>NW_009260696.1:580674-592515 GCF_000687185.1 Egretta garzetta
AAACAGCCTGCGTTTGTTCAGGCTGCTCACAGCGGCGAGGCACAAGCGTGCCAGGGCTTAAGGCTGCAGGGCTGAGGTCTGAATTTGGCTCCTGGCATGGGCTGGGTGTGTGGCAGGAGTTCTGCATCCCGGGAGGAGCAGGGGGCACAGATCTGCGGCTCCAGTTGTGTACCGAGCTACAACCGTTGGTCACTGTCACCCCATCCCAGCTGGTGGGACACCCCAAAGGAGGCTTCACCCACCTGATTCTATGCAGCTGTGGTACTGGGGGCAGGCTGGGCTCCCCATGCGAATACCCTGAGCTCCCCAAGGGAGAAGCCAATTCCCCAAACACTGGCTGGGGCTTCGGGGCGAGTACATGCCAGCTTTCGTCCCGCTGATCTCCCCAATTAGTCTCCCATCTCCTTTTTCTCCTCTTCAAAGCACTAAGTGTCATTAATCTGCTAGGGGGATTAATGCCGGGCTGAGCTGGAGAGGACGGTGTCTCCCCGACCCTCTCACACACAGCCATGCACACTAATAGATTTTTTGCTATGCCGTCATGGCTGTTAAGGCTACAAAAGCCCTGAGTAATGTGATCTCCTGGGGCCCTTGTCCGCCGAGGCCTGGGCACCCCGGCCCCTTTTGAAAGTAGGAAAGTGGCCGAGCATGACCAAGTTTGTCCCAGCAATGGCCCTGTGCTCTCCTCCCCGACCATCCGAGGGGGGAGTTAACAACGCATGAAGAATTGGATCAGCCCACGGGACCGCCAGCCCCTGATGCTCCCCACCCACCCCCCCTGCTCCTGCAGCCACAGAGGGTCTCAAGGTCAGGGACGGGTGACCCGAGACCCGGGAGGGTATGCTGGAGGCACTGGCAAGCGCAAAAGGGTTTAAGCCCAATTTAGGGCACTAAGTTTGGTGTAAGTGTAATTATTCCAGACCTTTGCCTGCAATTGCTCTCTCTCTCAGGAGACAACAGGTTGAACACACACTGGAGGAGGGGCCTCGGATGGCAACTGGCACGGGCCTTGCAAAAGGGACCAGGGTGCTTGGGAATGTAAGAAAACACCCCTTTGCATCACTTGCCAGGACCCAGGGTCTTTTCTGGGCCCTTAAGGGAGGTGGGTAACTGCCAGGCATGATGCAGGAGGGTGCTGGTTGTGCTGGGGGGCGGTGGGAGCCCTGCTCCAGATCCAAATGCCCTTTTCCCTGCCCCCAGGGGACTCCAAGCCCACAGTCCCCTCCCTGGTACCCAGGGCTGGGGTGCTGGTCCTGTGGGGAGGGAGCCCAGCTGTTGTTTTAAGCACTGCCTGCTGGAGCCACTCCAGTCTAGATTTCAAAGCAGCTGCCGGCTCTTTCCTAGGATCTGAGGTGGCTCAGTGGGATGGGGGCAGCTTTGTAATTTGAAACAATGGGGTTAGGGGGGACTGTGCTGCCAGCAGCCCTGGCCATGCAAGGAAAGAGGATCTCACTGTGTGCGCAGCCCTGCATTCCCCATCCTCCCCCTGCCCCAGCCTGGGACAACCAGCCCCCAGCACCCGCTGGCACCCAGGGGTGCCCCTGAGGCACCTGAAGGTGGAGGCCAGATGACACTCTGATGGGGACCCGGCACAAGCTGGCTCCTGTCCCTCCTTGTGCTGCTGCAGGTTGGCTTTGGGTTTCTCTCCCTCTTGTTTTCTACCCCAGGTTGAAACTCTACGCCTGGGCGGGAGACGCTCGGGGGAATTTGCGACGGCAGATGGTGGGGAAAAGAGAAAAGGACAGAGCCGCGCTGCCTGCGGGCACGGGAACACAACACCCTGGGAGGGGGTGTGGAGCAAATAGCCAAAGGTGACCAGCCTGTAATGCTTTTAATGTCAAAAATGCACGGTGCTGTCCTGCCTTCCCTGCACACACACCTGCAGGCAAGGAACAATCCCGCTCCGGATGCCTTTTTCCTCTCTTTCTTTCTTTTTCTCCCTTTTGCTCTCTTCCCCCTCTAAAACAAAGATGTTTCCCCAGATGCACTGGTCCCCATCCAACAGATCCCTTTGTCTTGTCTCTTTGAATTATTTTTTCTTTGTATGTCTTCGCTGTCCTCCCAGGCTCAGCACTGGATGTCTCATTATAAGGGAGATACTGGTCAGTGGTGCCAAAACTCCTCATGATGCTGGCGCAGAGGGATCCTTACTGGAGCGAAGATGCTAAAAGCTAAATCTCAGCCAAGGGAAGACTGTAACATGAAGTCAGAGAGGAGAGATACCCAAAGGGGATTTGGAAATTTTGGGATGATTTTAGGATTATAAAGAGTAAAAGGGATGAAAAGAAATTGCAGGAGCAGAGCCAGAAGAGCTCCCACCCCAGGCGTATCATTTCCCATGCCAAATGGGACACCGTCCCCTGGCTCTGCGGGGCCACGTGAACCTCCTGTGGATGCTGTACCCCAGGGAGGAGGGCAAGGGCTGCTGTGGCATGGGGCACACGCAGCCTGGAGTGGTGACAGCTCCTGCTGTCCCTTGCTCTAGGGCAGGGCCCCAAAGTGGAGATGCCGGGTGTGATGTCCCAGGCTGCCCGTGTCCCCCAGGCAGGCAGGTCCTGCTGAGCAGCCTGGCTGCTTGGCCAAAGCCACTCTGCCGTGGCTGAGGACTGGCTCTGTACCAGACCATGGCTGTCCTTCTGTCCCAATAACACAGTTTGCTTTTTTGTGAGCTGGCCACTGGCTTTGACCCATCTCCAGCCATGCTCCCGCTGCCCTGGGCTCATGGATGTTTGGGCTCCTGTTGTTGCCCAACCCTTTACCCCAGACCTGAAAGAGCACTTGGGTGTTCCAACCCAGACCCATTTCTCCCAGCTGGCTCGAGCTGGTCTAGGAAAAGAAATCCACTCTCCCTGCAGGCCTGCCCTCACTTAACTTTGCAAGAGGAAATTTTCTCCTGAGCTCCAGGGACTGCAGGACATTTTTGATGCAAGGGAGATATGGAAAGCAAACCTGACCTTTTCAACCAGAGAATGGCTGTTTCCCCACAAGCCTGTGTCGCAAAAAATGTTGGGTTTTATTTTCCTCCCAATGCAGCACTAAAAACAAACATCCAAACCTCAAACTTTGCTACAAAGCACAATTGTCTCTCCAGACCAGCTCTTACACATTTCTATCCAGTTGTGCTGCTCCCCGCCTCTCTGCAGGCTCGGGGAGTGCGGTGGGATCAGCCTGGGAAGTTATTTTGTTCCCACCAAACACCTTGGCTAGCAGTGGAGTCCTTTTATTGCCGGGATGTCATTCACACTGTGCTTGTTTAACACACATACCAGCTGCCTCTTTTCATGCTACTGCTCTCAGAACGGAGATTCACGAGCACTGAGCTCATCCGAAGTTCACAGGAAGATGGGCTCAGATGGGGACATGGGATGTAAATCCCCTCGAACACTGCATATATTTGCATCTGAATTTACATCCTCTCTCTCATCGCAAGATTCCCCCGTCGTGGCGCGTTGGGGAAATGCCGTGCATCCCTTACAGGTTGAGTTTGGGGCTGTTTTTTCACTGTTGGTGACTGTTTACTTTGCATTGATTTTTAGGGTTGTACAACAACCAAACAAGGACTTTTTTCCATCTAACAAAGTGACTGCTGCTCAGCCACCATGTGGCCCCCGAACCTGCAGCATCCGGAGTGTCACCATCTCCTCGGGCAGCCACAGCGTAGCACATGCATGGAGCAAGCTCTTCCTCGGTCACAGTGACTGTTTTCCCACTTTAGGACACAACAGAAGATCCTTTCAACAACATTTCCTTTGAAAAATAATCCATCTAACTCTGTTTTTGGAAAGTGCTCCATGCTCTGCACAGGAAGAAGTTAATTACTGTCCGGGGGGTGAGGGCGTGTGTTCTCAAATGTTTTAAATGTTTAATTTTCTTGAAAGAAAAACCATCTCTGATCTCTGTTGGATCCTCTCCCTGTTTATACAGAGGGTTTCTATTAGCAGGGCCAACAGTACATCCCTGACCGCCACGTCCGTGTCCTTTTCTTCTTCCCTCAAAACAGGAACCCCTCCCAAGGGTTGTGTGTCCCACCTCGCCGTGCACCTCTCTCCAGGAAGTGGGGGTGGCCCCAGCCCTCCTGATGGTGTCTGCCTCCGAGGGCTGCTCTGCCCAGACCCTGAGCTGGGGCGAAACTCTCTCTGACTGCTGCAACTTTTCCTTTTCTGCCCATTTTCCAGGAAAAAGAGGAAGGAGGGGCAGGTTACCCCCTTCCGGCAAGAGGCTCTGAGCAAAACGTCACCGAGAACTTCGCTGGTGGGTTCAAGCCAACTCCTGCTTGCATCAGCTGGGGATGGCCTGTGATGATGAGGCATCCACAGCTATTTCAGATAACGTTTCCAGGCAGGGGGTGTCCCACAGCCACTCCTGTCTCCCTGTCATGGAGAAGAGTGCTCGTTGTAAGGACATCATTAGCTTTGCTTTGTCCCAACCTCCTCTACTGGGAATTGGTGTCTCTCCTCTATCCCATTAGCACCATGCAAGAGCCCACCCAGGGGGTCCCAGCTGCTGGCTCCCAGCTTGTCAGCACCCTTTACTGGATGCTGAGCATCCCTGGTGTGAAGTTTGTTGGAAAATGGGCTCTTTGGTGGCATGGCCCTGAATGCCCAGCCCTGTATCGCCTGCCAGGACACCCTGAGCCCCGCAGGCTGCTGTGGAGGGATTGACTTCCTGGTGTTGCTGCTTATCTTGGCCCCGTTGGTGCTGCTATCAGGGCTGCTAATTTAATGCTGATGAGAGGATAATGAGGATGGTCATCAGTGCTGTAATACCCATTTGATTTTTAATTCATTACAGTGAGGAAGAGGTGACGAAGAGGAAGGGCTGGGGAGCAGCAGTCAGGGTGAGTTGAGCGTGCCAGCTGCATGCTGTGGTGTTTCCAGATTGTACTGGAGACTGAGGTGGGCAAACCCTGCAGGGCCTCCTGACTTCAGAGGTTGTTCAGTGAAGAGCTCGGGGCTGGGGCTGCTATCTTCCAGGGAGCCTTGTATGACACCGTTGCATCGGGGTGGATGGTGGTCTCGGGATCCTATCCACTTCCAGGACCTCTAGGACAGCATGAGCTGGTGTTCAATGAGTGGGGTCCTATGGGAGAGCAGATGGATAGGGTTTGCTCTTCATCTATGTGTGTGGGGATGGAGGTGATTAGCTGTGGGGCTGCTGAGGGGTGGAGAGGGGCATTGGTAGTTGGTTGCTGGGCTGGAGCAGGGGAGATGTTGGGCAGGTTGAGGTGGACAAGGGGGACTTTGAAGGCTCTGCAGGCTGGGCCTCATGGCTCTGTCTCCTGGGGTATCTTCAAACCTCTCCCAGCCTTAATTTTCAACTGTCAAGTTTTTCTGGAGCCTTCTCCCAGAACACCTGGTGTCTCATACCCATGGCTTGCATGCTCAAAAGTGTCCTACTTCCCCTAGTGACCAAAGCCCACAGACCCCATCCTCCATACCGTGTAGCACTGCAAGCTGAGGAGCAGGCTCAAAACTGACCTCTGAGCTGCCCTTCTATGATGCCAGCCATATTTTCAGCCCAAACCATCCATCCTGTGCACAGCATGAGCCAAGCTCAGTTTGCAGTGAGCAAACCAGGCTGGTGCACAGACCATATGCACGCCCGATCGAGCATGTGTGGATGTACCCAGCAAGGAAGGCAGCGATGCTGGGGGAGAAATGGGAGATGGAGAGGGTGGGAGGGAGAGGAGATGGAGTCGAGGGTAATTTGGGAACGCTGGGGAGGCTGCGAGGTCCGCGGGTGTATCTGACTGAGCCTGTGTGCTGCTCTTTGCACTGAAAACAGCCATGGCTGGAGGAGGAGCTGCCTGGGGAGCACTCAGACGTGCCTCTGCCAGGTCAGGGCTCCTCACAGCTTTGTTTTGGCCTTAGGGGTAGCAGCGATGCTTTGCAGCAGGCTGTTGGGTGGCTGGCGGTGCTGGAGGAGCACCAGAATGACTTTATTTTGGAAATATGTCCCTGTGGAGCACTCAGTGTCCCTCGGCCATCCCAGCCCAGAGCTGGCCGAGCCACTGGGACCTGCTCTGCTCACAATTGTGCTTGCCCTGTCTCTTATCACTCTGCTGGGAAAAGAGCTGGTGAGAAAGCGAGCCAAACCTGTGCGCGCTGTCACTCCCTTCAACATGCTTGAGCCAAAGGCTGGTTTCTTTTTTTTTTTTTTTCTTTTCTTTCTTCTTTCTTTCCCAGGCACATTTTCCAGGCTAACAGTGTGACAGAGAGGGTGATAACGTGGCAGGGCTTTGGTCGGGAGTGGGAAGGGGGGACGGTGTCATGGCACCCTGCAGCACCGTCTCTGCTGTCAGGCCAGCTGGGTGCCAGGCAGGAAAGGGCGTCCCCAGCCTCGCGTGGAGTGGGACAGGGAGGAAAGGAAAGGGATGGGGACAGGAAGGGCAGAGTGGCGCCTGGGGGGGGTCACACCAGGCAGGGAGAGCGCCCGGCTCCTCCCGGGCAGGTTGTGCCCTTCAGCCTCCCCGCGGGTCTGTGCTCGGGGTGGGGGGACACGACGTGCTGTTGAATCTGGCCCAGAATAAACAGCCTTCTGCCACTGGAGAAAACAGCCGGCCTGTTTTCCAGGCAGACAGGGAAGCGGTGGAGCCTTTTTCCTCTGGCCCCATTCCAGCGTGGAGGCGCAGCAGCATTAACCCGCTCAGCCCAGGAGGGAGAGGGGAGCCCATCCTGGGGCTGCTGCTGGCATCCCTGGGGACGGGACCTCTCCCATGTGCCTTGTGTTTTGAAGAGCAGCAAGGTTTGCCATTGCTTCTGGGTTTCCTGCTCTTACTGGGTCGACCATAGGTCCCCTTGGATGTTATGGATTAGGCACCCGCTGCCTTGAGACCTGCTGCTCTCCCAGCGGTGGTGGTGACCTGCTGGGAGGATGGAGGGAGCCGGAGCTGGGTCAGGCTGGATGTTGTTGCCCAGCTTCCTGCACACCAGGGATGAGGTGGCATCATAAACCATGGAAGGAAGAACATCAAAGAGCGACACCCACCTTCCTGAAGGACTTGGTCTTTAAGGAAGACACCCAAAGAACCATCAAGTCCATCACCTAATAGCATTATTGGTGCCAAAACCATGAAGCCCCATGAAGTCCCTGCCTGCATGTTTGTACTCTGGAGCTGAGCACAGGCACGTGAGCAAGTTGGCCGCAGACCCCCAGGAGCCGGCAATAGGATGCCTCCCCACGGGAGGAGCAGCTTAGCATAAATATTTAATAGCTCCAGTAAATATTTAACTTCTCTGACATGAGTGAGGATGGAAAAAATAGACCCTGGCGGGCAACCTCACAAAGCCTCTGGGTGAGATGCTTCTGAGTGCTCTTCCCAACTCTCAGCCCGTTGTATGGGCTTCTAGGCAGGACCTGGCTTTCATTAGATGTATGTGCAGAGGAGGAGGCTGTGATCTGAAATCAGCTTGTTATAAAAATAGCATGCCCTTTGCATGAGTCAAAAAAAACACCCGCTCCCAATTAAATGGGAATGTCATCCATCTGAAGTTTAGACCAGCACTTCAGATGGCTCGTGCTTGGCATTAAAATCATCTCCTTGGGCATTTCTAGCTTGAGAGTGTGCTCCTGCAAGGATAAAGGTTTTTTTAGAGGATGGGCACAAACTGTGCAGCAGAGGAAATTCTGCTCTTCTTTGCTGTTGAGGCTGCTTAATGCTGATGTTAACTTTAACAGAAAGGTCTCTGCCCTCCCCAGCTCTGGAGAGCACATGGCAGATTGCGGTCGGTGCAAAACACCTTCTCTCTGCTGAGGGATCAGGTACACCTGGAGCAAGGGGAGACCTGCACACCCATGCTGTGAATGCATGCAAGCCAGCCCTCTTGTCTGACACACCAAACCTCAAAATTTGATTGTCAGCATCATTTCCTCTCCTTTTAGATGAAATGCCGCTTGCTGGGGAGAAGTCCCACATGTGCAAGATGCTAGAAAAGCCATTGTCCCATGTGTCCCACTGCCTTGGTGCAGCAGTCTGGGATTTCAGGGAGCGGCGGGCAATCCCAGAGTTCCATCCCAACCTGTTTTATTCTGAAGAGCTGGTTTTTCACAGCAAGACCTAGAAACGTTGCCATCTGGATGGATGTTCCTGCGCTAATAATAGTGTGGCTAAATATTTGCATGTGGGCCTCTTTTAGCACTGGGGCTCCCGGAGGAATATGAGCCACATCTCTGGGGTTTTTAATAGAAAGCGAGCAAGGCCGTGAAGTCAGAGGAAGAAAAGGTGTCAGAAAACACCGAGTCAATGGGACAGGGCAACGGGGGGCACTCCAGCATGAAGAATAGTCCTCCAAATGCTCTGCGTGACCAGCTCCAAGCAATGTTATGGTGCTGGTGTGGTGCCACATGGGTTTGGGTGTGGGTGAAGCTCTGCCTCATGCGACGGAGGAAGCCTGACAGGTCAGCAAGCTAAAACCACTCAGACTCATCCTTCCCGAGACACATCGCCCGATACTGGTTCTCTGAACTGTGGTTTCCTGATGCAGCTGTTTGATAAATATTTATCTCTGCTCTATTGCAAAGCAATTAGGACAGCCTCAGAAGTGGGTTTACTCAAGAGGCACCACAAAAATAAGACAATTTGGATAATGAATGTATCTATTTATTTTTCCACTTGTAAGGACTCTCCTGAAAGCTCCTGCGGAAGCAGGCAATTCCCAAAGCTTTGTGGAAGTGTCTGGTGCCACACAAATGCTAAAACTGACATCTCTGTTCTCGCTCACTTCATACTGGTTTTACCCCACTGTCCACCCACTGAAGCTGCCAGCTCGCGCTAGTATAAGGGAGATCTGGATGGACTTTAATCAAGCTGTTGGCTGCAATTTAGGAGGCTTATCCTTTAGTGTCCACACGTGCTCCCATCTTCAGCCTGAGAAGGAAGGACCTTCTCCTGGTGCAGGCTGCTGGGTATCAGCCATAGGTAAACACCCAGTAACAGCAATTAGGCTGCAAGGGCTTAGTTTTCACTGCGGAATAAAGATGTGGTCTTGCCCCAAGGGAAGGAAGACCGGGAGTGTCGTACAAGGTACTTGGTCATGGAGAAGACAGTGGAGTCTTCAATTCAAGCTGTGAGCTCATGAGAGAGTTGGTTTTTAGCTTTCTACTTTAAGATGGTTCTGAGCTTTCTACTTTTTGCTTTGCCTGGGACAGAGAAGGTGCTGGGGCCATTCCCAGGCTGCAAACCCTTATGGTACAGGGTGGGAGCAGGCAGGTTACACTAACCACTGTGGGGTTAGCTCAGGGGCCAAGCCCCAATTTCCTGCTCATGCCTACCAGGAGCCTGATCTCATTCCAGCCCCAGGCCACCACCTCTGGGTTGCACCTCAGCATTCCTCACGTCATTCCTCAGCAGTGGTCCTGCTGTCAAATGCAGCCGGATTGCGCCCATTCCCGGGGCTCAGGCCCAATGGCCCATCACTGGAGGAGGTGTGGACCAAAGGGCTTGCACATCCTTCATGGAAGACTTGAGGGTGCTGCTTGCGGGAAAAGGAGCTTTTTATGGACTTGCAGCAAAAACGAAGCGAATCCTGGGAGGTGACAAGGTGTCACCTGGGAGGGTGACAAAGGAAAATAAGAGGTTTCTTTGTCAGATTTGGGAAGAGGCAGCCCCTGCACCCTCCATTATGGGCTTGCTGCCTCTTGCGTTGCTTTTTCCCTCCCGCCCTTCAGCCAGTTGCTCAACGCAAGCCTCCCCGGCATTTGGGGCCATCCCACCCCCTCCCCAGCGTCCATGACCATCTGCTCACCACTACCCCGCACAGTCCGGCCCCAATCCCTCGTCCACTGCGGCTCCACAACCCTTTGTGCCATTTTATCCCCTCGGCCGTAACTCCGCCGCTCGCCCTTCGCTCCCTCCTCCTCGCCTGGAAAGGCAAGAGGTGGGGAAGGGAAAGGTTTCCCCAGCTCTATGCAGAAATGTTCAAGTGTGTCAAAAGACAAAGCCTGTCCCCTTTGCAACCCACCAGCTGCTGCTGCCACAAAAGCGGGGAGAGGAGGGGGGCCGGGAGCGTGGGGGGCACTTTGTGACCCGAAAGGAAAAACCTTGAGAAAAGAACAGAATAAATATCCCCTCCTTCCGCCCCTTCTTAACAAGAGGGGACAGAATTAAACACTTTTGTTAAGTGAGGGGCTGTCCCCCACACCAGTTAACACCGCTCCTGCGCCCTGTCCTGGTGTCGGACTTTAACTCACTCTGTGTCGTGTCTTTCTCTCCACGGGCAGAAAATTCAATTAGTCTCGAGCAAATGCCTTCCTAAAGGACACAGAAAACGAAAATAAAGAGGAGAAATCTGCTTTCATCCTGTACAGAAAGAGGCTTGGGGGGGGAAATACAGATTAGGGAGATAAAGAGGCAGGTTTAAGGCTTTCAAAAGGGGTTTTCTCTCTCTCTCTCTCCCTCCCTCTCCCTCCCTCTCTTCTTTTCTTTTCTTTTCTTTTCTTTTCTTTTCTTTTCTTTTCTTTTCTTTTCTTTTCTTTTCTTTTCTTTTCTTTTCTTTTCTTTTCTTTTCTTTTCTTTTCTCTTTTCTTTTCTTTTCTTTTCTTTTCTTTTCTCTCTTTTTCCTTCCTTTCTCTTGTCTTTTGGTTTACTTTCTTTCCCTTTCTTTTTTCCTCTCCCCCTCCCCTCTTTCACTCTCCCTCTCTTGCTCTTTCTCTCCTGCAGCCATCTGATGCCCAAAGCCTGTTCCCACACACACCACTGCTGAATCGATCCAAACCCCTACGTAAGTGGAGCTGTGTTTGTCTTGCCATGAGTAAGAAAGACTCCAAACCAGCCCCAGGTTTTTGCCTGTCTGTGCAGCTCCTCTGTCCAGGTACAACGATACCCCCACTGCCAGGGAAAGGGAAGGACTGATGCTGGAAACACTTCCCTGCTGGGACACCCCTCCCGCAAGCCAACAGGCTGGAGGATTTCTGTAGGAGCCCTGGCAATTAGTGGCCACTGGAAACCAGTGGAAATATTGCTGGCAGCTCAGCAGCAAGGACCACCTCCCTGCATGTGCAGAGCTTGGGTGCTGCCTGCCGGGCACGGCGCCGGGGGGCACGGAAGGGCTGGGTGCCTCCTCCGTGGGGCACTCGGCGGCTTATCGCGAACGGTAAGAGAGGCGAGCATTTCCCGGCGATCGCGCTTCCTGCCTCTTGATTGCAGATGCTGGTGCCTAATCACCGCTTCCTCCCCTGCCTCTCGCCCCACACCGGGGCTCCCTTGCAGCCCAGGGCAAGCAGCTTGGCATCGTCCCATCCTCCAGGTTCATCTCCCACAACTGGTTTTCCCCATGTTGTTTACCTGCTCCTCTTCCAACAAGTTCATCTTCGTGTGCTGGGCTGGCCCTCGGCTGCCAATGCTCTGGAGCGAGGGCTGGTGCCTGATATTGCTGCCTGCCAGAGATAAGAGCTAATCTCTGTTTTATGGTCGTGAATACAACTTGCAGATCAGAGTCTCAATGCGGAAATCAGGACCGTACAAACACTCACGGGAGAAGGGAGCGGGCTGGCAGCATATCCCTTTTATTGAAGCTGTTTGTTGTTTTCTTGTGGGCCTGCCCTTACAAAGTACTAGGCTCTATTAGAACGGAGGTAGGGCTCCAGCAAACACTGGGTGAGAGGGACCAAATACATTCGTGGGGCAGAAAACTTCATTTTTCGACTCATTAGAGGCTGGGCATGGGGAGATTGCCCATGAGCTTCCCCTGAACACAGCCCTCTCAAAGGTACAAGGAGGAGAAGAGAAAAAGGGCACTGTACCAAGTGATAACCTGACTTCATGCCGAAATAGCTCACAACAGTCCTGAAACAAGATTTTAAGGCACTTAGAGTGTCTCTTAAGGTCAAGCTTTGGGAGGGAAA
>NW_009260696.1:592527-594570 GCF_000687185.1 Egretta garzetta
CAATATAAGAATCACCTGGAAGGGAGAAAATCTGTCTGGCTTTCCTTCCAGTATCAGCCACTGCCATCTCTTTAGATGCACCCAACATCTGGCAGGAAACCTTGGGGTTTTAGCTTCCGTCCTTCCCCCCCAACGTCTCTATCTCATGAGCTCGCTGCCACACCAGCAATGGATATGCTTGGCTCTTTCTGCTGGCACTGGCCTCATTGCCCAGACCACAGGGGACAATGGACTGGACCATTTTCAGGTTGCTTTTGGAGATGAATGCGTAGCTGTGGCCTCCCAACATTTGCCAGCCGGCAGGAGGATGAGCCAAGTCTCTGAAGTGCCAAAGAACAAGACCACGTGGGATGGAGTGAGAAGATGGTGGAGTCCCAAAGCAGAAGGGTGGAAGATCAGGAAAAAAGTAGGAAAAAAGACAGACTGCAGACTCAAAGGGAGAAAATCAGCTTGGAGATAGGGATTTGTATCTTGCTTTTTCCCTATGTGTATGTTGTCCGGGTCTTGGCTCGCTCTGGCTGAAAGCCGGAGAGGGACCATTGAAGGAGCTGTGCAAAAACTCGAGCTCCTGTGAGCTGCTTTTATCTCTGAGCCAAAGGAAAGGGTGGAATATTCTTCAGCAGCTTCCTCTGCAACATCTGGGCTCCACGAGAGCTGGCTCTGCCTCACCAGGAGCAGTGCAGCGACTGCAGCTCCCCTGGGCGTGGAGTGCTCTGCCCATCCAGCACTGTGGATGCATCCAACGGGGCTTCTTGGTCCTGGGCATAGTCTTGGTGCCACCAACAGTTGTTGTTCTGCCCCTGATTCAAGCTGTGCGTCTCTCCAACGTGGACAACCCAGTGCACTCCAGCCTCCTGCCCCCCTGCTGGGGTCTCAGGGAATGCAATACCCGAGGCTTAAATACTGTAAAGAGGGGATGGCAGACACTACCCCATGCCAGGTCCCTCATGGCCATCCATGTGGTCATCGTGGCCTCCTTGACCATTGCCCTGGACTCTGGTTCTCCTGAGGTCCTTGTCTTCCTTCCCTTTAAATAGCACTTTTTTTCCTACTCTTCCTCCTGCAAACAGGGCTATCGGGGTCCGTACTCCCAGGAAAAATTCGCACTCCTGTTCCCCTCATGGTCTGATGAGACAAAGTAGAAAAAAAATGGTCGGAGGGTAGAAGAAAGGAGCTGGTTTTGAAATGAATAGAAGCTGCTGGTCAGGCTGCCACCGAACAGACAAAGGCTTTCTAGCGTGTAACTGCTTGTCTATGCAGGGAAATTAATTGGAACAGCTTTTCCAAATTAGCTGCATCTGATGATGATAAAAATAATAAAAACAAATAGTGGATTAAGTTAAATTAGGAAAAAGCAGCTTTATTCTGGAATAGGCGTGTCCACATTCCAGCATATTTTATTCCACAATAGCAGCTTTGCTCTGCTCCTCTGTGCCGACAAGCCCTGACACCGACCCCGTGCACGTTCCCGCTCCTCCTCTGCAGGGCAATCCTGCCTGCTTGCTCTCCCCTCCTGCTGCCAGAGGCTCTTCCAGACTTTTTCCTTCAGGCTGCCATTTTCCAGCACTTCTCCCTGCCTAAAAGTCCCCTGGGAACCTGGCCCAGGCTGTCTTGTGGACTTTTGTTTTTTCTCATCCCAGTGAAAGCGGCCCCCAGCCCTTCCCAAACATGTGTGTGACCCCGCTCTCCTGCTGACCCTGCTCCCTGCAACAGCCTCTTGGCAAAATTTGGCATCATTCCCACTTTGAAAATGCATTTGAGTCCTTCATTTAGCACCCAGTTATTTCTGCATTGCCTGCAGCCCTGAAGGCTGGCTCCCCTATTGCACAGGCGGCTTGTCTGCCTTCAGCTTAGCTCCTAAATGACATTTGCACACACATACAAAAATCCCAGATTTATGTTGGATGGGGAAAGATGAGAATTTGGCACACGCAACCCAAGAGCAACCTCTCTGACCACGCTGCATTCGCAGAGCCTGGTTGCTGGATCCCTTTTCATCACTGTCAATTCCATGGGCTCAGTCTCCAGTGGGGTGAGCAGGAA
>NW_009260696.1:594583-597484 GCF_000687185.1 Egretta garzetta
AGGAAGGCCTCCGTTGACCATACCAAGCTGCAACAGCTTGCATCAGATGAGGATCTTGCCCTTTCTGTTAGAGGAAAGACATAATTTTAATTATCTTGACATGTTTATCACTGTGAGCCCAGGCCCGTTATCTCCACGGGTTTGTTCTCAAATGTGCAGAGCCGCAAGAACATGATTGTCTTTTATTAAAATCCCGCTTGAGGTATTCCTGCAGCTGCACTTTGTGTCAAAGGATAAAAAATGTGCGGAGTGACTTTCTTCGCATTGTTAACCGGGAGTAGCTGTTGTGTGCTGCGAGCCATTGCCTACACAATGGGGCTTCAGCTATTATAGCTAATTTATGGGTCTGCATGTGTTTGCCCTGTCAAACCTTCTTGCAGGGAGGGTTTAAAGCCGTTAAAAAAATGGGGGTTTTGTTAGTTTCCCTAAAAGTTGCTCCGCTGCATGGACTGAAGTGTAAGAGCTACTGGTTTGCTGTGCATCATGTTGACTCTAGGTCCCTCTCTTCTGGCCCCGTGCAGCAAAGCTGGGACGTATCCGGGGGGGGCTGGCTGTGTCCTGTGAGAAAGGCAGCATCGCTGTTGCCCCCCGTCCACCCACAGGAGCACGTAGGGTTTAATGAGTTGCCCATTGCTACTCAAACCCAGCTACCCCAGCTCCCTTTCCAGCGTGTCCAGAGCAAGACCCTACCAGCTCCTCTTCTTCTTTCATTCTCATTTCATCTCCACAAAGGTGGGTGTTTTTTGGTTTTTTTCCCACTGGCGTTGCCCATGTGTATTTAGAAAAGACTTTAAACATCTGCCTTGTCTGACGAGTTACCTGCCCGATCCTGCAGCCATCTCGTTTTTCAACTGACCAAAGTCCATGCCCCAACAATCTCATCCCTGTGGATTTCCTTGTCCCTGTTTGAACAGCTGGATAGTTTGTATCAGACATAGTAAATTCTTGGTGAATCTTTATTTGTATTTATTATTTGCCACACCAAAGGGCTCAGGCATCCTAGGCACGGGGTCTTTGACCAAAGCACAGAAATGATTCTCTGTCTCCCACCAAGTTTTATGATCGAAGGACAAAACACAAGATAACTGGGACCCATTGAAAAGCCCCAGACCACAGTGTCAGCCAGCCTCTAAATAGTCCCAGCATCATCATCAGGGCTAAAAATAAGTCTAGTGAGGTTTATTTTCATTATTATTCTGCCAGAATATGCCTTCTCCAGCTCACAGCCCCACGCCAGCTCCCCTCCCAAAGCTGCCAGGAGCAGCTTTCCCTCCTCCTCCTCTTCCTCATCCCCTCGGGGACCCTCAGAGGCAGCCTTCCACACAGCCCTGGGGGACCCGCAGGTTGCAGCAGCAGATGGCAGCCGTGGGGGCCGGGTGACCCTGTTAAACCGCCACCAGTCGCTGCCTGTGAGCCCCCGCCAGCCCGGGGCTCTGTGTTTGTTTGTCTAACGCGGCCGAAAGGGCTGGTCCCCGCCGGCCCTGCTTGTCTGGCAGCCTTCATCCCGGCGATGCTTGTGCTTTCCCGCCTGGATCACACTGTTGATCCCCAGGGCCGGGAGCTTGCTTTCCCCGGACAGCAGCTTTCTCCGCATTTTTCTGCCGGGGTCCTATATAGTGCAACACAGGGCTGCCAAGGCAGAGCCCAGTCAAACCCAGTGCTAGCAACATGGGAAGAAATAAAGTAGCAATAACCCATCCCAAGATAATGGCTCTGCTCCTTGGCAAGCCTGGGAGAACATTGCAGGGAGGTGGCTCTGTCCCCTCCATACCTGTGCTCGGTCATTTAGAGCAACGTGGGCATCCATCACTGGTCCATGGGGCGTTGGTCCATGGGGACCCATCTTGGCCTCCCAGACCAGTGCTGGGGGATGAGGGATGCTTGCTCAGGTGAGCAGGCAATGGGCTACTGGCAAATGGTGGAGTGAAAAGGGAGGGTGGCAATGGGAAAGAGCTCATGGTCACTGGGAATGTACAGGACCATAAAAGCACACTGCAACATGTAATTATCAGGAGGAGATTGGGGAATCAAATACAGCAAGCGGGTTATGAAAAGGTGAAAAGGAACAATGATGTGGCCAAAAATTTTTAATTATTCCTACAACAATAAGGGGAAACTAATCTCCAGGCTCAGGGTGCAAATTAATTTTCCCCTTCACTCTCCTTCCCATCATTCAGCAGAGCACAATGGCGTAGGTGCAGCCTGGGATGTTCCTCCTTCCCCTGAGGGATGCCTGCCCGCTCTGGTGTGGCAGAGCTCTTATCCTGGGATAAATGCCCTAATCCCAGGGCTAGAAGAGGAGATTCCCTTGGTGGGCTCCTCTCTTGTGCTTTTCAAGTCACTGTTAGAAGTTTAAGTGTGAGTATTGCAAGGCTCACTAGCACACTGTGGTGCTGTACAGAGCTGCTTCGACAGAAAACTGTTCAGAGTTTATATATAGCAGGCAAAAGGCAGAGGGAAAATGAAGGCAAGAAGCAGGGACATGACATGCCCACGTCCGCTCGTCAAGGAGGGGGCAGAGGCTTGGTGTCGGCTGTAACTCACCCTACAGCGGCACTGAAGCCAGCTCAGCCCCGCTCACATCATCAGGGGTGCGGGGGATGCCGGGGGGGCATGGAACAACCCTGCCAGCCCCAGAGCTCGTCCCATGGCCAATGCAAAGCATGACACCATGCGAGGGGAAGCCTTCAAGAAGCAAAACCCTGTCACCGTTGGAGCAGAATTGCTTTCATAGCTGCATCCCAGCACATCCCAGCCTCTCTGTCCTTCGCTTAATTAACTCCAGAGCTTGTACAGTTTTCTTTTTTGGGGGGAGAAAAAAAAATAGGAAGAATAGCAGGAAAGAATGCAATTTTTTAAAACGGCCCCTGCCTCCGCAGGGTAGCACGGGTCTGCAGCCCC
>NW_009260696.1:597602-622084 GCF_000687185.1 Egretta garzetta
TCAGTAGGAAGGATCCCGGGTAAATAAACAGCAGCTGCTGGTGAACTGGATCCGACAGCTTTTTCCCATTCTCCAGCCGGCTCTGTGATTGCGTCCAGGTGCGGGGAGCTGAGGCCGGAGGCTGAGCGCTGAGATGCTGGGACAGATTTGGCATCGTTCTGCTTGAACAGCGTTGGCTGCAACAGGATGACTCCGGGCTGACCCTCAACACATACATTGAAAGACAAGACCCTGCAGGGTGAGAGCGGCTGTGCCTCGAGCCCAGGGGCTGTCGGCAGTAGTGCAGCAGTTTTGGGGAGCACACAAGGCTGGTCACCATCCCTGGTGTCCTCTCCTTCCATCAATCCAGCTCTCAGGCCCTGCTCCACAGGAGATGGTCCCCATCGCATCAGACTGTGCTGAAGCCAGCGGTGGCCCTTGAGCTGGGTGGAAAGTTGGTTTGAGACACAGGAAACCAAACTCAGTTTCACTTTGGGTTTTTATTTTTTTAAAATGTTGAGCTAGACCTACAGGTCTAAGAGCAACCCAGGTTCAAGGGCCTTTGCGGTCTGGTCTCCATCCCTGCCCAGGTTGGTCCCAGGGGAGTCTTGGTGTTGCCCCCGGTGCGGGTGGGAGCCCCGGTTCCCCCTGGCAGCACCCCGGAGCAGCAGGGATGCTGATTGAAACGAGGAGCGAAAAGGCTCATGGTAACACGCCCTGCGCGCGGCAGCTCTGTGCTGTCCCGTGGGGACCCGCAGCACCCACGGGTGAAAGTGCAAAGTTGTATTTTTGCTCACTGGGGTGGGAGCTCAGTCACAGGTGAAAGGAGTTGGGGTGGCCCAGGAGACGTGTGTCCCATGGCTGTGCCAGATACCACCTCCTCTCCCGACATCCACGAACTGCCTGGCTTGGTCACGTTGGCTCCTCCAGTGGGGACTTTCCCACGCTGGGGTGCAAACCAAAGTAATTTTCCCTCTGTGATGCCAGCGTTGTCACCCATCCCTGACAAAACCCAAAGTGTCCCCATGCCTGCTGTCCCCCCGCCATCCAGGGGACACTTTGTTGCCTGCACTCCGCACCCACCCTGGCAATGGCACGGCGCCGCTCGGCAATGAATCACAGCCTGGCGTGGACAGCATCCCTCTCCATACCACACCTGCCACGCTTTGGTTCGCCCTTCCCCGGACAAGTTTTTCCCCCTCCCTTTGAGAGTGGCTCTTTTCAGCTTCCCATGAAAGGAGCCTGTTCGCCTCTGATGGATTGCACCTGATTTCAATATCAATGAGGGCATCGGCTCTGCCTGCACAGCCCCAAGCAGCCTGTTTAGCCGAGGTTTGTTAACAGGCTTGCCCTCCTCCTCCGCCTCCTCCTCTGCACCAAGGAGCCGAGATAGCGGCTGATCCCATCCTTGGGAACAGGATTCTCCTGCCAGCCGGGCGGGCAGCGCTGGCAATGGGGATGGCCTAGCAGTGGGGTTTGCCAAGGGCTGTGCGATCCGGGAAGGGTGGTTAGCACAGGGCCTCTGCCGCTGAGCATCCCGCCCGAGGAGCTTGGCGTTGCCATGGTGCCTCCTCTCTCTCTGCTGATTTAAAAAAAAAAAAAAATGAAAGAGGAGAAAAAAGATGATCCTTTCTTTTCTCCCAGCCTTTTATCTCCCCCTCTAAGGCTGTTGCTTTGAGTCCTATGTCGAAAGCATCCATTGCTAAAGGAGCCAGAGGGTGCCATAAATTCAGGCAGCCCCGAGCGATGCCTCTTGCCCCCCACCTCCTCCAACGAGGAGCCTTTGTTGTTCCCACAGGCTGCAATTTATGGCCCTCAAGCCAGGGCTATTTCTAAGAGTGCTGCCCCCCCTTGTCCCCAGGCTGGCAGACGAGCCACTGAGGAGGCACCCAGAACATTTTGGCAGTGCAATACCTGCCCTGAAAACAGCAGCCTTGCTACACACCAAACCGAGCCTGAACGGATGCCCACTGCTCTGCATGTTGCATGTCCCACGGGGATCAGAGCCATGATGACAGCCCCCTGCTAACCAGCTCCTTAAAACTATCCTGTGTTTTGGAAATCCTCGGCTCAGTTCCCATCACATGGGCCAAATAGGTGTCAGGTTCTCGACAAGGTGCAGCATGGCCGGCAGCCTGGCGAGGCTGTGAACAGGCTTCCGAACTGCCAAGCTGCAGTTCATTGAGAGCATCTTATGGGATTCTTCAGCAATAAACATCCCCTGCTATAGTAATACCTTATCCGAGAGAGCAGAAAGGGCAGAAACTCTGTTGAGATCAACCTCCCGCACTGAGAAGGTGCAAGTGAAACCATCCCAGAAAAACACATCCTTCCAAGGTGTCCTGACTGCTGTGCATGGTCAGATCAGAGCCCAAGATGAAGAGACCGGGAAAGTCCCATGGAAAAGGTGAGGAAGAGCGATGCAAATTATTCAGCCAGCTCTGGCTGTCCCAAAGGGCAATCCCCTGGCTCTCCCTGCACCCTGCAGGGCACTTAAACCCATGCCTGTATCTCTGGGCATCTTACAGAAATGCTGAGCCAGAGTTAGCATCTTGTTCCCCCCTCTCCTCTCCCCTTCCCGGAGTTAAGCTTCGTGTCACAGAGAAGAGGAAAAGGAAAACAGAGGGCGAGGGGAAGCAACGCAAACTGTAAAAACAGGGAAGGGCTCCTCCAGTGCCCCAGGGAACTCGGGAATGGGAATGAGGGTCTAAATTTTCCAACAGGAAAAATAAACCCTCCCAATGAGCTGGAGGGGTGGGTCCCTCCGGATGAGGTCAAGACAATCTGGAAGTTTGGAGCAGCCAGACGGTTTGTCCTCCTCTGCAGTCCCTCAGCTTTGTCCCTTTGGGGCCTGGGCTTGTGTCTCCCATGTCTTTGGCTGAGGTTTGGGTTTCTGCGGTGATTTCTGTGCTAACGCTGCTCCCAGGGATGCGGGCAAGTGCCCGTGGTAATCCTGGTGTAGCCCATGTGGGTGCTATTGCTGGGATAACAGCAGAGCTATCACCAGGACCCAGCTGGTTAAATCTGACCCCGTACACACCCTGCCTGTTGCCCTCCCGTTATTTACTAATGGGCGTCTGTTGTCACACACAACACAACGTGGCAGCACAGTTGATTGTGTTGCCTCCAAGCCCTGTAGTGATGCCCCATGACAGCACCCGATGTGAAGAGGGAGTGGCTCAACCTCCCACCATGCTGCACCTTCTCTGGGGTCCCCGTGACAGCAGCCAGCGTGGCCATCCAGGCTTGGCTCTCACCCTGCTGACAGCAGCTGGGATGAGTTTTCCTATTCTCCCCGGCTCGCATGGTGATAGTGGCTGCAAGGGCATAGGGATGGGTCTTTCATATAGGTCATCCCTCCTTCTCAACTGACCAAGTCAAGCCTTTACTCCTGGACTTCTCAGAGCAGGCAAAGGCTTTTGCTGGCTTTTGTTGAGATTCACTTTCAAGGCTGGGGCTGAGCAAACAGCTGGGGAGGTGCCAAATCTCCTATTTCGGAGACTCCGGCGGAGCCGCGGGGGCTGTTGGCAGCGAGGTGAGCAGCTGCGCAGCAAGACGTTGCATCACGGAGGTGGATATAGGTGCGGCCCCTATGGCGGGCTGTTCGTGCCTTGGGGCTACTCTTTACTGCGGTGTCTGACAGATGCTGGCAGGTAAGGGCTGGCCAGCAGGATCAGCGCTGTCTGAAACACAAATGCACACCGAGAAAGAGGTGCCGGGAGGCAGGGATGGGTGAGCACGCTGGAGTCTTCTTGACAGCTGGATTTCCTGTGCCTGTGCCAGCTCCCTGCCGCAGGTCTCTCCCCATTCCCCGTGCAGCTCCTGGGGCTGCTGCTCCCCTGGAGATGAGGGGTTGGAGAAATCCAGGGTGCAGCAAGGGATCTGCAAACCTTTCAGGTGGCTTTCCTGATGGATTCGCGACAGTGCTCCCTGCCAGGGAGGGACTGCAGGGGAGTAGGGACTTGGAGCAGAGCAGAGCAGCTTCAGTCCTCAACTAGAGATTGGGTGTGATGGAAATGCTCCAGCAGGTCTCCGGTAGGAAGGTAAAACCCCTTCCAAGCCCAGCTCCTTGCAAAGGTTGCCCGAGAGCCCAGCCGGAGGCTGTCTCGGGAGCTAACCTTACACAGGTGAGATGTGCAGCCGCCTTCTGCACCCGCTCCACCGCCTCCCGCTGAGCCGCAGTCCACAAGACAGAAGTAACTGGGATCACATGAGCTGTATCTCCGTGGGTTTTCCAAGTCGTCTTCTTTGGGAAGACTAAACAGCTTTGATCTCTCCCTTTTCTTCTCCAGAAATTCCCTGTGTGTATGGGTTTTTCCATCCAGCCTGCACATTGTAGCAAGGAATCTGGTTTTGGTAGTTCCTGCCCTCCCGGTCCATCCCTTGTGGGAAGCGTGAGCATGGCTTGTATGACGATGACGCCAAGTTGCACCACGTGCCCACTGAGTACTTTTGGCAAGTTCTGGAAGTGAGTAAAACTGAGAAATAAACGCAGGACTGGCATGTGTAGAGACATCTGTAATATTTTCCCGGGCAGCTTTGTGGCATGCAGGGCATCAGCATTGTGGTTAATTAAACTGTGGTCTCCCTAGCAACCGGGCAGGAATAGGAGGAATTATATATTTACTTTCATTTATAGTGGCAGCCTTCATCCTGAGATTAAATGGGAACCAGCCCCTCTCCCCGCACACACAGCAGCTCCGGGGCAGCTTCTGCAGCGGGAGAGGGAAGAAAAGGCTGCTTGTTTCTCGAGATGCCCTTTACTATTCAAGCTCCTTCTACGTGGTTTTATTCAACTGCATCTTACACCAGGCATCAAACAAGCCCCAGACTATTATGTGCTGAAAGCTTGCCCCATGGAGAAAGCTGTTTGGATCTGCCTTGTGTTTTCCAGTCCATCTCCCCAGTGAGACATACAGACAAGTTAAAACAGGCAGATTTCGACAGGGCCCAGAAAGAGGACAGTGGAGGATCTGCCAGGCACGGAAGGGCTGCCTCCCCTTGCTCCCCGCCCTTCCCAGTGGAAATCGGGAAGGTCGCTGCTTTCCCAGCTTCTGGCATGGGGGTTTTCTTCCCCATCGGCACCCACTGGCCCCAGTGTGAAGGAAATGATGCCTGGCATGGGGAAGGAAAATCTCCCCACTGGTGGCGAGGTGGGGAGGTGATGGGGAGCTGCACGATGGGGCTCTAAGCGAGGGTGGGGACTTTGCTACTAATGTGAGCTGAAGGGTGATTAGGCAAGGGCTGCTCAGAGCCCCAGCATCCCCGCCTGTGCGAGCGTGCCTGCTCCCTCGCACACGGCCCCAAGGCATCCCCAAGGCTCGGGAAGGAGGGGCAGGGTTGGGGCATCTCTTTCCCAGAGGGAGATTTCCCCTTATCCAGGGCTGGAGAGTTTCTCCTTTGGCCCAGAATGGTTCCCAAGAGAAGATTAGTCCATCCTGGAGTTGGGCTTTATGGTTTGCTGGGCTCTTTGGTGCTCCAAGAATTCGCATCCAAGCCTGGCAGCAGCATTTATTCACTAAATGACCCCAAAAAAGGGAGTTTGTGGAAGAAAGAGGTTTAGGCGAGAGGTTGGTCTAAGCATGGAGGCAAAAAGAGAAGAGACAGTGCAGGAAAAGGGGGAACAGGAAAGAGGAACTTTGTGGGGTGAGGAGGTGCATTTTAAGGTCCTTTGGAGAAGTGGATCTTCACCTTTATCCAGACCAACCACTTAGTCCATCGTTTTGAAAATTTCTGCTTACAGAAGCTTGGCCCCGGAGCTGAGCTGCTTTTTGGTGAACGGGATTGAGTTCAGCGAAAAATGTGCCCTTTTGTGGGGAACCAACAATGTGCAAATCCAGGTCAAATGCAAATGCAGGGCTTCAGCCAAAACAAGTGAGGGAGATCATTTGAAAGATGTCGAAATGTCTTGTTTCAACATTTTTTTCAAAACAAAACATTTTTTTGGCTTCTTTATTACAAAACAGTTTTTCCTATTTGAACAGTGCTGCGAGCCAAAAGGAGAAGGGTTAAAAAGGTGCAAAAAAGACCCCCAAAATGAAACAAAACATTGCGGGTTTGGTTGGAGGGATGTTTCAGATTGAGCTGAACCGACTTTTTTTTGATGTCTTGCCAGGTTTCCTCCCCTTGATACTTTTCTGGTGCAGAGAACGAGCAGAGGAATCTGATCTGTGGAGCACCTCTATGAACCAGGGATGGAGTTTGCCATGCAGCCACCCAAAATATACCCTCCCCTTGCTGCTTAGAAAACCCCATTTTCTCCTTCTGTCTGCCAAATTTCCAGAGTTGCGAATGCAGCATCACACAGCCCTGTCTGCCTGGTGGGGACTCGCATCGGGTGAAGAGCGAGCCCTCCCTGGGGTCAGAAATCCCCCCATGTCCCCGAGGGGAGCCAGCTGCTCCATCGCAACGGTCTCTCCTCTTCCCTCACCCCTGGCACCGCTCTTTTTCCACTCGAGCATGTGAAGCCCGAACGGGGCGAGGAAGAATACGGCCCTTTGTGTGAGCTGAATACGGGCCATGTGTTGCGCTAATGCTGCTGGCGAGCCCACCCCGAGCTGCACATTCAGCCCTAGATTAGCGCAGCTATCAGGACACATTTAGATATGGACGATTTCCTCCGCTGTCGCAGGCGAGGAGGGACAGAGTGTGGGAAAGCTCTTCTCCGGGCACGGGGCCCTTCTCTTGCCCATCGTTGCCCAATCCCAGAGCCGGGGGCCGGTGGTTAATCGGATTCCCACCGCGCCAGGCGAGATACAGCAGCGGCGTGTGACCTTCCCGGAGGTGCGGGGCAGCTGAGGAGCCCTGTGGGAACCAGGGCGAGGAAGGCTCTGGTAGAATGGAGGAGATTTTTCAGGGTTCAATAGTCAAGGTCTTTTCCAGGCCACCGTGCCTTGCAAGCTCGAGTCCCACCTGTGATGTCCCCAGTTCCCGTCCACCCCCACCCCCAGCCCCAGCCAGCCCACCAGAGCGGGGTGGTGTTAACCCTTGGTGGCCTGGGTGATGGGAAATGAATTTAGAGGGGCAAAAAACACGTGGGGGAGGGCAGGGAGAGCCAGATGCAGCACTGTGGTAGAAGCTGCATCACACTGTGATGGTTCATAGGTTGAAAGCCTCCCTGCCCAGGCAGGCGGGTTGGATCCAGCCCGGATCAGCAGTTGCTCACCTGCTATGTCGTGGGCTTTGCAGCGCTGAGCAGTACGCAGGTGGTACATGCCCACAGTCCAGATGCTTGTCAGCCCTGCCCAAAACTGGGGTGCTGCCTGGGAGCACCCTGCCAGGTGGGACTGACACCCTCTTTCTGTCATTGGAAGGAATAGGGGTAATATAGAGGTTGTGAGGCTTCTTCCCCATTATCAGCATGACGGGGACTACCAGGCAGGATTTCTGGGTCGCTCTCCCCCCTAAAGCTGTGCTGTTTGGTGCAAAGGTATGCCGTGTGCTGTTGCAAACATATGCTATTGCTAGCAACACTGGGCAGCCGGGACATCAGCTGTGACTGGCAGGGCAGACCCAAACCCCAACTGCGGCACCCAGCTCCCCGTGCTGGGCTGGCTGTCTCCCCCTCCCAGCAACCATCTGTGGGGTAACTGGTGCTGGGACGGGCTGTGATGGGGACCTCAGCCACAGAGACCTGCGGGCAGCCACAGTCTCTCCTGTCCTCTCCACCAGGGCTGAAGAACCCGGAGCAAACACCAGGTTGCCTTCATTTCTGCCTTATGCTGGATGGGGACCATCAGGATGGTTCATGGAGACCCTGGGACAGGCTTTGGGGGATGGGACTCAGTTGGCTCGTGGGAATCGGCTGCAGTGGAGAGCAAACCCCTGCGGGGACACTTCCAAAGTGAGTGCCAATCCTGCCACCTCCTCCTCCCACCCCTGTGGTGCCTCTGCACCCGCTCCAGTGCTGCCTGTGGCCTCCCCGCCAGGAAGGGGCTCTCATTCCCCACCTTCCCGAAGTGGGGGAGGAAGGATGGCAAACTTCACACCACTGTGTCAGGCAAGCTCCCAGCACACCTCCACAGCATCCTGCCCCGCCGCCCCCGTGCCTTCTCACCCACCTCCTTCTCGTCCCTCAGATCTTGCTATAAAGACATCAGTGGCAGTAAAGAGGTTAATGTGTGTGGGAGGAGGAGGCGGGGGAGAGCAAAGCGGTTCCCATGAACCGGGTCCAAGGCTTTTACAGCCTCCTAAGCAAAGCAGAGCATCTGGCCATGGGGTTCATTTGCCCTGGAGCAGATGGTCCTGTCCTCCATCCATGCGGCTGGCCAGGCGGGCGATGGGCTGTGGCCGATGCTGAGCCCCAAAGAGCCTTTTGTCACTTGGAGATTTCGCAGGAGACAGGGCTGAGCTGCATGGGGGGAGGGAGAAGGGCAAGGCAGAGGTGCCTGGGAGAGCTCTGAAACACTCAGTCTGAACAGGCTCCTGTAGGGTTTTTTTTTTTAATATAAAAAGCCTCTAGAGCTCAGTGCTGACCACTTAACCCAGAGCCCCCATCCTTAGTGGTGCTCCCCACCAGCTTACCTCTCTCCCAGGAGACTGGTGTCCCAGTCACAGAGCGGCACTGGGACCTCCTGGCTCTCTTGCTGTTGAGTGCATGGGCATCAGTGCGGCAGGAGAGGCTGTTCTGGCTTTGGCCAGCCTGCCTGGGCACGTCGTCTTGCTGGAAGGAGGGTTGGTATGCTCAGAGTCGCGTGTCCGGCGCTGTCTGCCTCAGTACGCTGCCCAGGGTGGCTCAGCCAGGAAAGGCTGGGAGCTCCTGCTGGGAGAGGCCTTGGGGAGGCTGGGAAAGTCACATCTTCTGTCACCTCTCCAGGGCCACGATGCTGGGTTCCCAAGGCCTGAGCGTGCCCTGAGGGCTACTTTGGGGCTGCCCTTCCCATAGCAGAGAGATACCCCCCCAAAAACCAGCTGCCACATTCGCCACACTGCTGAGCAAGGCACTTGGTGGAGAACACCCTTGCCAAGGATGCCGCAAAAAAGATTTATGGCATGATGGTTTAAGCCTGTAACCAGAGCTGAACTTAGCAGGTTCCTGGTTTCCTAAGAGGAATCTCCTTCCAGTACGCAGGAGGTTTCCGTGCCTGGGGCTGCTGGGCAAGGCTGGAGCACAGTCCTGGAGCGAGACCTCAGCGTCACATTCAATGCACCATGAATCATGCCTCCGGTTTGTTTTCTTCCATGTGTGACATCTGCCTGTGGTGCCCGGAGGGAACACAGGGCTCCATGTCCACCTACACTGGAGAACAAGCTCCTTGCTTATCCCCTTCTGAAGAGAGAGTTGAGCTTCCTGATTTACCCATATCTGCGCTTACAATCTCTAACCAAATAGCTCTGGGCCATCTCCTCGGCAGCTGTGACATAATTAATGTTATCAGAGATTTAAGCAAACCCTCCCCTTGCTCTCCAATCACTACAGCACTTTCTCACCACTTCTCCCTGCACTGGAGCAGGAGCCCTCAAAGAGCCCCTTCCAAATTTCTGCTCCGGGGCTGAGGACCTGAGGTCCTTCTCTTGGATCCTTCCCCTTCCTTGGAGGATTTCATACCATGACACTGCTTCTTTTCTCTTCTCAACAGCCTCTTAAAACAATAACCCATCCTCAGTGATGCTGGGTGTTATTGCAATGCTTTTTAAAGGTATCACATCACGGAGGGTTCCTGAGACCTCCTCTGCTCAGGAGGCGGAGGAGGAGGAGGAGTATCAGCTGTGTTGGCTTCTCCAGGCTTTCTCCCGAGCCTGGCCTGGAGACCCACCTGTGCTGCTGCTCCTCTGGGTCCATGGAGGTGGGAGAAATGGCTGAACTCAACAGGGACTCCAGATGGACTCTCCATCATCCCTGCTGTCCTGCAGAAACTGTGTCTTCCCTCAGCCCTTTGCCAAGAACAAAGAAAACTGATGAAACCTGTGACTTTGCCAACATGCTTCTCAGCCCTCCAGGTCTCCGAGCTTCCAGGACAGCTGTAAATTATTCTAGGAGAGCCTATATCCTCCCATCCCACTGGATTTTCCTACCTTGGCTCCACCAGGTCCCTAAGGGAGGACAACACTAGCACAGATCTTCCTCTGGAAGCCTGTTTACCAGAGGACGGGAACAATTTTCCAGATGTGCTGGAGGGAAGTGGCTTCATCCAGGGACCTGCCCATCGTGTGCTTTGTATCCCCGCTAAGACATCTTTTCCTTGCATGGAGGATGCGTGTGTTCGGCAGCCAGCCCAACTCACATAAGTCTGGACCTGCTCCCAAACACCTCGGTCAGGGCCACGTCCGATGGGCTGCACGCTCGCACATGCGGCTGCTCGGCAGCGAGCCCTGCGCAGCGTCGGGGAGAGACCAGCCTTGCCCCAGCCAGCGGCAAGTCACGTCCCCTCCCCAGCCAGCCATCCTGGACGGCAGCCACCCCAGCAGCATCTCCCACGTGCCTGTCCCATCATCCCCAGAAACGCTCATGATTTCCCACCAAACTCAACATGCTCCAACACACTGAGCCACCAAGGGCTGCCTCACAGCCTGGCAGAGGATTGCTCTTCCCTGAAGACGTAGCAAGGAGCCAGCTTGGTTTAGAGAACTGAGAATAATAAAAGGAAATGCAACGAGCTGAAGTGCAATAGGAAGTGAGTGGCTGGGTGCTAAAGACAACAGGGGAAAGTCAATGGCAAACAGCTGTAGTGCAGATGCTGAGCAGAACCGAAAGCCTCGGCTCCGAGGGCAGACTGTGACTCACCAGCAGTTGCAGCCTGGGATGAGTAAATTGGTTTATCGCTAAGGGAGGAGGTCATTTGTCACCTTAGGCAAAACCAGCGTGTCACAAACGGGACACTGCAAATTCTCCGTGACATTGCACCATAGCAGAGAGAAACCACAGATGATGCCGAGGAGAGCAGCCAGGACATTTGAGGAGGAAGCACTGGGCAGGAAGAGAAAGGTCTTGATCCAACTACATCCCATGTTTAGGTTTAAGCAAGTAAACAGTTCTATTCATGTTCAAGTGCTTTAATGTTTTATTGGGCCAGGATTTTAAAAGTGATGAAAAGTCTGCATGAATCCAGAGCAGAGGCTCGGCTGAGAGAAGAGGGAGGAACCGATCAGTCAGCACGAGAAGGCTGGAGATAAGGGATCAGTCAATGACTGGTTTATATCAGCGAGGCTTCACCGGGGTTACGCAGCTCCTCAGCAGAGAGGAGCCAGAAGTGGCTTTACCCGGACTAAATGCAGTTAGTATCTGTACTAAATCAGGCGTTTTAATGGGATTGGGGAGGGGCGAGTGCTGATTTCTTTGAGAAGAAGAGACACTGCAGTCTCCTTGGACTTGTCAGTGCTCTAGATGTCATCCCGTCCTGAGACGGGCAGGGTCATGCAGCAGCCAGGCTCTGTCTATGCTGGATGGGGATGGACATCCTCAGATGAGACACCCGGCAGCATCAGCTTGTGCTGCAGTGGAGGCTGAGGACCAACATCCCTTCTTATGTCTCAGGGAAGCATTTAGCACCCATGCAAATCTCTAAGTGCAAAAGATAGTCATCTCCCACTTTTTACAAGAGGCTGTAGGTGCTTTGTGCCCCAGACCGGCTCTGCCTGGCCATGCCAAAGGGTGCATGGGAGGAAATGGAGACAGCCCTTGGCTTTCCTCTGCATTTTCCCACTTGTCGCTGAGCTTTTGAGGTTGTTGCTGCTCCCCCAGTGCAGAGCCAGGGATGACAAGATGGTTTCCTTGTGTTGCCTCCTGCTTGGACATCCAAGGCACAAACCCAGATTTCTACATGGTGTACCAGTCACCATCCATTCCCCGGTTGTGTGTGTGTATGTGTGTGTCTCACCCTCTCCATCTCCATTCACGGGCTCAGGGATGCTTGCCAAGGGCACAGGGCTTCCATCCATACCTGCTCTTTTGTGGACATCCGAGTACAGAAGAGAAAGCGCCGGGAAGCAGATGTCGACACAACCTCCTCATTAGAGATCAGTCCCTCTGGACCGCAGGAAGAGCCGCCCATCGGATAGGTCAGGAGCACCGGTGCCTTTCGGCATTGTCCCACTGCTCCGGTGCTGAGCCATGCTGCAGGTTCCCACAGCTGCACTACAATGGAGGCACAACAGTCTCCTCTGGGGACAAAACCTAATCTGAGAGATACCGAGGCTGAGAAAGCTATTCCTAAAAAAGACACAGTCAAAAGCTCTCAGATGCCCTGCGTCCACGGATACCCGATACACCCGCCTGCGGTATGATTACCTCCAGGCAGGCTTTGTCCGCTCCAGCTCCCCTGAATGTCACACTTGTTCCCAAATACCAGCGGGGAACAATGTGAGGGCGCACAAGGAAAAGCCTCCTCTGTCCCTCCCAGCCTGCAAGTAAATATCAAATGCCAGTGCCAAAGGGGAGGGAGGGGAATGGCGAGAGAGGAGACAAAAAGGCAAAAGCCCAGGGTTGAGAAATATCACGGTGAAACTGGGTCATGGCTATAGGGTGACAGGCAGAAAAGGGTCCCTGTTCTTGGGGAGGGTGAGCAGACACCTCTGCCCAGCAGCTCATCCCTGCTGGTGGCCTCATGAGCAGACACAGCTGGAAGGTGCCCGAGGAGAAAGGGAAACGTGCCGTCATCACTCTGTGTCTCTCCAGCTACCCTATATGGTATTTCATATGGGGAGATGTGCTTTGATGCTCCCCATAAACTCCTCCTCTGGGGAGGGCAACCGTGATGAGACCCAGCAGAAGTTGGAAGGCAGTGGGTGGTGGTGGGGTTGGCTTCACTCTGCCCCACTCAGGCCCTCCTCATGCCGCTGCCACCGTGGCAAGAGACATCACCTTCCTGGGGACAAAGAGGCTTCACAGGGTCTCCTGGAGGCCCTCCCAGATTCCTCCAGCTTCCAGCCCCTTCACACCACACATGGATCCAATAGCCTCTTCCCCACAGACTGCCCGGACATGAGCTGGAAACAATCTGATTTTCCATCCTTATCTTCCCTCCACGCTGCCGGTGAAGTCAAGTCCTCTTCAGCCCCCTCCTTCCTGTAGGCCACACATGCTTTCTTCCTCTCTCAACGAGCCCCTTTGTCCCTTGAAGGGGATGTGTGTCCAGCTGAATGTGCTGCTGGGCCAGCGGGCTGGTCGCTGGCTCTCCCGTGTCCTGTCCCAGATGGGGAGATGGTCCTCCCAGCATTCCCATGGTCCCTGGAGCTTGGGCAGCGCAGGCAGGAGCCGTGCTTTATCAAAGGCTTGCTGGAAATGCAAATAAACAGTCACAAATATGGTCACTACCAGCTGTGCATCCTCTTCTAACAGCCACAGAATGGCCCCGTCCTTTTGCCTACTTGAGGGTGGAAGGGAAAATTGGCTAAAACCACATATTTGTGTTGGCACAGCTGCCCTCATCCCCGTCACCTCGGGGCCACTGGACCCAGCAACAGGTCCATGCCTGGGCCAGCACAGCCAGGGCAATGGGGAAGGAAAACAGTTTTTTCTGCAAGTTCAAGCTCAAGGTCTGACCCAAACTTGTCGATGTTAGAGGCAGTTTTGTCAGGCTTTGGTGAAATCTTTTAACAAATCACTGGGAACATGGGAGGAGGTAGAGCAGCAGGAACAGAGGGCTGGTGAGGTAGAGAAACAAATCTGACCAAGCTCAAGGGACTGTAATGCATGGCCTCCTCCTGAAAGAGATCCCTCTTTCTATAGATAAGTGGAAAAAACCAAGCATATCTCAAAGAAACTGGAGAAGTTACTCAATACTGCATAGGAGCCTAATGGGAGATCCCCTAGTGAGATCCTGGGGGCAAGGCTGGAGGCATGGCATATGGCCTCCTTGGAGTGGATGGATTGGTAGGGTGGACCATAGTGGGAAGTCCCCTGGTTGGAGCAGTGACCCACCAAACAAGCCACAGCAGGGCTAACTGCTGAAGCTGCATTTTGGAGACATATAGAGGTTCATGCATTGCAAGAGTTGATGGAAGACTTCCTGTGAAGAGAAGACAACCCAAGGAGCAGCCCCATCTGTTTCCAGACGGCCACACAGGGAGTGTGACCTTGTCTCACAAAGAAAATGAGATTTATTCTACTCCTTTTGATAAGACATTGATTAAGGCTTCCATGCTTGTGAGGGGACTGGGGGTTCAAAGGGTTGAGGGGACAGCATGGAGCAATGAAAGACACAACTCTCTTGGCTTCACCCAGAGATTTATGGATGCTGTTTGTCTTAGAGCAAGATCGGCATGAACATCCAACTGCTTGTGACCAGACCACAGAAAGGCAGAATCCGTCAAAACTGCCAAACTGAGATGCAATCAAAATAAGCCTCAAGACCCCTGGCATATCAGGAACCCAAACAAACCGTGCTGCCAGTGCTCGCGGGGCCACAGGTCAGCTGGCCGCTCGCCCAGCAGTGTGCCTTGCAGTCCAGAAGAGAGGAGCTCACCACGCAATGGGGCTGGAGATCAGACCCAAGCTGGGAGGGCAGTCCGTCTGTCATGCTTGCTCTGACAGCAAGCCAGGGCCAATTTTATACTCATTCAAGAAAAATGGCTGTTTTGAGTGAATGCAGCCGTGCATTCCTCAGGCTTTTTGGGTGACAGCCTCAGCCAGGGCAACTCAACAGGACCTTGCCAACGGAGCTGGGTCAATCTGGACCTACTCCCTTGGAAATAAAGCTCAGCTGCAGGTGCTGTGAAGTGGGATTTGCAGTTTAGGAGCCTTTGATGGACTGAACTCACCACCACTGAGCGATTTTAACCTGGCATCAGGCTAGTGAGCCCTTGCCACCTGCGCGTGTAAGGCAGGAGGAGCAGCGGGGGCACGTGTGCTCTGCCGGCTCGCCGCCTCCAGGAAGCCGTCCCGCACTATTTTTGCAGTGCTGACCTCATTGCTCATATCAGCCTGCCCTTTTCCAGCTTCCTCTCCCTGATATCTGGCTTTTGCCCCGTATTTCCTTGCACGTTGAGCAATCACCTTAAGCCTCTCTCCACATTTCTAGGATTCTTGTTTATCTCCCCATGTGGCGCGGGGCTCTGATGGGGCCCTGCCTTCCTGTCCTGCCTGGCCAGTTCCTCTGTTTACCTAGAACACAAATTATATTTGTTTGCTTTTGATTTTAATGCAGAGCAACAACTCGGTACCAAGAGAGATATTTTCTTCTCTCCTTTCTACTCATTTGTCCGTGGCCCCAGCCGTCTTCTCTAGTTCTTACCACCTGCAAAGAGCATTTCTTCTGTCCTCACCATGGGCAATGGCTAAAATTATTGTTTGCAGGGAGGTAAAAACTTCGATCCCAATGGGACACAGAGGGGAAATGAAAACCCCTTTGCCACCCCCACCTCCCTGCGCTCCCCCACTGACCCCTCCCCTCTCCGTGATCCCACACTCTTCCCTCACAAAGCAAATTCTTCCTGGATTATATTTTAATATCTGCAAAGCCTCAAGTTTGAAAGAAAAACAAATGTGAAACCAGCTCATGAATTTTCTCGATGTGAAAAAAAGAGAAACGGCCTCCGTCGCTCCTGAGAGCCTGTATGGGAGCCACATGAAGGGATTAGGGCGGGCAGAGCTGACAGCCAGGCACTCTGTTGGACCCCGGGATTGAGACATCAGGGGCTTAACCCGAAAAGAGATGGGACTGTCATGCAGCGCAAGGGGAGAGTGGGACGGCAACCATCTTGGGAGCTTAGTTTCTCTTTCCCCATACATTTCTGATTCTGGCTAGTTTGGGCATTTATAATATATGCTGCTGGTAAAAGTAATTAGGCGGCACTGCAGGGTCTCGGGGCTGGGGCCGGTGCACCACCAGGAGCACGGTCCTGCCTCCTGGGGAAAGCCTGTCTGCAACAGCATCCCACCCTCCAGAGGCTGGGATCTAGCTGGGAAACAAAGCCTTGCTGTTCCCCGAGCTTTTCCTTTTTGCATTTGACCCAGTTTGGGCTTGGGGGAAGTGACAACTTTTCTGTGCACGGCCCTCGGCGAGGGAAGCTCCAGCCCTGGCTGGCCGAGGCTCAGTGTGTGGGCTCTGGCAGCACCCTGCAAAGCACTGGTGTGTTTTTCTGTTTTGCAAAGGGATGGGTCTGTTACGAAAGGGAAGCAAGGTGAGAGATAACAATATAATATGGTTTCCTCTTCCCTCTCAGCTGCCAGTTTGAATCCAGCCAGGTCGGTAGTGGAGGACGCTGCTGCTGCTGGGTGCCTGGCCAGCGGTGTGTGCAAGCTGCGCCGTCCGGCTGCCCTCCCACTTCCGACGGGGCAGGTGGCTGCATCCCCTCCGCAGGCTTGGCACGCTCCCTGCGCCCTGTTCCAGATGAGCAGCCAGCAACCAACTTATTCCAGAATAAAAGTCATGTTATTCTGAGCGTAAAAACCAATATAACTATTCTTGAGTAATGTCCTTTTTCCACCAGTGGACAACCCACACCCAGGGTGCTATTCCTAAAAGAGTGGACAACCCACACCCAGGATGCTATTCCTAAATGGAGACTGCAGTTAATTCTCTAATTGGGCAACACTTGAAATAAGCCCAGAAGAAATGCCCTTGTCTTCCTCAATGTGGTCCTTCAAGGTCAGGGAATGGGGGACAAAGGGGACCCTCACAGGATAGAGTTCAGAGGCCTTTCTGCAGCAGCAAGAGGAGCAATTGCCTTGCCGAGGATGCCTAGTCCCTTCCAAGAATACAAAACGCATTGTCTCCACCCTTCCTGACGCAAACCTTTCTGAGCCATAAGGAACAGGAATAAGGAGTTTCCCCAGTTTTTGCTACCAGATTTCAATGATGGTCACTGACCTAGTTTTTTCCCAGGTGGTATACAGAAATACTGCGCACTTCTCCACTACGTTTTGTTTTCCCAGCCTACGGTACACTTGCTTGCTTCCTGGCTCACCTTGTTACAGCAGGATAACAGGGTGTCCACAGGTCCCAGGGTACCTCACAAACTGGGACAGCTGCTCTCAGTGGACCTGGCACAGTGGTTAGGCTGGGTTATTTTCTCCCGTCCCAGACAGGAAAATTAATTCCCACTATTTTGACTCTGTTTCCTCTTTTGTGTAAATAAATTCAGGTCTGAAGAAAGGCTCATAGCCTCTCTGGGTGTTGGGAGCATCTTTTCACATCCCTTGACTGGGGACTCCCCCACTGGGCTCTGTGTGGGGGACAGGCACAGGGGACCAGGGCAGGGACTTTGGCTTGCAGCACACATGGGCTGTGCCCGGCCAGCAGGTCCCAATGTCACCTGGGCTTCCCAAGCACCCTGCTCATACACATGCAATGTATGAGTCCCCCCCTTCAGGGGGACTGCTCAAAACCTCAAATGAGTGACCAACGCTGGGCATCTTGGTGTGAGGTTCCAGCACATGGAGGGAGCTGGAAACATGCATAGGGAGTCCTGGACTAAATACCATCTGGGAGTTTGTCTATGACCGACTGCTCTGGGAAGAAATGTTCTCAATTCTCTTACTGCCACAGGGATTTGTTCTGACTTGCCTATGTTTTGGGGTTTTAAATATTCTCTTCCCAAAGAGATCATCTGTTCTTGGTTAGCTACCACGAGGCCACCCCACGGCGCTGGTGGATTTCAATGGCTAGAAGGACTTGTCATAAAAGACTCTTAGCTCCCCGAAGGCTTTAAAAAACCCACATTTTTAATGACATTTAAGAAGTGGAGCTGAATGCTTCTGAACAACTGCAATCCTGGAGCAGCTGGGCTGAAACCTATTCATGTTGGAGAACTGAGAAAATATCGACTAACAAGTATTGCATTTGCATCTATGAAGAATTCCTTCTCCCTTTTTTAAGTACCAGTCCTTTTCACCTGGAGCCTTTCTTCCGAATAAATCACTGTTGTAAATTCCAGTGTTTGTTAACATCCTTGTCCTCAGGGTGTGGGTGTACTCCTACGGGCTTTCATGGAAACACAAAGAGAAGATCATCACCCTTGTTATACTGAGGCAGAGAATTGCAGATTTTCTGGGGAACGTTTGAAGTTTGGGTTCCCCAGTTTTCAGTGGTTTCCATATCTGCTCTACACGAGTTTGAGTTCGGTGTGGCTAATTCCTCCTTCATCTGCAGCTGGGCAAAATGCTTCCTATTTCCAAGAGATCTGAAAGCCAAGAGCCTTGGGTTGGGAAGGATGCAGAGTCCAAGCACATCCCTCCCCTCCAGGATAGCTGGCAGAAGGCCCCTCCAGCCACAAGTGTCCCCTCATCCCGCAGGGCTGTGCCAGCCCATCAGCAGAGCTCCAGGGGTTATTCTGCAGCACTAGTGGAGGCTGGAGTCAAGTTCACTTTGAGATTTTGCGCTTTGAACTGTGCTATAATGTTTTCACACTGATCTGAAATGATTGTGCTGAGTGCCCAAACCCACCGGGAGTATTGCTTATAAGGCCATGAGCTATTCTGACACGGAGGCCGCTGAGCAATTAAACTTGCCAAGCCCAAATTGTATTGCTGTGATCCTAAATGCTTGCAGAGGGAGATGAAGAGTGGTACAGGCTTCTGTGAGACCAATGAATCAAACCCCTCTTGCACGAACAAGGTTGGTGGCTTCTTGCTAGATGCTCTCACCAGAGGAAGATGTGTAGCTGGGCAATGGAGGAATCCCTGACTGTTTGCATTCCCAGGGAGGTGAAACACCTCTAGGAATTACAGGTCAGCTCCATCAGGGTCCACCCTAGAAGATGCTGCACTTCGGTGTCAGATCATGTATATTAAGTGTATATATGTCACGAGGATGGAGCCAGACTCTTTGCAGCGGTGCTCAGCGACAGGACAAGGGGCAATGGGTACAAACTGAAACAGAAGAGGTTTCAGTTGAATATGAGGAAGAACTTCTTTACTTTGAGGGTGACAGAGCCCTGGCACAGGCTGCCCAGGGGGTGTGTGGAGTCTCCTTCTCTGGAGATATTCAAAGCCCGCCTGGACGAAGTCCTGTGTAACATGTTCTAGGAGAATCTGCTTTAGCAGGGGGGTTGGACTAGATGATCTCCTGAGGTCCCTTCCAACCCTTGCCATTCTGTGATTGTGTGAGGTGGCTTTCTCTGCCTATGAAACTGCATAGCCTGGATGAAGGCTTCCCAGAGGATGCTGTGGAGCAAGTGGTGCTCTGTAAGATGGATGGGGAGAAAGGGAAGGAAGCGCTACTATTAAACCCTGTGCACCCACCCCTGTTTACAACATGGGGAGTGGCATCACCTGCAGCAGAGCGGTGGGGTGAGAGGCAGCAGAGATGCCGTACTGTGCCTTGGAGGAGACGGTGGCACCCGTAAGCAAACCCCTCTCCCCCCGGCGGGGGTGTGCTGGGGTCCTGCAGTGTTTCTGGGTCGCTGCAGTCTCAGAGGAGCTATTCAAGGGGAAAACCACATGCACATTCCTCAGCACAATGGAGCCCAGCGCCAGAGGATGCTGTGGTCCAGGCGCATCCTCCGAGAAAGAAGCCCAACAGGAATACCTGAAAGAGGAAGACTATAGTTAAACTTCCAGTTCCCCCAGAAGGTGGAAGACAATAAGCGGCCATCAAAAGGCATTTCCTGCCCATCTATTGTTCCCCTCTCTGAGTCCTGATCAAGCTTTGCACATGGTCTGCAAACGGACAGGCCTTCTAATTACGGCACAGGGTGAAGAGCTACGCATACCCCTGCTGTCTGCGTGAGCCTTGGAGCAGTCCCCGAGCAGCTGGATGAAGGTGTTTCTTGCAAACGTTTGCCACTGGTGGCATTTCTCCATCTCACATTTGGTCTCGCCAGGCTCATGAGCCGTCCTAGTCTCCCACTCCTCTCCCGGGCGCCCGCACATCTTCAATCCTGCCGGAGGCTGGCACGGTGCACAGGCTGTTCCCTGCCCGCTCCCCTGCCGGAAGACATGTAGCACGTCTCCTCTCCAGGTTAGGGCACCTGGCCTGTCCTCCATCTCTGCCTGCCTTTACCTCATCCCATTTCCTGGCCCCAGCTTTTCTCTCCTAATTAAGTGGTAAAAACACGTGGGATCCAGGCCAGGCACGAATGGTTTCGGCGAAGCAATTAGCCCGACGACGTGAGCGAGGAACAATTAGCGCTGCTCTCTGGAATTCGGCCATTGTGCGTCTCATTGTATATTTTTGCCTTAAAAGGGGGCCAGCGTGTTGGGAAGAGAGCGAGGGCCCCCGTTCGCAGAGCCAGGCTGACATTTGCACTATGTTAGTCATGCTACATGTCAACATTTTTGTGAGCTTTCCAAAAACAGAAATTCTAATGGGATGTTTTAATCCCATCTTCACCCCCGCACATCCCCCCCCGCCTTTCCCCCTTTCAGCTCCCACCTCCCTCCTCCTCCTCCTCCCTGCCTCGCACAGCGCTAATACCACCCTCTCTCGGCTTCGGCTCCCGGAAACCAGGCAAAGCCAGAGCAGCGAAATTCCTATTTAAACTAACATCACATGAAAAATGAACTGTTGCTTTTAATCCCCTTTGCAGGGGGGATGGGAAGGGAGCGAACAATTTCCCAGGGGAGTGATGGGGAAGGGGCTTTTGGAGACCACCAAGGCAAGCGGGGGGCAGGGGGGAGTGGTGGGTGAATATTGCCTCACTGATCTCCCTTTGAAAAACCTCTCAGCAACTTCACCAGGACACCCCAGGGGCGAGTAAGGAGCCAAGGAGCTGTGGGGGCCCAGAGAGAAGCCAAGTCCCCCGGGGGCAGCCAGTGTTTGGAAATAGCCTTGGCAGGAGCATATCGGGGCTGGCGTGACACACCTCTCTGATTTGGGTGGGATGCAGAGGGTGTCCAAGGTGGCTGCGGGAGCTATCGCTGCTCCAGGGAGAGCTGCGGGCACAGAGATGCTCAGGTCCGGGCAGGGAGTTAAAATGTGGCCCCGATCCTCTCCGCTTTCTCCGGGAGGTTTAGGGAGCTGTGGGCAGGAAAGGAGCGGAGGGTGTCCCATCGGGGGCCATCAAATGTGGACCTTGAACCAGGAGATTTAGGAAGTTATTAAGGCAGGTGCTGAGTTGGAGGGGAACCCTGGGGGCAAGCAGCCACCTGGGCTCAACTCAGCTCCCCAGTGCAGCATCAGGGCTGTCCCCAGCACTGCTCTTGCCCGTGGCTGCTGGCACAGCTGGGCACAGCTGGGCTCTGCCCTACCCTGGGCTGAGGTGGGGCATTTCGGGGCCAGACCTCACCCGCTCCTGCTTGCTGCCTCCCTTGGTTCTTGCCTCCGGTCCCTTTGCACAGGACCCACAGCGGCAACTGCCAAAGAGTGCAGGGCTTGGCTGGGGTCTGGGGGCTGCCTGCCTTTATTTGCTGTTCCTTATATTCCAGTTCTGCTGTTGCTGGAGATGGGACACTGGGTTCACTGGGCCTTCGTCCAGCCCGGTCCAGCCCAGTATGAGAGACTTGACTCCTGCCTCCTCCTTGGGGTAATCTCTAAATGCTTCCCCTGACATCAGCTTCTGGCTCATCTTCCGAAAGGCAGTGGGGAGAGGGACAGCTCAGGACAGGAATGTGAAAAAATTTGGGGCCAGAAAGAATGAGAGGTCAGAAATTAAAGGCCAGGAGCTGCAAGCTCCTCTGACCCCACCTCTGGCTGGAAGGAGGTTGGGACAGGCTGGCCATCATTGCAGCAAACTGTGATCTCAGCTGGTTGTGCTCTGGCCCTGCCTGTACAGACAGACACGTACAGGCTCCATGGACAGCCCATAAGGGAATCTCCCAAACAGGCAGCTGCCCAGGGGACACGGACCATGGGATTTCTGCCAGAGGCAAGTCACCTTTTGGGAAACTGAGGCACTGTGAACTGGGCGCAGTCTGTGGGAGCCTGCTGCCCCACTCTCCTCTGTCTGTCTGTCTGTCTGTCCACCTAGCTGATTGCTGCTGAAGGCTCTGGCTCTGCAGTAGCGCGTGCAGTGCAGGGCCATGAGTCACTTAAGCTCTGCATAGTTTATTATTTTCTTTTACCGCCCCAAACCCACACTGCCAGTTAAAACTTAGCAGTGTGCGACAGCAAGCCTCCAGCCCAGGACAGCCCTAAAGCTCCCTGGTTTGCTCTCAGGGTCCATACCGAATGAGAGACCTGCAGCCGGAGACAGCCTGCATCCAGCCCGGCCCAGCATCCCTGGCCGGCAGCAGTTCCCCCCTCCATGGCCTTGCAAGAAGGGGGGGCTTCTGTCCACCAGCCAGAGGATTTTGGGGTGGGAGATCCAGGTCTGTAAGGCCAGGTCTACCCCAGGAACTGCTGCTGGGAGGAGAGAGGTGCACAGGCTGCAGAAAGCAGGGTTGGATCCAGCCAGTTCGCTAGTTCAGGTTCCCTTTCCCTCCTGTTTTTACCTTTGTTCCATGATTTTAACATTAAAAATTCACTTCCCAAAGGAAGGAGCAGAAAGCTTCCCTAGCACACCTTACACTGCCAAACCCCCGCTGAGATCCACCTTGACCACGAAGCCCCAAGAGAGACATTAAATCAGCCGCCCCACCGGCCTCCCCGCTCCCCACACCCACCTCCCCTCCCCTGGGCTGAATAGGGAGCATGAGAAACCAGGCTGGGTGGGGACGGCCCCGCGCCCCTCGCTTTCTTTCAGGATCAGTGCGTCTACGGGGCCGCTTGTGTTCCCCAAGCCCCTCTCCCCCCACAACACCGGGGGCTGTAATCTGGGCACAGCGGGCTTGGAGATGGAGAAGAATGCGGGAGTGGGGAGAGGGGACGGTGACCATCCCCTCCCACCATAGCCACCGCCAAAGCCCCAGATTCTTAGACCTGGAGGAGTCACCACCAAATTCCATTCAACTGACAGAAAAGAAATCAAATCCTTTTAAAGAGAGCCCACTTTCCCCGCAAGAATGCTCCCTCGGCCTTTTGTTGCAGGGCTTTGCTTGCTCCCAGCAGCTCGGAGGAAGCTGCTCCAATACATTAACCAGTTTAACTTGCTCGTGACCCCCTCTGCCCAGCGCACAATGAAGCTCTTCGCCCGCTTTTTTCCCCGGCTCCTTTTCAGGAGCTAAATCCCCCGCTGTTCCTCGCTCGCTGCCTCTCTCGCTCAACCTTTCTCAGGCCTCTGCTTCAGCCCAGGGAAAATAATAACGCTTTGCATTTGTATAGCCCCCGGCCCCGTGGGATCTCAAAGTGCCTTGCACGGATCGCATCGTGTCCCACCCCCCGGCCCCACCACGGGGACCCGCAGTCCTCCGAGGTGGAGGGGGAAAGCGATGTAGGGTCTGAGGCCATGGAGGGCGGATGGGGTTTGCCGCAGGTCCCGGCACAGAGCAGTGCCACAGCCCATCGGGGGACGATGGGGACAGGGACAGTTCAGCATCAGGAGATGCATCATGAGCACCCGTTGCAGGAGGTTTGGGTGCTGGACAGAGAGGCACTGATAGGCTCCACTCTCCGCAGCCACCTGGATGGCACTGCCAGACCCTCTGCTACAAGGGCAGGAAGGTTTTATGTGCCCAGGGTGGTTAAAAAAAAAACAATAGATGAAAAAAACCAAGCCCTCACACTGGCCCTGAATAGCGGAGCCGGTCAGACAATGGGAAGTTAACCAAACCCAGGCTGGGAAGCGAAGAAGTCTGCCGCGGGGCGCTGCCATTTTTCTACCAGTAATTGATGCAAAGTCTCTTTTGTGCTCTCAGAAAATCCCAGAAAGAAAAAGTGGGGGGTGAGAGGGGAACCACGGGCAGGATCCAGCTCCTGGGCCGCCTTCCTCTGACATCTCCCTCACTCACCTTGGCCGTGTGGTCAGAGCAGCGGCCGCCCGGCTGCATGTTGAGGCCGAACCCCGTTAAATACCCACAACAACACGATGGCAGCGAAGTCAGCACCTGACAGAGCTTTTAACCCCTGTCCGATGAAGCGCGTAAATCGTTCCAGGCAGACAATGCAGCTTTGCAGCCCGAGCGCGGCATTTCTCTCGGATGACCTGAACACTTTATTACTGGGGATTTATTAACCGTTTTTCGCAGCCCTGAGAACCTGTGAGCCTCTTAGGGACCACCTATCGAGCACCGGGGTCAGGCTGCGAGCGAGGGCAAAGTGGAGGGTTTAAACCAATTTAAACTGACCTAATACGGTGGTACGGCTGAAAGGGAGATGCCCCACGTGCAGCCCCAGCCCTTGGTTGCTGTGGGGCTGAATCCAGCCAGCTCCAGTGGAAAACCAGTATGGGGTTTCAGTGAGGTTAATTTGCAGTGGCAATGAGCTGGTGGGGTTCCTCTGCAAAGGGAATCCCTGAGATTTGGGGGACTCGGGCAGCGGGCTGTGGCTCAGACCCATCCCTGTGGGGCGGGCAGAGCGGGGAGCACACTGCCATCCCGCAGCTGCAGCCAGCCTCACCCTGCAACATCTCAGCGGGGTGAGTTACGGTCTGCATCCAAAATGGGATCCCTTTTGCGGGAGGTGTGATGCCCCTCCTGGTCCAGCCCCAGCATCCCTCCCACAGAGCAGATGTGACTGCCCCTCTCCTCTGGCTCTTGTCTTTACGGGGCACCCACATTTTTCTGGCATTGGGACCACCCTGGTCAGAGTCAGGCTCTTCGTACCCAGAAGAGTGGCTGAATGCCAGCGAACGGGGCACAGGGCATTCCT
>NW_009260696.1:622331-623636 GCF_000687185.1 Egretta garzetta
GCGTTACAGGCAGTGTCGGGGGGCCGGGAGAGCCCTTGTGCTGGGGCTGGTGGCGGCACGGCAGCTCGGCAGACCCCGCTGCATCGCTCGGAGGCCGGCAGCACACAGAGCCCGTATTGTCGTTCGCCCCTCGGCGCCGGCCGGGACCCCAACATCTGGCTGCGGCGCGTGTCCCCAGCCAGCACCGAGGCTGCGGGAGCGGGAGAGCAGCTGGTCGGGGGAAAAGTGCCTTTCCTCCCCTTTTGGCTCCTGGAGAAAGGGGCTCTTTCTTCATTCAGGGTTTTGCCGATCGGGCTTTTCAGCTGCCTCTCAAGCCGCGGTTGCTGTGCCATCGGGTTGGAGACAAAGGGCGCCTGAAAAAAATTGAGACTGGAAGGCTGGACTCTGCAGCAATAGCGGGAAGTGGGGAGTGTGGGATTCAGTTCCTGTGTTTGTACGGTCTAACTGCTTTTTTTTTTTTTTTTCCTTTTATTATGGGAGGCTTCTTTGGCAGCACAGGTCTTTCCCCAAACCCCGGCAGTGCCGTGCAAAACCAAACGCGTGTCCACAGTCTCCCTGAGCGTTTCTAGCCCAGGTCCATGGTTCAAGGGCTGACCAGGGGAATGTATAGCCTAAAATCAGAAGGTGGCAAATGCCAGGGCTTGCCTGAGGAAGCAGCTTCCCTGCTTCGTCCTGCCTGGTATTATGGTATTGTTTATCCAGTGCCAGAGATGAATGGACCACGTGACAGCAGGAAAAATGCAAGTTGGACAAGGTCCCTGCCCAAAAATGCAGCAGCCCCTGATTATGGCATTACATTGCAGCCCAGGCCCAAACCCAAATCCGCCTCCCTGTAGCAGTGCACACACTGGGAGAGAAAACCCCAAGAGCTCCCTGCCTGCAGAGAAGGAGGATAAGGGGGGAAAGAGGCCCTGGGGTTTGGCATCAGTAAAATAGCAGGTTGGTGGCGCATCTGGGACCAGATTTCAACCCAGTTTTCCATCCCAGCCGCCACTTCTCCCACTGCCTGTCTGGAAAAACAGCGTCTCATTTAACAAGGCATCGTTATCATGGTTAGCAATCACTGGGGGGGCTTGCTTGGCATCTGTATTGTATTTATTTTCAGGCACCCCTGCACCATGGGGCTACCCATCGGTTCTGGCTCCAAAGCACGGGGCTGCAGCCAGGACGAGGTTAGCCAGGTCTGGGAACATTTCCCGGTGTCCCCGAGCAGGGACGGGAACAGACCCCCAGCACCCAGATTTACCGGTCAGACTGGAGCTTGGTGGAAGTGAGAGAAGGGATGTGTTCTTCTGGGGTTTGGGG
>NW_009260696.1:624603-627210 GCF_000687185.1 Egretta garzetta
GGCGTGGGCCGGGCTGCAGCCCACGGGTGTCAGCCGCGGTCCCGGCCCTTCGCCGTGCGGGGTCCGTGGGGTGCCGTGGCCTGGGCAGATGCCATCTCTCCTTTCTGCTCCCCCATACCGCAGAATAGGGGGTATTCTGAGGCCGTCTGGGCTGTCTGGAGCGAGCTGTAGTTTTGGGAGGGTGAAATACGGTGTCGCAGGGTGAGGTTGGGGGGGGTGAGTGGTAGAAGGAGCATGACCTGGGCTCCTCACCCTCAGCAGCCCCCAAAACGCTGCTGTGGGGTCCTTCCTGCTCAGCGGCTCCCATTGCAGAGCTTGTCCTGGATTGCTTTCCACTGGGGAAACTGAGGAATGGTGCAGGGATGCAACCCAATCCACTGGTGCCTGATGTGGGGTCATGTCCCTGCAGGTGCTGCAGGGCCTGGCTGTGGGTGAGGTTTGGCAGGGCCCCACCGGGTGCCTGCAGTTGGGTTGCCCAAGGGGCACCCAGTTCAGCAGCCCAGGGTTGGGATGTGCTGAGGCTTTCTGTCCCCTTGTCGGTAACTGGGCAGGACTGGAGTGGCTGGGGGCTCTGGCAGGTCTGCTCTGGCTCACCCGTACTAGGGCAGTTCCAGCTAGTCCAATTCCTGACCTTACTGATGTCCTCCCCAGAGCCCTGGCAGTCCCTTACTTTGTCCTTCAAGCACTGAAGCAAAATTGAAAAGATAATAGAAAAGCTGTTTCCTTAGGAAATGTGCCTTGCCATCTGCTCTTAAGACACTTTTTCTATCCTTAGACAGCTTCCCAAGTAAGTTATGCCTGGTCCTAACCTTTCCATCCTACTGTCTTCACGTGTTTCCTTCTGGCCTGGAATCCAGTTTCTTGCTTGCAAACTGTGGTTTTGGAAATCAGGAGTGGCTGAGAGGGGAGGCAGGGGGGATAGACCTGTCCTTGCCTCCTTCCCCTGAGGCTGCTGGACCCTGGGGCATCTTGGCTCCTGCAACTCACCCCAAGCATTAGCTTGCTCCCCCCATCTCCTGTGAATCTTGTCCTTTTTTTTTTTTTTTTTGCTCAGGTCTCCTGGCTTGGCAGTGGCTCTGCCGTCTCTCCCTGGTACAGTTATTTAATGGAAACTTCTTTTATGCTCTGCTGTCACTGTGAGGGGGTGGCGAGTGGTGGTGGTGGTGGGGAAGGCTCTTTGAGCACCTACAGATGATGCTGGGAATGGCTGCTCTCTTTTTTTTTTTTTTTTTTTTTTCTTCCCTCCCTCTTGTGAGCTCCAGCTTTCTTGTAGGGTTTTTTTTTGTTGTGCTTCGTTTGTCCGTTTGGATTCCCAGAGACCCGAGGCTCGGCTCTCACGCTGTCCCCCTGGGCAAGCTAACAAAGCCCCTTTTCTCCTGGCGCAGAGAAAAGGCTTCGCAGCCTCTTGTGTGGCACTTTCCATGGGAACGGGGAGCCGGAGCTGGCGGTGTCCAGGTCAGGTTGCCTAGAGATGAGGGCCATGAAGCCAGGGGGGCCACAGCCCGGCGAGGTGCCCGCCTGACAAGCCAAGCCGCTGAGTGACGGCTCTTGTACAGCACTTGAGGACAAGGAGCTGCCGAGAGAGCTGGAGGCGGCGCAAACTCCTGCAGAGCAAAAGTGAGGGCTGGGGGGAGACACGTGGAGGCAGAGGGGACGAACCTATGCTGCTGGTGGTGCTTGGTTCCAGTCTTCCCACGCTGACCTGGCCGCCATCTCTGGGAAGCTTTGGGACACCCAGGGCTCCCCCAAACTTGGCATCAAGTTGGGTTTGGTTTTTTTTGCCCACAGAATGCAGGGTCGGTGCCGGGGGCTCTTCTCCATTGCCTTCCTGCCTGGGGGTGGGGGCTGTATCCCCTTCGTGCCTGGCCCCATGGCTTCTGCCCCGGGAGGGTGGTGTGGTGACAGCTGGGCCCTGCCTCTGCTCCAACGTCTCTCTTGCTCTGAGTCAGGCCTGTCTCTGCTCATCCTGTCCCCCTCTTGCTCTTGTTTCACTAACTCAAGCGTGTATGCCACCTCGCCGACTTGGGGAAGTTCCTGCCCAAGGGCTGAGAATGCCCCACACCCAATGCCATGTCTCTCTGTCCCCTGACCCTTCTCAGAGGACCTTCCTCTCGAATCAAACCCCAACCTCCCTCTTGGCTGTTCATTAGCCAGGCAGCTCTCTGGGGAGGAGGGATGCAGGCACTGGCAAGAAGGGGTTAAATCCAGCAGGTAACTTCAGGCTGGACCCTGGCAGTTAGGGGGAATAGCTATTGTGTCCTTCCTTGGCTGTCCTTTGTTCTGCCCACAATAGTCCCTGTTTCCTGCCCTGTGTCCCCTCCAAGACCCTGCAACGGGCACCCCCTTCTCCTTCCTGCTTCTGTCAGCATGGGGAGGGCAGATCGCTATTCCCTTCTAAATCTGCTCCCCAGCTTGCACAATCCAGGCCAGGCAAGCTGCTGTTGGAGGAGAGTTATGGATTTTCCCCTTCTTGCTTTGGGGAGAGTTTCCAGCTGTCCCAGTATCCTTAGGATGCTGGAGTGCAATCTGGGGAAACTTTGCACTTGAAAGAAAAGAGGAGAGGGGGGAGGAAAATGGCCATTAGGCAGAAATCCTGGACAGGAGTGA
>NW_009260696.1:627230-634501 GCF_000687185.1 Egretta garzetta
AGTCGGGTGATTTGCAGTGGCAGAGTTGCATAAGAAACATCCCCTGTCCCCGGGGCACCCCAAAGGCGGACAGGGGCCTCGGCACACGCTGTGGTGCCTGCAAGGGGTCTGGGCTGGGCTGCCGTCCCACCAGCGTGGGATCTGCTGGCTTCTTCCAGCTCGACGAAATAATTGCAGCCTTTGAAAAATTCCTGCTCTCGGGGCAGAGGGAACGGGTTTGCCTTCCGGAGAGCACGTTCCTCCCGTGGCGGCTCCCAAATTCCTCTAGCACCTTGGCCAGGGTCCCCATCCTTGGGGTGGCCACGGCAGAGCATGCTGGCAGGTGTGTCCCTCTTGGGCTCCCATCCAGAGCAGTTGGCACCCGGAGGCTGCTCATCCCAAACTGTCTCCACGATGCAGCCGGCTCCCCCCAGTCCTGGGCTGTGTGCCAGGGCCTGCTGAGCACTGCTGAACTCGGCTCATGTGTGAGGGTCCTTCCTTGCTGCCCCCCTGCGCAGCCTGTGTGGATTTTGGAGGGGGGTGGGAGGGGGGAGCCTTAATTGCCTGCCCCAAAGATGCTGCTGTCCTCATCCATAAAAGCCCCGGAGCCGGTGAGCGGCGCGCGTGGAGCGCCAGTCGGGAGGGTGGGGGACCCTCACTGCACAATGAGCTCATTGTTTGCAAGGAGGTTATTAAAAAATTATACCATTTAAAATTACAGTGGAGGATTCTTCCTCTTGCCGAAAGGAGCAAGGGGAGGAAAGGGCCCACGGCCTTGCAAGCCCCTTCCCTGCGGGTCCTAGCCCTGGGACGCCTGTACCAGCACAGACCCCTCCAGCCCTGGGGAAAGCCACCGCCATTGGGGACGCTACCATCGCAGGGACACCACCATCACGCTGCTCCTAACCTGTTGAAGCAGGGTGGGGATTTTCCCTTCATAATTCCTGCAGACTGGAGGGAAAACACCCACTGTGGGGGGACACAAAGCTGGGCAGGGACCTGCTCCAGCAGCACCCTTGCCTCTCCCTGGAGCCCCTTGCCCAGCTGGAGGCTGAGCACTCACACACACACACCCCAGCACACAAGTGGGGTGGCTGCTTTCCCCTTGTCCTTGGGGTGGAAAGGGGTGCAGCCCCCCCAGGTGCTGCGTAGGGGGATGCCAGGGTGCTCCATCCTCTCCCAGCACGGGGAAGTGAGACGTGGCATGGGGGCAGGATTTGTGTGTCGCAGGGTCATGGGGGTGCCTGCTTGGCTGAGGTTCCCCTTTTTGGCGGGTGTGCTGCTGGGAAAGGTGGGGCCGGCGGTGGGTGCGGGGTCCCCTGAGCGTGTGTCACCCTGGGAAGCTGGCTTGACCACTCGGCCAGGCAGCGCTGTGGGGGCAGGATGACCCTGGGGTGGCCTCAGCTGGTGGGATGCCTTGCACAGCACCCAGCCATGAGCGACCCACGAGCTCTGTCGTTGGAGGGGGAAATGAGTCACCGCGCAAGGAGAAATAAAAAAAATGACCCCATCCCAGCTATAGGGACCCCAGTGCCTCTCGGTCCCTGTACACGGGGGCCGTGCATTGTGCGGGGCTGTATGGAGTGGTGGCAGCTATTGTTCGGGAGGGATTTGGCATCCTGTGTTTCTTGAAGCTGCAGTTTTGAGAACAATGAGGTTTCCTGCAGGGGCTGGGGGGGGCAGCGGGCCCTTCCTCTCCTGCACCCCGCAGGAAAAGTTACTGGGGTGGGGGCCAAGAGGTCCTGGCACCCCTCGGTTTCATGGCTGACATGGGGGCCAAGTGGGGAAGAGGTGGAGGGGTGTGGGTGTAAGGGCTTTGGGTGCTTTCTGCCTGGGAGAGGGATGGGGGCCTGGCCCTGCTGCTTTTGGGTCTGGAGATGGTGGCTTGGTGGGTGACAGCTCGGTTACCATGTCCCATCCCACTCACCCCACTGCAAATCCAGTGGTGCCCTGAAGCCCTGTGCCCTGCATCGGGGATGCTGAAGGCTGATCCATGATTTTTCCTTGTCGTACCAACATGGGGTTTTCTTGTCCCCATCCTTTCCTGGCCTGTCCCCTCCCAGGCTCGGCTGGCACCTCTGCTCCTCTCCCCTGCAGCCCCGGGGCGAGGGGGCTGAGCAGAAAGGGCACCCCCACCTAAGAAATGAAGACAAATTAATTAAAAAAATTAATTGTATTTTCTGGTGGGGCTGGGGAGGGAGGTGGGGAACCTGTGAGGCCCCCAGAGCCCCTGCGAGGTGACTTGCAGGGCTGTGTGCCCCTGTCCTGGTACCCAAGGTGCTACCTGTCCCCCTGTACCAGGAAAATTAGGTGCATGTATGTGAGGAGAGGCCAGAGGGAAGATGCCTCGTTAGGATGAAGTCTTCTGGTGCGGGTGAATAATAAACAATTGTCTCTGTGGCCTATTTATAGTGACTGAGCCGGAGGATTAGTTGCGGGGTTATTTTTGGAGCGGCTGAAGGCACAGTTGCTGGACGGTGTTTCTGAGCTAATCAAGCAAACATTTTCTGTCTCGCCTGTGTGGAGGATGTGTCCCCCACCTCCCCTGTGGGCTTCAGGCCTGGCAGGGGGTGTACCAGGGCACCACATGTCTTGGGGTGGTTGAGAGAGGGCTTGTGGTGGGCTCAACTTGAGCATCCTTGGATGGTATCTCCCTGCTGGTACCCCCAGCAGCCACCTGCCCCCTCCCTGAGCACCTGGGGGGAATGGGGACCAGCAGAAAGATGCTGGCTGGACCCCACGTTGGTGGGGGTGATGGGGATCCCTCCTCCATGCACAGCACTGACCCTGTCCTACCCCAGCAGTGACATGTCCCAGGGCCATGATGACCATGGGCATCCTTGGCCTTGCAGCCGATGGGCTAAGGTCCCTGTCCCCTCCTCATCAGAGAGTCCCCCATCTCCTAACCCTTTGCTCACAGCCTTCCTGACCCGTGGGGGGCTGACCTCTGTCCCTCCCCAAAAGCAGGACTGTGCATTTGTGGGAACTTGCCTTCCCACCTCCTCCATCCTTTTTTTTTTTTTTTTTTCTCCTTCCCCTTTTTCTTTTCTCCTTTCCAAGCCCAAAAGGTCACTTGTAGCCCCATCCCCAGGAAAGCCCCCTCCTCCCCTCCCATTCAGCCTTCTTGCAGATCTGGGCTCTCCCCACCAGCCTCCCTGCTCAGGACCTGAGCAAACACCGGCCGGCCGGGTTAACCAGCGCAGCTGTATGCTAATGACCGCCGCTGCCCGCTTAACTCTCCTCCGCTGAGTAAAGTCAACCCAGCTATTGTACCCACCTCCTCCAGCAAACCACAAACCCCCAGCGCGCTCCTGGGGCCGGCCGGCTGCGGGGTGGCACCCAATTTCCAGCTCACTTGTAATTCATCATCCCCAGCGCTCGGGCTCCATCGTCCCCCCTCTGCCGCCTCCTGCCTTCCCCCCCCTTCCCCCCGGCCCTTTTGTCTTTCTTCCTTTGCCCTTTTGTGCACGTCTGGTTTTTAATAGCGCTTGGCAGCTGGTTGTGGTTTCTCTCCTCCAGCTTTGTTTGCTGCCCGCTGATTGATGGTGATGCCTTTCCCACCCCCCTGCTCTCTCCTCTTGCTTCTCGCGTTTCCCCAAATCCCAGGCCAAGAGCAGCCCCCACCAATCCTCCTTCCCGAGTGGCATATGCCAGGAATTAGCTGTGTAAATAGAGGAGTGAAGCCGGGCAGGCAGCTTGGGTGCCTGGGGAGGAGGTAGGTTGCTGTCTGGTGCCGTGGTGACCCTGTTGGGGTGGGTGGCGAGGGACTGTCCCCTCCTCGGAGCTGGCAAGAGGCACCCACTGGCACCGGCTCTGGCTCAGCCACCCCAGGAGGGGATGGGGAGCGGAGAGGAGCCATGGGGGTGTTGTGCAAGTGGCTGGGGACGGCCACGTGCTGTTGACACAGGTGGGGACGCGGTTGGCAGCCGGTGCTGCGGGCAAACACACCTGCCTGGGCAGGGAGAGCCGGCGGGTGGCTGCTTTGGCATCCCTGGCCGCACACGCCGGCCACGCCAGCTAAAGTCTGAAGTCTCCGCTCAGATCGAGCCGCGCTCTGCCACCCGTTCCTCGTCACCTGCTCCTATCTGCACACCCACCTCGGGCTGGGGACAGCCCTCGCGTCACCCAAAATCCTCCTGCCTGCTGCCGCCCCGTGGAAAAGGCAAGAGGATGGGGACGCTCAGCACGGGTGCTGGAGGGGGCTGGTGTTTGCACCCCGGTGAGGCACAGCGTTGAGTGCGAGGTCCTGCCAGAGTGGCTTGGCACCCTTCTCGGTCTGAGGCTGAGCGTGTCATGGGTTTGCCTGGCTCTCTGCTGCCGCTTTGGGTTTTAGCGAGGAGGAAGCAGTGACCCCCAGCGCCCCAGTGGGACCAGTCCCCAGCGCTGCCCAGCTGTGGCGGGTGGTGTCCAGAGCTGCATGGCCTCGACTCCTCAGTCCTCAAAGGTGCCTCGTCTTCTCTTTCAGACCTTCATCTTCACAGACGGGGAGGATGAGGAGCTGAAGAAGCAAGCACGTGAGTCTGTGGCCCTTGTCCCTTTGCATGCGTGACCTGGCCAGGTTCCTTGCGGAGCGCCCACCTGGGGAGCACGGCTGGTGTGGAGCCTGCTCCGGGAACTCTGAAAAAATGGTCAAAACGCCACCGGTTAAATACTAATCTCAGGAGCTCTTGCAACAGGGACCTGGGCTGAAAACAAGGCAATTTGTTTCGCTGATGGTGCCTAAAGCACCCTCTGCCCGGGACCCCCACCTGGGGATGGGTTGCCTTCCCAGTCAGCCCAGCCCATCTCCTGCATGATGCTGCTGGGGAGCACGCTAACAGGGTGGGGTGCCTTTGCACCAGTTTGTCCCTGGGGTGAGCTGGGATTGAGAGGCAACGCGGCCAGGATTTCATGGGAGCATTTCCCTGGCAGCCGCTCCTTGGGGCCAGGGTCAGCTTGGTCTATTCTCCCCATGCAAATGACTCCTTTTCAGGCTGGGAAGCGATTGCCTTTGAGCTGGGCAAGCAAATAACAGGTGGCTGCTGTGGGAAAAGGCAGCGGGAATAGGGCAGGATTTTGGCTATCATGTCCTGGGTGGTAGAAGCCATCTCACAGACACCTTCTCACTCCTGGGGTGCCTGGTATGTGGCCCCAGGATGGGCAAGGTGATGTAGGGTGGCATCATGCATAGCACATGGGGTATGGCTCAACCCTGGTGTATCTGCTGCATCCACATCCCTTGCTCATCCCTTCCCTTGTCTGACATGGACCCAAAAGCCATTCCCAAAAAACTCATTCTTTGCCCAAAACGATGTGGCACAGAGGCCACCAAGCATCAGGGAGGTCTGCAGGGTTTCCATCCCCCTGGTATCCCTGGAGCGTGCGTGGTGAAGCGTTGCTGTTCAAGCAAGCAGGGAGGTGTGGGCCACCCCGGCACCGGGCTTTGACCCCCATCTCTGCCTGCAGGAAACGTCATCAACACCAACTGCTCAGCCGCCCACAGCCGCCAGGCCCTGTCCTGCAAGATGGCCGTGGAGTACGACAAGTTCATCGAGTCTGGCAGAAAGTAAGCAGCGCCCGGGGCTGCTGTGGGGGACAGAGGGGCTGGGGGGGGGGGGGGGGGGGGGGGGAGGGGGAGCGGAATGTATGGCAATAATTAGCTTTTTTTGCAACTTGAACTGGTCTGTTAAGGGGGGTGGTGGGGGTGGTGTAGGCAAGAGGCCGTTGGCATTTTTGGGGACGTATCTCAGTGTGAGGTCTGGGGAGCTGCCCTGGCCCGGCGTGACACTGCTGCTACCGCAGGTGGTTCTGCCACGTGGACGATGACAACTACGTGAACGTGCGGACGCTGGTGAAGCTGCTGTCCAGCTACCCCCACACGCAGGACATCTACATCGGGAAGCCCAGCCTGGACCGGCCCATCCAGGCTACGGAGAGGATCAGCGAGAACAAGATGGTGAGGGGGGTGTGTAAGAGGTTGGGGCTGGCTTAATTTGGGCTAGGGTTTGTTCCCCGGTCAGCAGTCTCACTGCCATTGCTTCCCCTCTCCTGCAGCACCCTGTGCATTTCTGGTTCGCCACGGGCGGAGCGGGGTTTTGTATCAGCCGGGGGCTGGCGCTGAAGATGAGCCCGTGGGCCAGGTAAGAGCGTTGGCCTTGCTTTCCCGTGGGGACTCGTCATGGTCCCAGAGGGGCACAGAGCAGCGACAACATCTTTGGGGATGGACGTTGGACCGTGTCCTACCACCTTGCTCTCTTTGCCTTGCTGGGGGTTTCTTCTGGGAGCTTGGAAACAAGCTGGGAAGGACCTCACTTCCCCCAAATCTAATTGACATTTAATTAGAGCTAGAGCTGGGCACCCACTGGCCAAGCCCAGACCCCATGGGGTGCCCACATCCCCCCAGGCTTTGCTCCTCTGCAGCTCCTCTCTGTCTCCCCGCAGCGGGGGCCACTTCATGAGCACAGCAGAGAAGATCCGTCTGCCCGACGACTGCACCATCGGCTACATCATCGAGTCTGTGCTGGGCGTCAAGCTCATCCGGAGCAATCTCTTCCACTCGCACCTGGAGAACCTCCACCAGGTGCCCAAGACAGAGATCCACAAGCAGGTATCCCTGTCCTGATGCCCTGGGCTGGATGGAGGGGTTGGGGTGGGCGGTACCATCATTTGGTTTCATGTTGTCGCCTAAAAATTGGGTATCGCAGCTAAGATAATGATCGATGTGCTTCCAAAACGTCAGCAGAGGTGGAAAGCCCCATCAGCCTGTCCCTGTGGGGTGATGCAGAGCATGACCAGAGGCTGTGGGGAAAGGGGTGAATTTTTCAGCCCCCGCCCCCATGCCCCTGCTTGATCCTCATGGCCACGTCGGCTGCTTGAGCCCCCCTGTGTTTCCCCTGCCAGGTGACACTAAGCTACGGCATGTTCGAAAACAAGCGCAACTCCATCCACATGAAGGGAGCCTTCTCCATCGAGGAGGACCCATCCAGGTGAGATGGGGGGACTCTGTCCCTCCTGAGCCGGGGTGCCGCAGGGCTGCTGCTGCCCCGTGCTCAGCATTGCTCCTCTCCTCCGCAGGTTTCGCTCCGTGCACTGCCTGCTGTACCCCGACACGCCGTGGTGCCCCGCCAACGTGGTTTACTAGGAGACGCGTGTCCCCTCTAACCTCGTCCCGAATTTCCCCGGTATCCGACGGGCGTGCGGGACCTGCGTGCGGGTGTGTCAATCCGGCCTCGCCGCGAGGCGGATGGACAGACGGACGGACGGACGTCGTTGCTGTGGTATTGCACAGTGTGTGTACTGAAGGCTGCTGTGCG
>NW_009260696.1:634712-635184 GCF_000687185.1 Egretta garzetta
CCTTTCAAATGTTAAGTTTTTTGGTGTGTGCTTCCCCCACCCTGCTCCCGTAACCCCTCACCCGCCCCATCCTCTCTCCCAGCCCCAAAATCTCAGCAGCAAAGCTCTGGCTCCCAGTTTGGATGAAGGGTCACCGGTGAGTTTTGGCAGGCAGGGGAAGCCTCCCGGCTGTGGCAAACGCTGCTCCAGGGTGCTGCAAAGCTGCTGGGTGCTCGACGGCCGCACTGAAGGGAGATGGTGGGGTGGGCCACCAGCTGGCGTTGGCATTAGCTCTGTTTCCCAGAGCTCCCCCCGTCTGGCTGAACTGTTGCCAGCAGCATCGATCTGTGCACTATTTATAGAGGCTAATGTAAAGGCTTTCTATAAATACAGGGGGCGGGAGGAGGGCTTTTCTGGAGCCGCCGGTGTGGCGTGGGCGCTATCGTTGCACAGGGTCTCCCTTCAGTGCCGCCTCCCTGCCCGCTCGCGGGGC
>NW_009260696.1:635421-636732 GCF_000687185.1 Egretta garzetta
CGGGCACCCGCTGCGGGCAGGCAGCCGTTCCCAGCCCAGCCATCCCTCTTGCCGCTGGGGAGCCAGGGAGGGATTGAGCTGGGGAGGGAGAGGGACCCCGCATCCCCCCATGGCCACCCTGCCTGCCGCCACCAGCCCTGCGCCCCTGGGGTAAGCGTGCTGAGCCAGAGCTGAACATTTCCAACCCGAAGCTGAGTGAAAATAGCCCATAATGGGTGCGTTGTAAATATGTTATTGCGCCAGTATTTTTTTTACTGTGCCTTTTTTTTTTAAAAAAAAAAAAAAACCACATTGAGAAATATGTAGATTTTAAAATGCTTTTTATACGTTTTCTGTGGATCGGAAAAAAAAAAAAAAACCACAACCCAACCTTCTGATAATCTGTTTAAGAAAGAAAGAAAAAAATTTGCGATGTCTTGTAACTATCACTTACCTTAATTTATATGTTCCAGTATCTGGAATGTCACTCTGTGCTTTCTGTAACTAGGATGTGTTTAAAGCAATAGGTGTGGGATGGGGAACCAGCATGGACAGCCTGTTCTCAGGGACTTGAACCCGATCGCTGCCACGGAGTTCCCGTGGGAGCCGTCACCAATAAAGCAGCGTTTTTGCTGACCACAGTCACCTGGTCCTGGGCTCTGGTGTCTCTTTATGGAGGGGCTGTGCTGAACACCCCTTGTTCCCCCCGTGGATGTTGTCGCCTCTAACGAAGCTCTGGGGGATGCCCCGAGGATGGATTGCGCCTGTATCTCTCTTTTCCCACGGGTACCAGGATCCGCTGACCATTTGCATCTCAGGGTGCGAGGGTCCTCTCCTCCTTCCCCTCCCCAAAAGGCCCCGGCGTGGCTTGGCGCCTAGGGGCTGGTTTTTCCCAGGCTCTGGGGTGGGAGCGGAGGCGGCGGGGACGAGGTGAGAGCGGTTGTTCGCAGGTTGCTGTTAACAGCCAGCGGGCAGGCGTGTGCGTGGGAAGGTTGGGGGCTGCGGGGGGCCGAGCCCCTTCCCTCCTCGTGCCACACCGGCACCAGCTTTCGCCTGCGCCATCCTCTCCTCCCCCACCTTCCTCCATACCCAGCATCTTTTTTTTTTTTTTCTTTTCAAGGCACACTTACTTTACAGTTTTGCTTAAATCTCTCAGTTATCAGGGGTTGGCCTTGCTAAAAATACAGCCTAGCAGGAAGTTGGCGTGTGCTAAAGCAACAACACCCCCCTCCTCCCAACACCCATACACCCTTCAGACAGCCCCAAAAATCAGCAGTGCCCCAAAAATCAGCAGTCCCCCAAACTTTGCAGCCCTTGGGCTGCTGCAGCTGG
>NW_009260696.1:637054-694118 GCF_000687185.1 Egretta garzetta
AGCATGGGGCTGGGCTGCTGCTGCAAGGAGCAGGAGCCCCCCCTGGCAGGGGTAAAGGCTGCGGGGCGGTGGGGTGCTGGGCACGGTGTAACACCTGGAGGGGGGCTTAAAAAATATAATAAAATATAAATGAAAGCACTCCACCCCACTGAGCCTTCAGGAGCGGGTGCAGGCAGCACACCAGCCCTCCAGTTTGTCCCACACCAGGCTCCCAGCCTCTCCCTCCTCCCTCCACTCGTGGGCCGAAAAGTAAATAAATACACGCATTAATAAACAAAAGGAAAACAAAAGCAAAGCCTGCTGCTCTCACATACTTGGCGGGCTCATCAGGCCAGCCTGCTTTCATCTGCGCCCTGGCGCTGTTGTGGGACGTCCTGTTTACTCTCGCCAGCTCGTGGCAGCTGATAAGGCGGCTGTACCTTTTGGAGAGAGCTGGTGTCTGGTGGTGGGGTGGGGACAGGCCCAGCTTGACAGGGAGACTGTCACTGTGTAGGGAGCACTGCTGTTGACACCATCGTGCCCAAGGGATGCTCCAGCACCATGCCCGGCCAAAGGCTTTCCCGGTCCCTGGGTGGTTGCAGCATCGAGGGCAGAGTGTAACACGCTGCTTTAGGCCTTTTTGTTGCTCTCCCACTTCTTTTTCTTTTTTTGGTTTAATTTGCATTTGGGTCACTGGCTATCCTGGACTTTGTGTGAATCGCTACGTTCCCAGCCCAGCTGCAGCATGGGAGCTTTGTGGCGTGGGGACTTCTCGCCAGGCAGCTGTGTCTGCGCAGCGATGGGACCAACACCCATCCTGGCACCGACGCCGACGAGAAATATTTGAGACTCGGGCTGGGAGGGGGTGTCAGGAGACAACGAAACTTGTGTGAATCGGCTCCAAGAGCCACTTCCAGCCCCTCTGGCCCAGCAAACTGGAATATTTGTGGGAAATGAACATAAAAGCGGCCGAATTGCAGGGCCTGAGCAACGGCGCACAATGCTCCGGCTGTGGCTTTGGGATTCGCCTGTCCCAGTGCCGGGAGGGGGGGAGTGCTGGGTCCCCGTGGGGGCATGAGCTGAACCCCACCACCTCCATGCAGCTGGAGGCCATTAACCCCTCCCCTAGCGTTGTCCACCTCGGAGCGAGGGGCTGCAAAGCCCTGTGGCAGATGACAGTGATGGCTGCAGGACAGCGGAGAGGCAGCACAGGGGTGTTCAGGGCAGCCCTCCCCCCCCGCCCCCAAAGCAGCTCCCAGCCATCGCCCACATCCCCTTTATTCTTCCACCTTTCTCCTGTTTCCCACCCCTGCATCACTCACAGATCATTAAAAGAAATACCTCCCCAGAGCTCCAAAGTTTATTTTTCTCTTCCTGACTTTTAAGACCAGCCTTGAAGCGATCAAAACCAATTCCCTCCCCCGGCCCGCCCCAGGGCTCCCAGCACCCGCTGCTTCTGGTCTGCCCCAGTCACCCAGTGGGGCCAGCCCTGCTCCTGTAGCCATTTGGCAAGCCAAGAGCAGAGGAGGAGATGAATCGAGCATCTTAAAAGCAGCTGGAAACACTTCCCACGGCACTGCCGGACAGCCCCGCTCCCAACCCCTCCTTCCTCCTCTTCAGAGGACGTGTTCCCCTCCATCCCCCCCAAACCAGGGTGGCTTCACCCAGGGGGATGGTGCCAGGTTTGTGCCTGTCCCTGCTGAGGGCAGGAGGCTGAAAGCAGCAGTGGCATCACAATGGTCAGCATCCAGTGATGTTCTGACCATGTCCACATCAGCCCAAGCAGTCCCCCCCTTTATTTAGGGGGGACACAGGAGGGGCTGTTATGTTAGGAAACCCCTTGGAGAGCGGGGGGCCATGCCCAAGCAGCCCTCCACTGGCCCCGGAGCAGCAGCATTTGGAGCAGATCATGAGTGACCAAGTGATTGATTTATAGGGTGCAAGCGCCAGGTCCCGTTGCTGCTCAGCTGGTGGGAAGAGGAAACGGGCGGGAGAAGGGCTCCAGCACCAGCATCTGCAACACCTCGCAGTGAGACCGGAGCTGTGCTTCCTCCCACTCCCCTCCAAGGACCAGGGAGGAATTAAAAATCCATGAGCAGGGATTTTCATTGAGGTCATGGTGAGAAATGCTGCCTGCTCCAGGCAGAGACCTTCCTGCCTGCAGCCGAGGCGAACCGCCCTGCGGTCCGGCATGCAGCAATAGGGACATCAGCCACAGGAGGAAAAGCCCTTCTGCTCCTGCCACCACCCATCCCTTCTCCTGTGCCCTGAATGCAATGGCACAAGGGCACAGCAGTGCTGGACCCATGCCCTGAGGTGGCCACAGCCAGGCCACCCTCCTTCCCTGCCCGTCCACCTGAGCCAGCGAAGGCTGCCAGCAAATGTGCCGGGTGGCCACATCCCCCTGCGCCGCAGTGCTGTGACCCACAGAGCTGGTCCAGGCGGGGCTGCAGACGTGGGGTGCAGAGGTGGGGTGCAGAGGGGCCCTGCTCAGCCCCAGGGCTGCAGCGGGGCTGGCCAGGCCCTGGGCCAGCAGCCCCATTGCTCCCTTTGCCCTTCTTGTCGCTGCCTCCGCTTGCAAACCCTTCCCAGGGCCAAGAGCAGGACTTCAGCATCCCCATGTGGTCAGACAGACCCGAGTCTCCCAGTTCAGGCTTTTCCTTCAAGCCGACGGGCCAGCAGTCACTCAGCTATCTGTCCTGGCCACCAGTGCAGTACAAGGAGAGGCCACGACCTCCTGAAAGCAGATGTGGTCCGACAAAGTGAGACAGGGAGATGGGGGAAGGGGGAGGGGGGGGTGGCCACTCCTTGGGGACAGGGGTGCTTCAGAAGGCGTTAGAGGAGATGAGATGCAATTTCAGCTGCCTGCTGCCTTCCCCAGACACATGAGGAGGCAGAATCCTCATGAGACCCTGCCAAAGGAGAGCTGTGACTCCAGCTCTCAAGTGCATCCGGTGAAGAAGCCGGGCAGATCCAGGCTTCAGCAGCAGCAGGTGCTTCATGCACAGCGCCACGTCCAACAAAACACATTACCTGTAGCACAGGCCATTTCCCAAAATGTGACAGAAGATGGGGGCATTTGGTCAGTACCTGCATCCCAGCGAGCACGCCACAGCCACCAGCTCTGCCTGCTGGTTTTCCAGCCGCCAAGCCATGGAGAGCTCCCGGAGGCAGCACTCCTGTTAGCACAGCTCAGCACACCAGAGAAACAAATACATTTGAAAGCATCTCCCCAGGGCATCCCTCCCTGCCTTATCTTCGAGGACAGAGATCTAAGGGACCACTACTGAAGGCTGATCAGAAGGCAAGGTTTATTCAAACACATACTTCACCCACCCTCTGTTTTCTCCCAGCTCTGCATTGCTCAGGAGAGAGCCCTGCCCTGCTCCTGCCGGGACAGGGAGCGGTGCAGCAGGGTGAGCAAAGCCTGTGGCTGCTGGGGATGGCTGGCTGGCAAACACTGGGAAAGGTCACCGGGCAGGTGGCCTTCGCGTGTTCCTATCCCCGGTGGGAGTCCACAAACCTGGTAAAATATTTACGTGCTGACTCTGACGGGGGCTTTATTTTCCTTCATGCCGTCAGATGCCCTTGGCTGCTCCAAGCCCTTTGCACCAGAGAGCAGGTTTAATCATCTCAGAGCAGGGATGAAGATAGAAAATGTGGATTCCTCCTTTAGGGGGAAAAAAAAAGAGGGGAGGCAAATCTGTCAATTATTAGTGAAGGGAGGACAAGTGGTGTCGGTTGAGATTCACAGCCGTGAGGGTGAAAGGCAGCAAAAAGCCCTCTGTGGGTCTGCACTGTACTGACGGGCAGGATTCGAGAGCCAGGGTGTGGGTTTCAGCCATCCAAATGCACACAGTACTTAAAAAAAATACAGTATTGACAAAAACAGAGTTAAATTATTGCTTCCAAGGAAACAGGACGTACCTGTGCACACACACTCCCATGGGGAGCGGGGCAGGACCAGCAGCACTGAGGAGGAGGGTGCCCGGGAGCCCAGGTCACAGGGCTGCAGGATGTGGTCCCTTCTCAGTGGCCTTCAAACCATCTCTGCCACTTAGCCGTGCCATCCAGGAACATCAGCCTTGCAGCATCACATAGAATTGTAGAATCATAGAATCATTAAGTGCCACATCTACACGTTTTTTGAACAACTCCAGGGATGGTGACTCCATCACCTCTCTGGGCAGCCTTTTCCAATGCTTGACCATGCTTTCAGTAAAGAAATTTTTCCTAATATCCAATCAAAACCTTCCCTGATGCAACTTGAGGCCATTTCTTCTCATCCTATTGCTTGTTACTTGGGAGAAGAGACTGACGCCCACCTCACTGCCCTCTCCTGTCAGGCATTTGTAGGGAGCAATAAGGTCTCCTCGCAACCTCCTTTTCTCCAGACTAAACACCTCCAGTACCCCCAGCCGCTCCCCACCAGCTTTGTGCTCCAAACCCCCCACCAGCTTTGTTGCCCGTCTCGGGACACGCTCCAGTGCCTCAATGTCCTTCTTGGAGGGGCCCAACACTGAACCCAGCATTCGAGGGGCAGCCTTGCCAGTGCCCAGTACAGGGGGACGATCACTGCCCTGGTCCTGCTGGCCACACCATTCCTGATACAAGCCAGGATGCTGTTGGCTGCCTTGGCCACCTGGGCCATCACCAAACCCTGCCAAGGGGCTTTTCCATGCCCCTTCCCACCCCACAGTTCTTTTCCCCAAAAAGACCCATGCATCTGCATGAGATGCTGCTCTGCTCCCCCAACCCTCATCCTAGGGTCAAGTTCAGGCGCGGGAGCATCCAGCAGCAGGAGATGATGTTTGGTTTCACCACAGTTTGGTGGTGGGGAATTTCCCAAAGACCCACAGCCGGTAAGCGATGGCCTGAGGTCGGGGGCAAGAACAGGATGGGGGTAGGAGATCAACCCCTCACTTTGACTGGCAGGATCAGGCAGAAAACACATGAAGAGCATTACAAGAAGGTAAAGGTTTTAGTTCACTACTTGATAGAGATGTGGCAGAATGGGCCTGCGATCAGAGAACTGTACACATGCAGAACTAAAAAGAAACTCACAACAGCCCGGGGCAGAACAAAGCTGAGCCCACACCGAGCTGCACCTCGGCTCCCCGCGTGATGCTGCCGAAGGCACGTATATACATTCCACTGTCTCCTGAAGGGGGACGCCTTTGCAGGGCTGAGCTGGTGGTGTAACCCCTCATACTGCTTTTCCACACTTCTTGTACTTCTGCTGGTGAAAAGGAACCGCTTGCGTTCGCTGCTGCTCCAGCAGCAGAGGGGGCTCAGGGGGGGTGTCCCATGCCATGGCACCATGCGCAGGGTGAACATCTCCACAGACTGATGTACGCGTCCCCCCAACTGCTCCAGAATCTTCTGCAGCGGTGCCTGTAGCCCCCGGAGGTCCCCAAAATGAGGACGGCCCCACAGTAGGTCCCCGGTATCAGGATGGCCCCTCAGCAGGTCCCTGATATGAGGACGGCCCCCGCAGCAGGTCCCCGGTACAAGAAAGGCCCTGCAGGAGGCACCAGCCCGGCTCCGTACCCCCATCCAGGCTCCCCCCCTCAAACCTCACCCTCCCAGGCCCCCAGCTGCAGCCCGCTTGGGAGGGGCACAAGCCACATCATTTCTAAATCAGGATCGGTGCAGCTTCCCCTGGAGGAAACGGCCGTATCGATCATTTTTTTCTTCAGAGGTTCTTTTGAAGCTGCCCAATTCTGAAGTCTGGTCTTCAAACGGGATTAGAAAGCCCCCACGTCTGTGATTTCTGAGCAACCAGATCAGGCTGAGACCTATAAGCGAAGGAAGAAAGCAGCCCTGCCAATACCTGTGCACGCACTCCACCTCACATGGCAGGGCTGACACCAGTAATTTGATTTCTGTAGTAGAGGGCACTCCCGTTCCTGTTCCTTCCACACCCTCTACTAGCTATTAGACTTTCTGGCTCTATTACCCATCCTCACTTCATGGATCTACCACGATGTATGAAAGGTAACAAAAATTCAGGCAGGTTTATGAACAACGAGGAAAAAAAAAAAAAAAAGAGACAGAAAATAAGAATCAATAAAAAGGAACAGTGGTTTTAAATCGTTTATTTTTAAAACATGAAACCCAAGCTGAATAGAAACCACAGAAATTACATTTAGGTTTTTTGTTTAGTATTTGCAAACCAAAAAGTTACAGTAAAAAATAGCTACATTACAATCAATAGAACTACAGAATTAAAAGTAAAGATACAAAAATGGGCTCAATCCTCTTTAACCCTCACAATTTAAAAACATTTTGGGTAAGTGCAGGAACACTTGAAAGAAACTAGCAGGTCCAAAGTTTTAAAAAAAAATTATATATATTTATATATTATATATGTATATAAAGTGGTATGATATACAACCATTATGGTTAAGAAGAAAAAACAGAAAAGTTACAAAAAGGCCAGGTACATGTTCACCATTAGGTTTCTGTGCACAGTGTCCAAGAAAATAAACTTCCCTCTGAATGATGTGAATAAAACTCATGGGGCCTCCCGTTAACAAGGGACCTGAGGCACGCGACGTGACGGCTGGGCAGCTGGACCCAATGCAGAGGACAATGAAGGAAATGAAGCTTTTCTGGGACTTCAGTGGCCTCCTGGGCAGAGGCCACTGGAGAAGTCTGGGTGTGAGATTAGAAGAGGAAGAGGAAGGAAGGAGTTGGGAATTGCATAGTGAGGAGCAACGTGGTATCAAATATGCAAAGCACCTAAGAGCTTCATGCTACAGTTATCCTCTTCAGGAAAGGAATATTTTGAACTTTCTGGTTGTACATCAATTTATGTTCCACTTTGTTCATGCATGCAGCCACAGGGGCTGGGTGGGCACCTGGGAGCTCCAGGCCACCAGTAACCCATCCCCTCTCTCTCCCAGCTGGGCAACACGCTCACCATCACGGCTCGGCAGGAGATCCCACTCCCCCCCTCAAAAGCACAGGTCGCTTCCTAGCCATCTAGGAACTGCTACCAAAACATCCCACACTTCTGCTGGGCCTCCTGGAATGATGAGGGAAGCCATCCATAGCACGCACACAAATAATTTCTAGAAAAGGGGAGTAGGCTGTGATGAAAGAATCCACCTGGTTAAAGATGCAGACTAAGCCTTGTCAGGTCTCTTCTCTCAAGGCATTAGATCTACTCCTTGGTATCTCCCTGGGGGCTTTTCCCCTCCCACCCTGGGACATTCACTGAGTTACACTAACAGACTTGTTGAGCTGGGGAAGACCCTGGCTTCTCCTCGGTTCCCAGGTAGGAAGTACTTCAAAGACAGCTCCTCTCCCTAAGCTAATGTGAAAGCCACCCACTTCATCCACTCCTGAATGGGGTGGGGTGGCTAGAATCAACAAGCCAAGACATTTCTCTCTTCTTCAACGGGCTCAGCATGGTATTTCAGTTGCTGCTAGAAGGAAGAGAAGGTGGGACCAGAAGTGAAGCATGGGTTTATCCACACGGGTACCTGTACCTTGCTCTTACGGGTATCCACCCATTCCCATCTGCTATCATCCTGCAGCACCCAAAGCTCTCATGAGCAATTGCTAAGCAGCCCCCTGAGAAGTGGCTTACTCTCAGAAAGGCCAAACTTTTAATGTATTGTCAGGGAACTGCTATGGAAATCCTAACTTAGGATCACTTAAAACCCCATGCACTGTGTCCCCCTCAAAGCACTCAAATGAACATCCTTGCATCTTGGCTGAGATGACCGTACACGGAAAATTAACACCTATCAAATGGAGAAAACTTAAAAAGGACAGGAGGGGAAGGGAGCACTCCATCCTTCACATTTGGGTACATGGATGCACGCTAAAAATCTTAGCTTGAACCCTTTTGTCAGCACATAAAATGAACTCAGTTTAATAATACATACAGGATACAAACACTACAGTTATATTCCCAAGACAGCACAAGAAATTCACAGCCAAGTCTTGATTCGATTTCCTTTACAATTACAATGCAGTCTTGAACACTGGACACAAGAGTCCAACATGCTATTTACATTTCACATTGTGGAGATGTTTGTGTGCTTGGAAGAGTTCTCAGTTCCAAAAGAAAGTGTCATTCACACATGATGATGCAGTGGAAATAAACCAAGCCAACCAGACAAGCCAATGACCACATTTGTGCTTCTGAAAAAGTAACATGAAGTGTCTTCACCGATGCAGTCACCTTCAACCAGACAAGCTGCCTTCCATTTTGCAGTCAGCGAGGTGTCCAGAGGCCAATCTCATCTCCCCTGAATTCTGGACCCTTTTGCTAGCAACCAGTAACATGAGTAATGTTCCAATAAGGTCAGCTGGGACATACCAAGTGATACGGCCTTGGCATTTTGTCACATTAAAAACAGAGACACAAGGGAAGAGAGAGAAGTCTCTACAGCTTTACCTCCTACAGCTTGAAGAGTTTGGACTCCCTCAACCATGAATGCCATCTAGAACAGATGAGTCTTCGCCAGATAGCACCTGCTGTTCACCCCAGAGGGTGGCACAGAGTCTGGGAGATCTTGGCTTTTGAAAGTCCACTCCTCAGACAAAATGTGACCATATGGATGAGGCTGATTATGTCGCAGCCATAAGAATAGGCAAAGGCCATCTGTTCTTCAGCAGATCTGTTCAGACCAGCCTGCAGAAATGCCACACTGTTGTTCAAGGTTCCAGTAAAAAAAAAAAAAAAGTAGTAATAATAATAATAACAACAAACCAAAAGAAACCCATTTGTCTGTGTTTCCTATCCAGCGCTCTGCACAGCATGCAGCGGGGCAGCAGAGTTCCAGGATGCTTTACAAAAGTGCAATATCCATGTCAAGTAAAGGATGTGCTGGCTGGACAAAGGTACACAGCTCACACCGCAGTCACGTTATGCTGGCCTCCAGAGAGCAAAATGTTATTTCCATAACATTCTTTCCAGTCATATTTTGAAGTCACAGAGCACACATCTCCATATCTGTGCCTTGCTGCAAGCCCCAAACATTGTCAGAAGTTGTTCTGGGTGTTACGAGTGGCCATGCCAGACCTTGGAAAGAAGCAGGTCAAGGTGGCTGCTCCATTAGATGCTGCAAACAAAAAGGCATAGGCTCGCTCCCCCGTTATCCCTGCTGGCTCAAACACCACCACTGTGACAATTTAGATTCAATCCAAAGTGCAGTCACACGCACGTTCAGGATGCATTCTGTATACAGAAAGGTCAATATACAGAAGCATTTGTTTTCACAGGGTTCCCCACACCCTCCAGCCTTCAAAACACTTGCCTTCAATGAGTAGGACTGGCCACAGATTTTTAGGGCAGCTCCCCTAAAATTGATAGTGTAAGTAGCAACCCGGGCACATCCTTGCAAGGAGAGATGATGGCAGAACAACTCAGTCTTAATAAGGATTATATGGCTCTTGCTTCTTTCTTCCAAGTGAGGGGAAGTTCAGTTCCCCCCAGATAGCAGTTGCATGCTTTGGGCCCTGCAAGCTAACCATGCCACATGCTTGCACACCTGGGTCTCCTGGTAGGCTTTAAGACAGAGTGGAAAACCTGGTGCTCACGAGCCAGAGTGTCCCTCCATACCACCTGTGACTACATTTCCCTGCCCTTGTTATTTGATAACAGAGGTATGTTTCAGTGTGAAGCCCATCAAACATGTCTGAAAGGGCGTACTCAGTCCTGAGCAAGAAAATCCTGCTTGCAGAGATTTATGGTGAAGTGTGAAGTTTTTCTCCAAAATCTTCTCTTCCTGTCTGCGTGGCGGTGCCTCCTCCCTGTCTCCCTCACTCCTTTGAATGGTAATAGCTGCCCTACAGCTTCTGCAGCCTATTAGTGGTTTCTATCTTAAGAGGAGTCTCAAAGCTTGCTCTTCCACAGAGCTGGTACCATTTTACAGCAGATACCATCGTGCTAGTTAGCTACCTGCTAGGAGCAATTCCTACCTCACTGCAAGAAGGCAACTGACTTGAGTAAAGGCAGATTGGTAGATTCTGTGCCCCGTACAGCAAACATGGGGTAAGCAGACATCAAGTCTGAACATCACTGAGGTGAAGACACTGCCTCTGCCAATGGCTCAACTCCAGTTTGAGAGACGTTTCCCACTTGATTTACTCTGCCAGTTATTTAATGTAATGCTCAGCAGCTACACTAAGATGCCCCTGCTCAGAGGTAAAAAGACAAAAAGGAACATCGTAGTTACCCTACTGAAAGGGCAGTACTCGACAGTACCTCCCAAGAGGCAGTCTCCTCTTCCAGTAGGAAGCTGTCAGTGCCCTTCAGAGCACTGCTCTTCAGTGGAAAGTACAGCACCAATGGAGGATGTTGCCCTCTGCAGGCACCCAGCTGCCCCTTTGCAACCCTTGTTCTGCCTCATGTCTAGAAAAATGCCTTACACGTGCCTTAATATGGTCAGACAGTGGTTAGCAACGTGCCTTGAAAAACAAAGTGAAATAAAATAGAATAAAATAAAAACCTGTTCTGACAGTCACAATGTTCTCCAGATGTCATTTGGGTTTCTGATTCTGGAACACAGAAGTAGTAGTACTGATGATCTTGTGAGTTTGTTAGGACTGAGGCTCCAAAAACTTCCTTCAATGCCAGTTCAGCAACCCTGTGCTGTAAATTACGATTAAAAAAAAAAAGAAAAGAAAAAGTCCAGGAGTTCACAGGTCACTCCTGCAGGGAGAGCTTGCATTTGCTATAAATCCACTGGTGCTTCCAGGCTCTCTTGCTTTTGCAAGCTGACTGTCCCGTAAGATCTAGCATCAGAGAGCCGAAATTCTTCAGTGCAAAAATACCCCCCCCCTAAAGACTTACAAGTCTTTTCCTGGAAAAATTTGGCACCAAGTGGGTGGCTGGCTCCTGTTTGATCTGTGTGTCAGCCTCGTACAGGCAGCACCCAGAATGCCATCTGCAAGTACCTGGGCTTCCCTGATGGAGCAGAGAAGTCAGGTTCAGAGCAATGGACAGGGTAGTTGATTGGTGCTGGGACCCCCTGCTCCTCCTTGAGAATTCACAGGCTAGATATAGTGGGAAAGAAAAAGACATTTTCTTAATGAATTAAAAAAAAAAAGTAAACCAGGGTAGTGGAATGGTTTGCTCCAGAAGAGCCCCAGGCTCCCAAATTGCAGTGGATATACAGTGACAGCAATGAGGCAGGGGGTTCCCTCCTCCCTCGCACAGGGCACCGGACCAGAGGACTCCCAGAATGCTGTATCGTGCATTGACTCAGCTTTCCCTCGTTGTACGCTAGTCACAGGCACCAAGCCTCTGCTGCTTCCGTGTTTAACAGACTGCTGATTCCATTGCAGAAGTGAAGAAGATCTACCACCATCTTTCACCGCGTCCCTCTGGGGAACTCAAGGGGAAAAAAGGGGGCAGAAGATATTCACCAACTCTTTCTGATAAGCTACTCTGATAAAGCTGGCCCCAAGCAGGTGGACCCAGTTTCTTGCCTGGGTGCTCTCAGTTGCTTGCCTGCATGTGCTTCCTCTCTCGCGCACAACAAGGCAAAGGCTTAAATGCAAAAGGGTTTTCCACTCCAGTGGGCAGGTACCAGGTTGGAGGGGTGGTCTGGATTGGAGCAACAGAAGGAGCTGCACTGGATTTTGGGCAGAACAGCAGGATTGTTCTAAGAGGACAGCACAGGGGCACAGCAGTTGGCACATTGTTTAGTCTGACTGCATGTGTGGGTTTTGTTTGTTTTGTTTTGTTTTTTTTTTTTGCTTTTGCTTTTTCATTTTAATGCACGCTGCCAGCATCTGGACGAGGTTGGTTGGTGGCGAGGTATTTGGCTCTCATACTGGAGGTGTACTAGAGGAAGACAAGACAAAAAAACAAAACAAACAGAAAAGTAAGTAAGAATGACTAATGTAAACACGGAACCACAGATTAGGACCACCTCCCAGCATAAGATGGTCTGTATTTACAGCAAGCATATCAAGGAGCTCCTGCTGGCTTGGTCTGACAAGGGAAGTTTCACAAGCCACTGCATAGTCAAGTCTGAGTAACATACAGCCAGCCTGCTGCAAAGATGTTGGGCAGTGCAGATGGGCTAATGATTTATCCAAGCTCTCGACAGAGAATGGAATCCAATAGTCATCGAGTCGAAAAATGCCACACTTCGCTTGGGAGAAGAGAGGGAAATGGAAATGATGCAGATGTAAAAACCCACCTCACACCTTCATCCTCTCTTAGTCATGTTGTTGCTTTCAACCATGCCAGAAAAGGAGGTTGAAAAGACAAAAGGTGTATACTGCATTTTTACATTGCATTTTATGGCAATGAGGGCATCAGAAGACTGCATGCGTCACAGATGGGCAGCTTGAAAGAAAAGTGTGGAAGAATGAATCTCTGAACAATTTATGCCCAAGAAAGAACAGACCCTGCCAGGCTGGAAACAGGCTGTCATCAAACCAGATGATATTAGCTAACAGTTATCAGATGGGTAATAATCCACTGTGGCTTGGGATCCAACCTGCATACCATGCAGCAGTAGACAAGACCGCAACTTGGAGGTGAGAAGAGAAAGAAAGATGAGAGGTTGTTTTGGTTTGGGGGGTGTGTTTTTTATTTTTATTTTATTTTTTTTATTCTAAGCAAGGTAATCCAAAACAGCTCCCCAAAGCTAAGCTACTGAGGTAGCATATGCCACTCAGCTTTGAATAACGAGCTGAAAAGCATGTAAATAATACCCAGCAGTAAGAACAAAAGACTTTGCCTCTTTATACCAATGTGTTCAATGCCTTCATCATGACCACATTACTACTTCTGGGATTCTGCTACCATGACACTAACAACCAAGCAACGAGGACAGACATTTTATTCCTCTTTTTATACCAGCTGGAGCTTGAATAATTCTGTAATACCCACACCTTACCTCCCAAGAGTGCTCTTCAGCACACTGACTTTTTATCACCTTTAAAACTGAGCCACATAAAATAGCCGGTTAAGCTGGCAAAGAGACAACTGAAAGGCAGTTCCACACCAGGAGGTATGATTTATCTTGCTCACTGGGAAAGAACATTATGAGGTATCTTTAGGCTCTCAAAAGCTCAGCTGTCCAAAGGGGTTTTCAGAGAATTAACAATATTTCATCAGTTTTCCTTCAAAGACTGACCCAGGCTGAACCTCTGCACAATAGAAGACAGAATCCGCTCCTTTGGCAGAGCTGACCCCACCGGCACAAGATGAAGACACCTGTGGCTTATTTGCACGCTCATCTTTTAGTGTCTTCCATAATTGGAAAACTTTCTGCAGAACATGGATCTTAATATACAACTACTGGCCCAGAAATGGCATCTATATTTAGAAGACAAGGTACACCTGTTCTTTCTCTTTTTAAGATGAATTTTTTGTCAGTGAGAAGGAAAAAGGTAGAAAATATCAAGCTGAGCCAGTTTAAGGACTGTATGCTATAGAGTTTATTAAATGTGATTACTGTTTCAGAAATAAAGTTTAGGGCATTATTAAGACATATGAGACTAACCCAACAGGTTCAGAGAGGCTTAGAAGTCAAAGAACTTTCTCATAGAGTAAGTAGGGCACGTTTCAGGTAGTGCAATGCTGAAATTACCAGCCAAACGTCATGCTAAGAAGAGGCCCTTAGAAGAAAAAAATGCATTTGATTGCTCATTTTCCATTTGTATTCTGTATGGTGACATGTGGTAGGAGATGGGTATGAACAGAGAACTTCCAGGCACTAAGGTTTTGTAAGAACCATTTAGAAAAAAAAATATCTCAGATCATGGAAGGTTATTGTGCATCCTCTTGGACACGTCATATAGGTTCAGCACACAACATGCAACATCAACTTTCTTTAGAGCATTAAAATCAAGATGGGCCACTTGAACTGTATTTCAAGGATGTACAAAGTACACCCACTGTGGAGGGAGAAGTCAAAAAGAATTCACTCCTTCCTTCACCAAGAAAACACCCCACATTTTTTTTAGTGCCAAACTAATCAGGAACATGAGATTTGGACAGTCAAGCAAAGGGCATTTTACATTCAAACCTACCTGCAGTCCACCACAAGGAACAAATCAAGACTCAGAGTAGTCAGAGTTAGGGCTGATGTTCTCTCCTTAACTCGGGATTTTTGCACCTTTGTACCTTTTCCCCATTACAGTTTGAGCCAGTTACTCCTTCTGTTAAAGCGTATTTTCAATGGCCATGATAAGTATGACTGAAACCTGGAAGTAGAGAGCTAACACTTCACCGCCCACCTCATAACCAGCACAGCTCTATCAGCATGCACTGGATCTTCAGTCACTGCATTAAACTCCATGTACAAATGCTTTGCTCAGCATGCCGTTGACAGTAGTCCCTCATCCAAGTCCTTCAGTGCATCCTCTGCTGGGAAGCAGAGGAAAGATGCTGTGGAATACACAGATCCCGACATCTGGACGGGCCAGCAGATGAAGATGTATCAGCAGACACTTGCCAGTCACACGGATATGAAACCAAACTATATTATCCATAGTTAAAATAACTAAGCCTTTAGCTCCTTTGAAAAATAATTCTAAGGACTTGAAGCCTGAGCCCAATTCAGAGCTAAGGAGGTCTTGGACTCTGCTCTGAGGTAACCGGGATACAGTGCCTGACACAGCGATAAGGTATACAGTTGCATTTAGTTTCCTTTAAAGAGGAGCTTTCATAGAAGGTTAAAGAACACGCACAATGCAGTCATTCTTCCAGTACTCTCGCTGGAAGTACCCATGGACCTATACAGCCGCATTTACCCTTTCAAAAACAGCACAGAGGACAAGTTTCGACCCATACCTTCACTGTCAGCTACCCTAAGGAGCACCCAAAAGACTTCTTGTTACTGTTTCTCTTGGCAGCTTGTGCTATTCAACACAGCACACCCCTCAGTCACTTACCAGCCAGCTAGGACAACCGCTGCTGATTGCACACAAGTTTATTTTTATGTTTCTCCAAAGGAAAAAAAACAAAAACCGACTCTCCTTCACATTCAGCCTTGTTGAGGGTATAAACTTTCATAGGTATGGTTTGCCAGCACACACTAGGTAGGCGCTTAACACTTATAGCCCGTGTACAAAGGAATCATCGGTTGCAAAAGGAATCATTGGTTGCAAAAAAAAAAAAAAAATTAATGGGAATAATCAGTTAGTTTTAGAGACCATAAATTCTACCAACTCATGTGAACTATGTAGGCCATGAGTACTTCACAGCTAACTGAGCTGTGCTGGGAGATCACTTACCATATGAAACCATGACGCTGAGTATAAACCATTTACTGTTTGTGGTTAAAAACCCCACGTCTATCTCTTCAGCTACCCTGACTTTGATTTCCTGCCAGACACATTCAGGTAATCCAATAAAGACCAAAGCTTCTGGATTCAAGTTCTTAAAGACTGATCCACCTCTCGAATAGCTAGAGCACAGTACACCCACAGGGTTTGGTATCATTGCGTATGGGAGGTACAAGATGCAGGGAAACAGCCAATTCCAGCCAGTGGGTTCCAAATTCAAAGGGCCTTAAGTTTTCCAAGTCAAAAGAACAGAGCTTCTGTTTGTTTTGTTTGTTTTTAAAGTCTTGGAAAGAATGCAATGCCTTTTTCTTAGCCCTGCAGACAGCCACATTAAACTTTGGGTGTGACGTTAGGTAAACAGAAGGCAGTGCAGACTGAGATCAGGTCATGTTTCAGCCCAGTGGAGATTTCAAGCCCCACCAGAATTCTGCCCCCTCCCAAGCAATATTTTATTTCATGGAATAGACCCATCTAACATCGCTACAATACCACCTGCAGGAACCAAAAAGCAGAAAACCCACCATAAGCTGACGCCCCAGAGCAGTCTTTGCAAGATTTAAGACAGAAGAAAATTGTGACCCTTTCAAGGGTGTTAGCAACCATGCTTCAAGACAAGTTTGTTTGTATTCATGCACAATGGCAGAGGGCATCAAGACCCCCGGTTCAGACAAGCACCCTTTGCAGCACGTCACAAGGCAGGGAGACAAACGGCAAGAGGCAGTAAGAATGCAGACCAAGCAGCAACATGACAGAAAGGAATCCAATGCGAGGCTGACCAAAGCCCCAACAAGAAGAGCAGAGAAGAAGGGACAGCAGCTTTATGGACATGTATTTCTGGGAACAGAATGTAAGATACAGGTCATTGATTGCATTAGCCAAAAGCAATGGGCCCTCTGTTCCAACTGGAACCAACACCTTCCAGTTTCTGTGTGACTGTAGTTCCCTTGAAGAAGCACTGCCCTTCACACCAGGTGAGTTGCCTGGTAGCTCTAATTATATCCTATATTCAACCAAGCTAAAAAACTACAAGGCCTAATGCAGACCACCTACTCTTTCTGTAGGCACGTGGCTTTGTCATGGACCACTGCGAGGGAAGAAACACTGGCTATCTTGGAGAACATCAGCAACTACAGCTCATTAAGAATTCAGACAGTGAAATGGTACTAGGAGGGCCCTGTTCACAGAGCCTGTGGGACATGGATGGGATGATTTGGACACACACAGAACAAACAAAACAGTAAAAGGTTTTGAAACAGAATGAAACAGATCTTAGTGCTTATGTCTGGACCCTTAGGGAAGTTGTTTGGGTTTTGGTTTTTTGGGGTTTTTTTGTTTTTGTTTTTTAAACTTGCTCCCTTCTGACTTTAAATGCAAAGATAAAAGGAGAAGCTGCACACAGATCTAATGGGCAATGAAGTAACTCTTCAGGACAGGCCACTGTTACCAGCTAGGATCTTTCAAGAAATTAAAAATCCTACCGAGGAGCTTAAAGCTTGTGGCAGGTAAGTATCAGTGGTTTTGGGCACATGCTGTTATGGCCAGTCAAGACAAACAGAGCAGCAGTAGGGCTCAAGGGAAGCAGAAAGCTGAATTAAGACGAGTCCCAACTGAAAAGCTGCTAGATTGGTTCTCTCTACTTCTAGAAAATGGCTTCTTGTGATGGGAGAACTTGTATCCTGCATTTGGAGGGCAAGGTTAGTTCTACATTCGAGCAGCACTCAGTACTAAGTGTTCAAGCTGTTCTCAAGTGCGGGCTCTGGGTCGAAGCTGCTGTGAGTTAACCTTCGTGAGGCATGGGCACCTGTAACCCTCCCAACACACACCAGAAGCCTTTGGAAGGTTGACACTGCTTCTTGAGTCTGCACCAGAGTAAAACTGATTTTAATTTTAACCCTTGGCAGGAGGGAATGGGGTGGGAGGTGCAGAGGGAAGGAATGTGAAGAAATAAAAGGCACTGGCCTGGGATAAACAGTGCAGGGATGAAGGGAGTGGTTGGGAGTGGAGAAGGGGTTGAGCAAGAAGGACCTTTTTTCCAGTACCTGTTCCATTTGCGGGCGCTGTTACCAGTATGTCCGTGCACTGTCCGAGGGCTTAAGCTGCCAGCTCATATGGCTGCTACTGTCCATGGCAGCCAAATACAACTGTGATGACGCAAGAAAGAGAGAGAAAAAGAGAGTGCAGCCTCAACGTGCATGAAAAACACAGTGCAAGCAAGTGAAACGCCGTGGTGTGTGTCAGCGACAAGGTGGGCTCTACAACCCTATGGGAATAGCCCTGTGGCAAGAAGGAGAAAACAGAAGGAATGAGAGAAGGGAAAAGAACAAAAACAAACAAACAAAAAGCCAGGAAAAGTAAACGGACAAACAATGCAGCAGGATCATCACATCTTAGTTTTCACCATCTGTTCACAGAAAGCTAAATGGAATATATCAGCTCTGTCCGCCCACTGGACATAACCCATTTGGATGGCTATCCCCCTCTCCTCCCTCCCCAAGAGAGGTAGGGACATATGCATTGGCATTCCCTTTTTTATCTCTCTCCTCACACAGATGATATGCTACAAAAACTTACAATTTCTTCTGCCTCAGTATGGTCTCAGCCACCTGCTACGGAGAGCTGCAAATATCAAAATCCCAGAAAAGCCCCCTTCCCTGCTGCCTGCCAATATGAGAGTAGACAGTATTTTTCTTCTCTCCACTGCCCGTCTACTATGTCCCTCCAGAAAACACATTTATCCTATAGCCTGCTCCTTGCCCCACCTAGGGAGATGCTCCCTGTGCTCTCCGCCCCCAGCTCCTGCACTTCCCTACAGCCCAAATTGATGGCTGCCAAGTCAAGTTACCCTGAAAAAAATCTCTCCTCTTTATTGACTCTCAGAAACCAGCCTAAGGCACCAGGAGTCAGATTCCCCCGCAGGGTATTAATGCAACCAGCTACTGAAGAACCGGGGAACTTCTTGCATAACTGAAGCCCCTGCGGAAAGGAGCGCGCTTTCTCTAAAGCAAAAGAGCTATAGGGGAAGGGGAAGCAGGACCTGAGTCTACAGATGTTGAAGAACATATGCCTTGGCAGTGCCAGAGGGACAGTGCTCCTCCTACAAGAGGTAACACCACTGGTAAAGCATTTGCCACGCTCTACTGTGTGCGGCACATCAGGTCTTGTTCTGAGGACCACCTTGCTGCTGAGAGCACATAATGCTACCAGAGCTTGCGATCAGAGTGCCACTAGGAATCAGGAAAAACCCTTTGTGAAGGTTGAAAGAGGTCTGGCCAAGTACAGAGACAAGGATCAGCTCTCCACTTTTCCGCTTGCTCTACAGCAAGATGAACTGGTCCTTTTGAAGTGAAAACATGAATGTGATGTCCTCTTTTCCACCACAATTCCTACTCCTTCATCCTCCAACCTCCTCTTCCTTCCCTTCCCGTGAATTTCAACCATGCACCGCATTTACTTTACCTATACCTGAAGACTGGTTGATTATTAAGCATGCTACTACTCATCCTCTGTAACCACACCACCAACTTAGTGAGCACTGCGATGTCATGTTCTCCGAGTTCTGGCATAAGTAAGGATCCAGTGAAGAAGGGCAAGATTCATCTAGTTCTTACACAGACATGAAGGCAAGCCCATGTTTTATCCAGCATACAGAAATGGCTATGAGGCCACTCCAAATACCAAAACCTTCCATGAAAGTTGGTTGTTTTTTTTTTTTTTCCTCCATAGGAAAATAAATACAAAAACAGATTCTAAAGAAAGTAAAACAGTTGTGAAAGAAAGATTTAAAAAAAAACTCTCAACAAAAAAAATAATACAGGTTTCATCCTACCATCTCTTTAGGGCAGATTAAGGAGAGAGGTTCAGCGATAACTCTGAATTGACTGTTTAAACAAGTTTCTTTTTAAACTTGAATTACCAATGCCACAGATAGCAAGTACACTGCAAAAAAAAATACTCAGATAGAAAGATACCAAGATACTCATGCACTTCAGTGGTGACAGGACTGGGCCCATAGGATTACCAGTGTTAACAGATTGAGTTTTATTCTTTTTATGTGCAGTGTCCAAAGTAGCATAGCAGGGTTTTCTTCTCCATGGCAGGTTAGACATGGCTTGTCTGTTCAAAATGCTGCCATTTATGGGCCAGATCCTGTATTTAGCTGCACAATCAGCTCCCTTGAGAGTATACAGGAGTGGTAAACGTGTATTCCCCAAAGTTGCCAGAGCAGAGAGGAGCAGTAAAGAGAGACTTACTGAGGGAGGTGGGGACTCCCGGCCAATGAGCGGGGTATTCTCGCAACGGGGGTTCTGGAAATTTGCATTCTGGCTCCTAGGAAAGGAAGACACACATGGTAACGGGGGGTACATGCCATGCTTGCCTGAGGAAGGTCTCTGACAGTGACATGGGACAGAGCATATGCACCCCCAGAACTACTGTATTGGGTCAATCTCCCTCAAAGCTTTTCTTACAGGCCAGGTGGATCTCCTTTTTCAGACACAGGCACAAAACTAGCATTATTTTCCTCAGATTAAGCACTATCTTTACACTCTTACTCAGAAGGGCCCACACTGAATCATGTCAAGCGATTTAAAAATAGGTCTGTGTGAAAATCTGCCTCCCTGCAGTGCCAGAACTGCCAAGCTGCAGAAATGGAGATAAAATGAGGACAAAGTCTAAGGGGAAGAACAAAATTACGTGCCAGCCTAAAAAAGGTGGGCCCTGAAGGTAGTCCAAGTGTGATCAGGGTTAGGTACTTCTGGAGAAAGCTCTGAAGATCCCACCTGGACTAGGTAGCTCTGGACTGCAACAGATGTCAGAGCCAACTTCAAATACTCTGGAAGGACAGAGCCTGCAGGTTTTGTCTTGGCTCTGTCTCTCAGGAGGCTTAAAATCTTCTGGCAAAACTGGTCTGTCTGAAGAATGAAGTCTTCTGGTGATCAGAATCACTGTGTAATAAGGAGCCCAGACAATACTTTCCTACTTCTTTTCTCTAGACAGACTTCTAAATCCTGCAGGACAAAGCTGTTCACATTTTGGAGGATGCTGTCTAATACAACTCTACTGCAGCACTTTTAAGCTATTCCCTTCTCCCCATAGATACCAATCAGAAAACACACCTTCTGATACTTTGGAAAAAATCCTTCATCCCTTTCTACTGCCTGATCGAAAGCGCCAGCCTCGCAGCACTTAGCAACAACAGAAATCAGAGTGAAGCAACCTGGACAAGCTGCAATACAGCCTTCTTGTCGGGATACTCACATGTACTCTGTGACGGGAGCATTGCTGACTGTGTGTGCTGCTGCTGGAATGCTGGTCTCACTGCCATAACTACTCCCACAGCTATAGAGGCTGGGCATGTGCACTCTGTAAAGATTATCGTGTGTTTGTCTACTCCCTTGAGCAGCTGATTCTTCTTCCCCATCATCATCTGAGCTTCTGCAAGAAGGAGAAAAAGTTCCTCCTAGAACCCTACAATTACCCCACTTGTGGGGTTTGCAGGAAACCATGGTAATCCTAGGAACCTCCCAACCATCTTCCACACCTCCACATTTGTACCCATTTGGGATGCCTCAGGGCGGCAGTGTCAAACACAGCCTACACCACAGTGACTCAGACCTCCCACAGATACCATCTGGACTTTTACACTGCGTGATCCCCTACAGTCTCCCCACAGTCTTCTCTCAAGGCTTGGCAGACAGCACAGTTCTGCAACTGCCCAGTCATACAACTAAAGGATGGACGCACATCCTGAAATATATAGCACTTGAAAAAAAAAAAAAAAAAAAAAAAAAAAAGAAAGAGAGAGAGAGAGAGAGGTGCAGTGGGGATGTAGCGCTATGCACCCCACAGAAAGCATCCTTCAAAACTGCAATCTGTGTCCTTCTATTTCTTGTAGCCATGTCCAAAGAGCTTTCAAGGATAAGACTCTGCAGACTTCTCTGAACTCCCATTCTGGCTACAAAGGGTCTGCTTCAGCTTCCAGCAAAATCTCAGAAGTCTTTACAGAGACTAAGTTGCAACATTTGTCTTTAAAGGCTTTATCTTCTCAAAAATGCCAGGATTTTAAATCAATTTTAATGCAGAGCAGAGCTGTTTGCCAGCTGGTTCCTTTCCCCATTCCCATAGTATTCGCTTGTCCCTCCTATATAACATACACTGCTATTATATCTCACTAATTATGGGAAGAAGCACCAAGGTTTGAAATATATTTTAGCAACGTTTGACAAAGCTAGTAAAAGGTTCTACAGGAAGCACTTTGTTGCTGGGGGAGACAGCATGGACATCACTAGAACATCCCAAACATCACCTGCAGCTTCTGTACCACAAGGTGGCACTGAAGATTTATTCAGGGAATTGCAACCTGCACAGTCTCTTACAGGCTCTAAGTATGACATCCTCCACCTCCCAGAGGGAGGCAGAGGAAGAAATGGTGCTCCGGGGAACATAAGAGGGAATCCTCCAGTCCACAGCAGCAGCCTGAGCCTGCTGGGGTTGGCAGGGCAGGCAGCAGCCCACATGGAAGGCAGCACAAGAGGCAACACTGCATAAACCTTTCTCTTTACAACGGGCAGACTACTATTCTCTTCTCGATAACGCTTCTGCAGCTGCTTGTGGAAGAGGTAAGGAAACCAGCCATTTTCTTAAGTGCTATTCTGACGCATTTCCCAAGGCTTTCTCTGTGGGCACTGCAGGCCTGGCAGGCTCTGGCTTCCCGCTGTTGTTCAGGATGTTCCATTTTACTTTGAACCTTGAGCCTGGGCTTAGACCACAAAAAGTATGTTTCAGGATGACAGAAGAGAATTTGCTGCACAGCCTACTGCTCTTCTGCAAGAACAGAAAACTCAAGGCTACTTGTACAATAGCTGCATGTGGTACAACAGCCCATCAGTGAAACAAAGGTTTGCTCAAGACTTACTGGTCAGCCTGGTTACTGTCATTAACACTAGTTCCAAACAACTCTGCTGCTAGAGGATTGCCATCAGTTTGCAAGTGTCTCATCTGCCCATGCTCTTGCCAGCAAGACAGTTCCCGGTTTCTATTAGTTATGCAAGTCAGTCGCCCCAGCGTGAGCAAAGCCAAGAAAGGCAAGTGTGAACTGCTTCTCATTCCAATCCTCTTCCCCATGCTAGAACAAATACCTCAAAGCAATGCAAGAGAGTTGGTACTTCACAGAGATGGCACATAGTTCAAGCATTACCTCTCTCTAGAGGTATAATCATTCAGCCCTGACTTGACTCATTGTCCTACAGTGTACTGAATACTCTGCACACATAGTATCCCAGTGCAACAAGGTTCAGATGTAAATATTAACCACAGCCAGAGCAAAAGCCAATAGTTTTTTTTTCTGTTGGACCTGTACTTATAGAGCTTTATCCTTCACACTCCTGAGATTATACAGGAAAGAGCTCCATATGTTCATGGGCACAAATCCAATAGCTAGTCTTCATTAGGAAAGAACTCTACAACACTACAGGATCTAAACCCTCTCTATACCTCTTTTGCTGCCAAGTGTGTGGGACACTGCACACAATGGAACTGAACATGAGGGCTGTGACGAAGGAGAAGAGAACCAGGTAGATGAGGCCTTCCACTCCATCGTAGCAAAAGCCCGTCAAAGCCTGGACGTAATCCTGGAAAGAAATGAGCAGAGTTTCCTGATCACCAGAGAGTTAACATTGAGCTCTAACTCAAAAGCCCTTCCCCTGGACTACATTCTCTGAAACAACTTACAAGATTGTAGTCCCTTTTCCAGAGCATACTTCTATTTTAATTTTGGGGACCTCAAGTGTTTTCATAACTGATCTTAACCCTTATTTCCCCTCATAAAGCCCAACTCGGATATAGATGTGGGAATACTTTCAACCCCACACAGTAAGAGTTTAAAAAAAAAAAAAAAAGCAAGAAAAAAGCCAAGACAAATGTATCCACTCAGCTTAAGATACCACATTTTTCATTAAGCTTCCCAGCTCCCTCACTATGTCCCATTGCCCAAGAACACAAGCATGGAGACTCTCTTTCTCTGCCTTCAGAGATGCCTCCAGGGCAACAGTTAGGCCATGGTATACTGCAGCTGTAATACATTCCATTGCATGGGAAAGGCAACAAGCTACGTGCTATGGAAAAAAAAAACCAAAACCTGAAGGCCCCTGAAACCTTAGGGCTGCAGCTTGTACATGTATAAAGGCATGTTATCTAGTTTCCTATGTTGATCTTTAAACAGAAAGCTAACTTGATCCAAATTCCCATTCTCCTTTCTGCTGGAGTCGGTCAGTAAAAGCTGTCGTAAACTGTTTTAGCACACCAGAGATTTGAAACTCCAAAATAATCAGTCACTACAGTCTCTACACCCCCTTTGTTCTTTCTTAGCTCAAGCGCGGTTACTGAGTACTCACCAAATGCAGACTCCGACAGTCTACTAAAGCTGTCAGTTGCTGCAAGTTGATCTCTGTTGAATTTAAAACCTCCTGGATCCGAGTAAGATACTCCTGTAAGCAACAAGCTAGCAATTACAGCAAGGAAATGGCTTAGCAGGAGCTGATCTCAGGCTTTGTACAAGGGTAAGGGAAGCCAGAAAGCACAGGGAGAGCAAACTTGAGGAGAATTACCTTGGAGGTGGGGTGCTCCCTGCTTGCTGACCTCATGAGCTCTGTAACATCATCCTGCATTTCCACCAGAGCCTTGTGACTTCCTGACAGCTTCTGCTCAACACAAAACATGCAATGTTTCAGCAATTCAAGCCACATGAACCAACAGAACTCCTGGAAAGTAAGACTTAAATCCTGCTCCCAAATACCAAAGCATCATCTGTATGAACAGTACAAGTTAATGATGTCTCAACTGACATGGGTGCAGCTGCAATAGGATCAAGTTTGACTTTTACCAACCTGGAATAAGTACAGACAGAAGAAGAGGGGAAGGGAAGAACCAAAAGAGAAAAAAACCAAAACAAAACAAATCCACATACACACACACAAAAACCATACACACAGCTGGGGCCAGCTCCAGGACAGAGGGGAAGGAGAAAGAAAAGACACAAAGAACTCATGTTCTCACCGCAGACCACAGCAGTGGATTTTTCTACTAAATCAGATGGCTGAGAAAGACTTAATGTTAACACTACAAGTTGTTTGTATTGGGGTGCAAGCCTTTGCATCCCATTAAAGCATCCATGGGAATTTCACATGCAACGGCACGTCAGAGTATACTGAGCAACCAGAAATGCAACAGATGGCAACGGTGCATCATACCACAGCTTGAAGTGTTCTTACCCCACCCTTTAAAACAGAGGAAGACGAGACTTAAAAATTCCTAAATATAAATGGTGAAGCAGCTGGTATCTGCCAAACGGTGGGTGGTGTGGGTTCATTCTGGCCTCTGATACATAAGACAAAGTTTGGGATGGGCCCAGGTGCTGTTCCTCAGCCCCCACACAAAAGAATAATGACTCACATTTATACCTCAGGATACAAACCCTTCCACATCCAAGGGATTTAAGAGGCGTATGTGAGAATCACTCCCTCACCCACAGAAATGGCTGCATTTTGGGAGTGGAGTGTTGCCACTGTTTAACCCAAAAGAACCCACAAGAAGAGATTCAAAGCAGGATATATGTAGTTTCACACCCTGGTATTAATTGTGGGTGCTCTGTCTCCATGTTGCTGCCCTTAGAAGATGGCCATATAAACAGAGGTACTACAAACAAAGCCATGGTCCTCACCACATCACACATGGGCCTCTAAGAGGGCATCCTGGACCTGAAGCTATGCAGGTAGTGACAAAGGTGGAAAAAGCTGCTCACTAAATCACAGTGCCACCTCTTCCACAGCTGGAAAGTAGCTGCTAAAGCTTTACCAACAGATGGAGTGCTCTAAAGCAACTTGCTTCATGCTGGCATCACAAGCCTTTAACCTATACCCTGCAGGATGCTGAGAAAGGGTAAAGGGAGGTAGGATGCTTACACTCACCTGCTGGAAAGGGTTGGGGTATCCAGCACTACAGGTTATGTAATAGCGAAGAGTATCTACAAATACAAAAGAAAAGAAAGTAATTCTAAATACACTGTTCCAGCTTCGCAGTATTTTATGACTTCCACAAGGGAGGTGTTAAGTTCTGAAAGCAATACACAGAATGAAAATGCAATATAAATGGAAATACTTCCTTGTCTCCACGTAGGATTACAGTGCATGGATGGCACTAGAGAAAGGGATTTAACCTGCCTTTCGGGAGAGAAAAAAAAAGATTTGCTTTTTTTGGTGGGGGGCATTGGGGTTTGGTTTGTTTGGGTTTTTTTGAATACTGCAAGGCACAGGGCTGTGCTGCTTATATAGTTAGGTGAGCCATCAAAAAAGTTTTATTCAGAAGTCAGCACTATCTGCAGTATACCCGTAAGACCAGACCTTAGCCCTGAAGTCTTCCAACCAGATGTTTAATGCAGCTTCCAAGTGTCAAAATACCATTCTATGGTCACTGAAAGCAACCAGAGGTACAGACTGCTGCCTAGGGGACATAGCAAAGAGACAACTCAACTTTCAGCCAATTCAGTTCACAAGCCACAAAACCTTAGCACAGAAGAGGTAGTAGTGGTGATATAAACACATGCTACCAAAAATACCCGTGGAAGCACACCATTGCACCAAAGACAGTGCAGATAAACATCCCTACGCTATTACACAAAGCTGAATGTACTGCTTCCTAAGTGTACAAGTTCAAGTGTTAAAAAAAAAAAAAAAAAAAAAAAAACCCTCTTCACACCTGATTCTTCTACCACATTCAGGGAGAGACTGGTTTTAGGCAGTGTTCTGCAGGAGAACATAAGAAAGCCCCTCTTCATTCAAGAAAATCACAATTTTCAGTAATATTTCCTAAAAATGGTATCACTTTGAAAGCAAGAGAGGAAATGGATGGAAAACAGCAAGTTCTTGTCTTTCTGACGCGTACTAGGGATGAACAAGTAAATAGTCGTCTGTTTTCTGATGGATGTCACTTGCATGCAATTAGATTTTAATTAGATGCTTTAATTAGACTAACTAAAAGAGCATATGTCATTTGTTTTGCATCCTTCTTTTGACTTATGTGAAAAAAATTATTTTTGGTATTGAGTCAATACTGCAGACTTGATCAGGAAACAAAGCTCTCACCATGTATTAGGATACCAGCAATATATTTGTTCAAGGGACCTCAGATCATTTGCTGGTAACATCCCAAAAGTTAGTCTTAATACTGAGTAGCTCTGTCAGTAATCGCAGTACAGTGAAGATGTAGTGATAAGCTTCCAGATAAGGCTGTTACAGTGCTCTGCTAGCAGCATTACCCATTTCCAGGTTTGAAGATACAGTTTTATTTCTCCTTAATCGGAGGCGTATGAAACCAGCCTGGTGCCCTCATGAGCCCTCCATAATACTACACCAACCACCAGCACGCACAAGTTACCAAGTATCAGGCTTTCCCCTGCCATTCTCAATAACGCTATTGAGGGAGGGAACTCTGAAAGACCAGATCATCCAAATACCTTTAGATTATTTCTCAAACATTTACAGTTCCTCTTCAGATGAATTGGAGTGCATCAGCTCAGCAAAATCAAGGGTGAAGTTGGCTCAGTAAAGACGACAAAAGCCCCAAAACTCTGCATTTCCCTCCCCACTAGCATCCTTTTCTCCATTCCTTTTCATCTTCTGCCCATGTCTTGCAGTAACACATATTCCAGACTGCAAAGGTATTCTAATCAGTCCCAACTCAGAAATCAGTAAACTGCACAAACCACAAGTGAGTGGAGCTTGCGAAGGAAGCAGACCTGACTGTATCCTGACTCTGCCACGCTTCCCATAAATATTGAATGCACCTTTTGGCAAGCCAACACACTGGAGACCAAGTGGTACAACACAGACTGTCAGCTCCTGCACACTGGCAATGCAACCTGACAGCTGTTATTTATAATTCATTAGCCTACTTTGGGGCAGATTCTGCCAGCTGCTCCATTGCCCCCCCCCAGCTCTTTCTCTAGGATGACTTACATCTCCCCAGCCAAGCCTCTAAACAGCAATTACCAAAATCTGGGCAGATAAATGGGCAGCAAGAACTGCTTTGAGTGCCTCACTTTGGGCAGACCACAGAAACGACTGTCCACAACTACTGAGCCAAGGAAAGGACTGCTCCTCCCAGGCTCATAAATCACGCTCAACGGCTATGGAAAAATGGATGAAAATGCACCTGCACTGAGGGAACAGTGTAGCAAGAACAATCCACAGCATCACACATGGTGACCCAAAGGAGCTGTGATCCTGTCACCTGTTTATTTGAAACCAACAAACCACTAGAAGTTTCTCTTAGGCTCCCACAGTGGTATCAAGTTTGCATCTGTAACATGCTTTAGGAGAACCTGCTTTAGCAGGGAGGTTGGACTAGACGATCTCCCGAGGTCCCTTCCAACCCTTGCGATGCTGAGATTCTGTGATCCCCTTTGTAGGTGCATTAAGTTGCATGATACACCGCTAATACGTTAAACTCCAGAAACGTTTCTTCAGGGCCTTCTGGATCATCCCTGGTGGGCAGATGACAGATGAGAGTTCCTGATATCATCATAGTTTGCCGCTTGTAAGCCCAGGATAAAGCCTGCTGGTTCCAAGTGAAGCGAAAAGTAGTACAGTGAAGTAAGTGCTTCCCTTCCTTCACCCTGGAAGGCAGGATCAACAAGGCTTCACCGCGGAGTGCTGGCTTTGCAGCTGACAAGTGTGACACCGTACATAAAACGTGCTTTCCAAAATAGCAAAGCCAGCAGGAGCAGCTTTCCCCTGCACTGAACCCAGTGTGCTAATAGCTGTGGTGCTTTAAAGCTGAAGCTACAATAGGCAGTGAAGCTGCTTTAAAGAGATCCTGCGCTGCAAAGCCTGGAAATTAAGAGGAGCATGACCCCTGCCTCTCTACCACCAGGCTGGGAAAGAGGAAAGAGCAGCAGGCACCTTCACCAGTTTTAAAATTGGTGGAAGCTATCCTGTACAACACCAAACCTCAAATTTCTGTCCAGAAAGCAGCTATACTAACCCATTATTTGCACTCTGCTAACAGCTCTAAGCAATTTCTTTCTATAATTATCTTTCCGATGCATTTTCCTCACAAGGAAAATTCCTGAAGGTTGGATCTGATTTTTGAAGCTGGCCTTTAGGCGATCTAGTTTATAGGAGAAGGGTTAGGCAGGGTCACATCTGCAGCTGCCTATGCCTGCTGTTGCTAGCAGCAATCCTCCCGACCCACTCTCTTAGTGCACAGGCAGTGTGGGAGCAGAAGGCAAGGAAGGGAACTACCCAAAATGCTTTATTTTTGCAAAGTCTGTTTTTCCTAGAAAGGAAAGTAGAACTGCCTACTAAAGACAGCTTCAGCTGCTAGAACTACTTATTGCTTCTGCAACCATGGAGACTTACTATTCACTTCAAAGCCCAGCCGAAACGCAAAACTGGCATTATGCACCCGCCAAAAGGCAGCAAGAAGGTCTGTAGGGTAAAGAGCAATCAGAAAAAAAAAAAAAAAAAGAGATCCTAGTTAAAAAAAAATCCTCACACCTAGAACAGCTTTTCCCAGCCCTTCTTCATCTCTGCTTGAGCATTCTCTAAGTAGCTTGCATTTTACATATACGCCCAGATGAGACACTCTCTGTGGGTTCAGTCATCAGAGAAAGTTGAAGTATATTGCCTGTGATGTCAAAAGATGACGACTCTTCTGGCCAGATTTTCTGGCCCAGATAACATGTTCACCACCAGGAGTTTTGGTTCCCTAAGGCAACAGTCTCACAGGAAAGGGAAGGATCTGCATAACATTTGTATTTCTCTCATATATGCCACTCGTACTGGTGAAATCAGTCACTGCCAGCCTTCAGCAAAGAGCCTGTAGCCATCCCACATGCCCTCCGCTCAACTTTCTGCTAATCAGGAGGCCAACAAAACCATGCTGCAAAACACAGCTTCTCAACACAGACATCAGCTCAGCAGGATTCCTGAGAGCGCTTCTTAGGGCAAACTCTTTTCTGCAGTGCCTGTTTGTAATAACTGTGCAACCACCACATGCCCCACGTGAGGTTTTGTCCCGACCTTACTTCTAGAGGGGAAAGGTGGTGTGATCGTCCTCCAGGTAGTTCAGCTCTGAGCTTCTAAGATGAGAGTGAATCCATGAGAGGCCAATTAGGAGGCGGCACGCGACACGAACGCATTCTGCTTATATCTGAGCAGCTAAGTCGCAGCATCCAGCCTGACCAACTTGGCTGGACCGGAGGTAAAAGGCTCCATCATCCATCCCCTTAGGTTTACAGTTCCTTCAGATGAAGCGAGTGGCTGTTCACCATGCAGATTTCTAGTAAGAGAATCTGGAGAAAGCTCTTCCTGTTGTTTAGACAGATTGTGCCTTTTTATTTAATTTTATGCAGTAAGTCATCTGATAACAACATAATATCAGTGAAAAAGAATGAGACTTGAAGATGGCCTCCTGCTTTGAAAATAAACATCTTGGCTGCACCAAGTCTTTTTACTAGCAGCAGGAGCCCATTATACAGCCACTGTTCAGCTCCATTGGCTTTATCTAAATTAATGAATACTGGACGAGTTAGGCACATGTATCAGCCTCTTCTGCAAAATGATTTAAGTCTCTCCTTCTCCAGGAAATCTGCATTAAGGCTCTTTGCCCCCCATTCCCTCTCCTTTTTTTAATGCAGTGCATTTTATCTACAAAACAAGGACATCTCTTCTCCAGCTAAAAACATGACAACAATAATAATGCACTTAATCAGATTATTCTCAGCTCCATTAATTCTATTTAGATTTGCAAACAGCAATTAATATACAAACAGGAATATTAACACACTAGTTGCCCAGTACCCAACACAGTTATTTTTCTGTGAAAACTACTATAACCACCACCAACAAAAAAGCATTGCAAATATGCAAACCTAGATGACTCAGCCTTAGTCTGAATGCCAGAGCATAGGGCTGGGAATATTACAACACATTATACTTAAGAACAACTAAAAGTAGTGATTAAATGGAAAAATTGATCCAGCACTACAAAGCTTCTTAAGATGACTTGTTGGTTCTTACATCCTTAAAAACAGATGGCAGCACCTAGTCCAGTGTGCCATACCCCAGCACTGGCCAAAAGCAGACACCTAGGCAAGACTGGAAACATAAGTGCCCTCTCAGTCCAACTTCAGCTCAAGTGGTTCTCAAGGTAGATGCGATTCCTACATATAATGGTGACTCCCAAAGGATTCTTCTTTCATGGACTACCTGAGCCCCTCCATAGACTCACACCCTCTCTTAGTCATCTCTTTTCTGAACTGAAAAATTCATGGTCAGATATGCTCTGGCGAAACTAGCTGGAGCAATCTTAAAAGTGTTTCTGCCTCATCTGTCTATACTGCTGTTAACATCAGAGACCGCCTCCCACAAAGCAGAGGCAGCAAACGCAGAGTGTGGAGGGTCCATGCACTAGAATTGGGAGCCTTCAAACAGAGCAGCTTCCTCCGAAACAACAGCATCAATGCTGGCTCCCAGCTGCCTGCCCTGCCTCCTCAAGTTCACCACTCTTGTATAAATGGCTCAACTGATCACAAAGCAGCTGCTACAGTTTACAACCAAGGATATTAATAGATACCAACACTTATTTCAGACTTTTAAAGATGTTTTTAAGGAGCCATTATTGGGATTGAGCAATTATTCAAAGCATCATTGAGCAGTGCCACACTGCAGTCCTTGTGTTGCGATTTTCCTTCCTGCTCAGGTGCGCGGGATGGTCCCAGCATCGGGGACCAAGAGCTATTTCTGTAGCTTCCTGATCACAAACTATGACACAGTAGTGAAAATCCACATGGGAAGGCAGAACATTCGATCATCTCCCAACCAGCTGCCTAGTGAGATGGCAGGCTCAGAAGTTAGACAGATTTCCTTCTGAAAAAAGGAAGAGGCGCTCACGAACACTCAACGGCTGCCTAACAGCAGGGAGCTGACACACCAGCAACCCACGGAAGGGGCCACCCTTCCAACTCAAGCCTGTGGCAACACCTGGTCTTCCTCCTCTTCAGCATTTCGCTTAGACCCATTCACTGGTATTTATGGAGCCTTAACAACTGTTGTAACTGATGGTGCTGCCAGAACAGAGCCTGATTTCACCCGGGGGAGCTGACTGTCTCTGCTGGGGGAAGCAGGAGGAGGGACAGGAATGTCAGTCCTGCACTCACCGTTAGTGTCCAAATGCATGATACTGATTAAAGAAAAACTGCAGGAGCCAAGCAGACAAGGACAACTGAAATGGAGTAGCAGCACAAAGGGGCATTTCTTCTGTTTCCCAGGGTCAATCTAATTGTTACCAAACATGCTCCAGAGGTGATTTGGGTTACCAAATTATTACAGGCACAGCTGGCGTTAGCATCAGATATTTCCTCTTGGCCTCACTGACCTGTTTGTCTCCTTGAACAACTAGGAGACTAACTTTGCACCTGAAGCCACATCTTTGTCACCTCCACAGCCAAGAGAGGATTTTCATCTTGTGCAGTGTTAAGCACTCATTCTCTTCCCTTATTGCATTTCTCTGTAACAAAGACCCTTCTGTATTGAGCTGCCTGGCTCTATCCTCTCCTTCCCAGGAAATCAATAAATAAGGCATTCCAAAAATAAGCTGTAGGGTGGTAACATCAACCTGCACATACTCTTCTAGACTACATTCTGCCTCCAGACATAAACATTTCTTATTGCTTCTAATCCCTGCGTCCTCAGCCATAGCTACATACCTAATTCCCTACCAGTTGCACAGTAAGGGGCAGCATTTGGCTAAGCACGTGGCCATACATTAGACCTTCTATACACAAGGCAAAAATTCTCTGATTCCACTAAATAAGAACCAGGAAAACCCCACATTGTTGTTCTTTCAGATCACTGTCATTAGTTATTTGTGTTTTATCATACACAGAACTATACAGAGGAACTATCAGGGGGAGATAAAGTAGGAGAAAAGAAGAGTTAACTTTGTTATCCAAGCAGGAAACTCAGTCCTGAAAAATACTTTTCCTTTTTAGCACTTATGATATCTCTGCTGGGAGGCACCCAACCACTTTTTTGTTAAGCCACAGTTCTGAACCACTTTTGTCTCCCAGAGGTCCAAATTGGAGGCACCCTTCATCTCATCAACCACTTCAGTCTAAATTAGGAGCAAACAACCCAAAATCCATCAGTGCTTCAGCTGGATGCCACTGTGGTGCAGGCATATTGCTTTAAGTGGAACAGGATAAACAAAGCAGTGAAAATTCTGCATTTATAATGGAAAGGGAAATTCATATTCCTCTTTGTGGCTGTTTCCATTCATTTACCCTTTAAATTAGCTTTAAAGAGACTCCTAATTTATAGCCACCATTAAGAGAAAAAATTATATATGCTTGTTGATAACAGGCATAAAAAGTAAGTATTCTAGATTCAGGAGTACAGTCCTAAGAGCAAGTTTTCAAAATTACAACTCAAACTGCACACTGCTATTGCCACGGTTCTGTCACTTAAGAGAGGAAAAACAAGATTCATGAGTGCTACACTTAAAGCAAAATAATCGAGGGACTTCTGTTGTTCCACCACATCACCTAAGGGCTGAGACAGAAGAAACGTTCCGAAGGCTCTTCTGACAGAAAAAAAAGCATACATGCACTTCAACCAGACTAGAAATGCTTCTTTGGGAAGAATGTTGGTTTTCCAGAGCTCCACACACATATGCTTTCCCCACTGTATGCAAGCTCCTCTGTTCCAAACACAGCCTTAAGTTCTCAGCCACTGCCACGCTCCTGTGTGACAGCTGGAGCTGCCGTACCACATGCCAAAGCCAGTCCCAGCACTTACCAGCACTAAGCACCGAATTCTCTTCAACCACTTTGGAGACATAAGCATCGGGGTTAATACAGAAGTCACTGGAGCCCTAAACAAATGAAAGACAAAAGGGAAAAGGAATATCAAAAAACACCAGTATCAAAGAGCAGTTGAGCCAGGTTAACATCAGGGAACTCTCTGCTCTCAGGGTGTTTCAGAAGCTGAAGTCTCTCATCGTCATCCCCACTAGCACTGCTTTACACAAGCGCAGCAGTTACCAGCTAGCACACCACACCACGGAGGAAAGGGGAGCTCTGTACTTTTCATAGATGCAAATTGCTAGGACAGCTACTTAGAGCAAGATGCGCTATAAAACAGGCGCAGCGTACCATTAATCTTGTGTCTGATAAACCTGCAGCAAAGGGTGAATGGGACCTGGATCTGAGCCACTTACCACAGCGACAGCCAACTCCAGACCCAAGGATCCCCAGCTGACAATCAGGGCAAACACCCCCAGCAAGCACACCCTGTGGGAGACAGACAGATGGCAGATGTAGAAGCTCTGATTTCAAACAGATCCTTTCACAAGATGTATCATTTGGAGTCCAAAGCGATTACCAAAACCAAGAAACTGTCAACCACTGTATCTTCAGATAAACCAACCCATTTTATACATTGTGGACAGCACCAGAGAAGTTTATGTCCAGTAGCTGGTTCACACTTTACCTGGCCCTGGGGTTGCAGGGGAAGGAAGAAAAGGGTGGAAGCAAAGTTTTACCCTGCTTCTAGCAGGGAAAACAAAGGCACAAAGACAAAGGGGTGGCTGTAGGGAAGGCAGATTGAAAGATGGATAACTGCAATCCCGTCACTTCCACTATTCCCATTCTGGACTTGACTTTCTCAGTCCAAAGATATTCAGAGAAAAACATGCCAGATCAAGAAAAACCCACAAAAACATACTGATCCAAAATTGGGCAAATCTCTCCTGTTTCTGGAGTAAATGAGGTTGTCAGGTGTAAGCACTGCAGGGCTACAGACAGTGAGAGGGAACACTCAGCCCCTGTCAGGACACCTGACTTTGGTACCAAGCTGTGTGCACCTGAACAGCACTGAAGCATCCCACACAGCATCAGGAGAGAGACCCGCAGGCAAACAGTTCAGAGCAACAGTTTAGGTGCCCACCACTGCAATGCGAGTCCATCTCTGCACAGATTTCAAAGTTTTGTTCTGATAGCTGGACCTCGTTACCAACAGAAATAGTGGGAAATGTCTGCTATCAGGCAGACACAAGGCAGAGGGGTTGACAGAGCAGCGGTCTCAGTAACATTCAGCTAGCACACACCGATGGAAAAGGCTTTTGCACTTCCCCAACCAGCACATTAGCCCTTCACCTTTCCTGTCAGTATGAGTACAAGAGATACGTAGGCAAAAGTGCTCCCCAATTCCCTCAGGTATGGAGATGCAGACTAATAAGCAGTTTCATTTTATGTACCCCTGTCTTCAAAGTGAAGGGACACTGGCTTGCTCTCTCAGGGATGCTTTTTCCTTCAGGCTTTGAACACAGATAGGTTCCTCCCGCCCACCACTTGAAGAAGACAAAACAAAAACCTGTTCATAACTGAGATATTCTTTACTCAAACCTACTGCAAGCATCTCTTAAGGAAGGAACTTGCCTCTTTTCTGCTACATTTGTCTCGTTGAAGACTGGAGCTTTAAAAAAATAAATCTATGGGCCTACATTTAAAATAAATAAAAATCTATCCCTCAGTTTGCCAACTTATTTTAATTCTGAGTAATCCCCATTCTCTGAATGGATCTGTAGCTCATCTTGCAGAAGTAATGGAGCTTCACCAGACTGACCTCTGCAGCACTCTGGAATAAGATGGCTAAAGACTTTATTATGCTTTTTCCAAATGGATGCAAAAATTACCAGCCATGGATCAGCAAGGCTCTGCGGTTTTACAACATAAGGACAACATGATTTGGTGCCTCCAGCTGACGATGGTAATCAGTTCAATAAGACACATTTATTGTTTTACTTTAAATGAAGATGACTGAGTCAGTAACTGATTGCTTGGCTAAAAGATCTAAAACTGGCATTTCACCATCTTGCTTAGCTGTGATACACTTGCTTCTTTATGCCATGTGCTCCCTTTGGGGAATGCCTTAATATGAACTTCTGGCTAACGGGGAATGAGATTCTAATTTAAACCCTGGGTTTACCATCTGTGCATACACTTGGACTTTTGTCTGTATAACCTGCCAGGTATGAAGTCATCTGGCAAATAATAAATCTGAATTGCATTCCAATTATTAATGGCATCACCATGTACACCAGGATAAACTCTTGGCCATGTCAGCTGTCAAACTGTCACTGTGTTTGTGATACCAGTATCTTTGCCAAATATGCCAAGCTAAACCAAGCTGTAAGATAGGGAGAGGAATATTTTTTCTTGTAATGGGGCCTGAGCATGGCAACATTTGCAGTGCTTTTTAGAAATAGACGTGCATTAAAATTGTAGTACCATGGCAACAAGACTCCTCCTCATAACTGTACAAACCATTGCTTGTTCTCAGTTTAACATTTCTTCAGGTGTGACAGCCAAAGGTAAACAAGAACAGATCGTGACAAAAAAGCATGCTACCAGACACATGCAATGCTTATCATGGATTAACAAATGCCTTCAAAACTACAGAGAACTAAAGGGAGATTTTTAAAGCCTGTAAATTTAAGGGATAATGTTCATATTACTGTCTCCCAGAAAACAGGCTACCAATGCTACACAGCAAAAGGCAGACCTCCCAGATGAGTTCCCTGTCTTCAATGCAAAAGCAACAGACACCAGTACCATTGCATTTTATAGCTCAAGAACCCTCCTGTGAGCATCTCTCACATAGCCCTAATCTTATCCATAGAGCTACACTCTACAAAATCTGTCTATACCGAGTGGCAAATTGAAGCTCGTCAGTCTCAGAAGTCCTTGAAATCAGCTGACAAGAGACTAGAGGTTTACACTAGCAGGCACTTGCATTCAGCTGACCTTCCTTTATGCATGGTGCCTGCATCAGGACTTACCCCATAAGAATGGCCCTGGAGTTTCTAATGAGCCCAAAGAGCACCAGCAAACAAATCAGGACATGGAACAGGAGCAGGCCCAGGTATCCCAGCCACCTGCAGCAAAAAAAAAACCCAACACATAGTCTGCAAAGGAAAACTGGTGTATAAAAGGTACAGATCAAGAAGCTAGTATGACTCATGGGAAAAAAACGGAGACCTTGTGTTCAAATAAAAGCCACCACTAATGATTAATCTCCAGAGAGCTTTGGATATTTGCTGGGTCTGGAGTCAAGGCAGGTAAAAGCACTTACACAACATGCCCAGCATACACCGTTGTTGACAACACAACTGGACACCATCAGGTAAAGAACAAGCATTGCAGCTTCTTGAACTTCCTAGACATTTGTTAGAAAACACTTCAGTTATTCCACATGGGTGGAATAGAGGTTTTCTTTTGTGGAATACATTGGATGCAGTCTTTCATTGAAGTTTAATAAAAAGGAATGTTAGGGTACGGTATTAACATATGGAACTAGTTCAGTTTTCCACTCTATTTAGCCAATGTGTCATACAACTACAATGCACATAAGTTAGGACATTAGGACACAAGAGTAGCTATCTCTGTGGCTGTTTTTCTCCTCAGTGTTAAAAAAGCTACAGCTTTTGTACACTGAGAGTAAGTTTCCCTTTGGGTGGTGGTAAACACAGTTAAGAAAAAAGTTGTTGCCATGCATTTTGATTTAAATTCAATGCAGTTTTGCTGTAAGAATCAAATCAGCTCGGTGGGCCATGAACACCTGCAGTAATATATGCAGCCTTTGGCTCAGCCACCCAGAATACACACATCACTGTTGCAAAACAGGCCAAAATTGATGCCACAACCACCACACTACAGCATGCTACACACCTGTACCAGTCGTAGAGGTCAATCTGAATTGCCAGGTCCTCCAGAGACAGCTCTTCATTCTTCCAAAAGGGGATCTCAGTGGTTTGCCTGACCAGATCATCCAAAAGACCTTGCAGTTTCTGGACAATGTGCAGGTAGTCTGTCTGCTTTGTGAACATCTCCTCCAGGATGAGCAAGTTTGGTTCCACTGTTTGGTTGAGGGCCACTGCGGTATCTAACACCTATTGTACAGCAAAAAAAACCCAATAAAAATAACTAAAAGACAGGAAGTCAAGGAAGTAAAAGAGGATTCATCCTTACTAGCAAGTTACGGACAGCTCCTCCAGATTACCTACCAGTCCTTTGTCTTAAGAGGCTCAGACTGCTTACCCTTCAAAAGTAACTTCTAAGCATCTCTAAAGTAGATTGTTTGCAAGTAGTCCAATGACGGCATCTCAGCTGAGCCTTTAACACATGTACACATTTTGCAGCCATCCGGGTTGCAGAATGATACCATGAAATTAGAGGTAAGCACAGCAGCAACTGATTGTACTAAAATGATACATTTTATTAAGAGACTTGTCTGCTTTGGCTTGCCTCCTCTTCCGGGCGTGGAAGAGAGCTGATGAGAAGCTGGTTTTAAACCTAGCAAAGAGAAGACTTCACTTAACAAGCTGTGTTTGCTTTGATATTTTTAGAAAAGCTGAAGAAAGCACCACTCCATTAATGGAAATTTTAGCACATCTCTAAGCCCAGAGGCTAACAAAAAAAGAGGAAGAGACAGGCGCAGCCAGATTCAAAAGAAGGGGTGCTGAGCAAGTCTGCTCATTCCCACACTCCCCATTTGCTAGTGTCTCTCCCCTACTGCTTACCCGGTCTTGGACGCCTGCCACAGTGCGGTTTGCATGGCGTAGCGAGTACGTCAGCCGGTGAATGCCATCACTGGTCTCTCCATTCCCATAGAAGCCAACAGCAATTCCAGCACTGCGGTGAAAGAAAGCAAAAAAGGGTAGAGTTAAAGCTAAAAGGCAAGCTAGACAACACACGGCTTGCTACTACAGCACCCTTCATAGTCCCATCAGCACCTTCCACAGAAAGGGAAGCAGTGTGTCTCCACAAAGGGTAGCGGGGGTAGTCATGCTCCTCAGCAACCACTAAAAAAATTCACCTGTAAACACACCCCTGTCTTCCACACAGCCACCAATTCTCTGTATAGCATCCATATGAACAACAGTGGAACACCAGTCCTTCTCAGTGTGTAGGTTTCATTTACGGTCCAATAACGAAAATATGTTAGAGAGTTCAGATCTAGCCATGGGCAACCAGAAATCCAGCCAGCCACGTGTCTCTCCAGTGGCCCCTGCAAGAGCTACCATTGCTATGTCAGGAGGCACATGCCTTCTCTGGACATGAAATACAGATTGTTTTGTTACTTTTTTTTTTTTTTTTTTTAAAAAAAAGCAGAACACAAAGAGCTTGCATTGACTACTTCCCCATGGTGGTGGTTCCTCTAGATACATTATCCATGCCCTCTTCCCTACAAGTGAAATATCTACGAATATCATCTATCTTGATTTATCTTCCTATTAGAAGCATTTGTGTCGCACTGATTTAGAGTACTGGGAAGGAAAGCTTAATAACTTACTGGAACAAAAGGCTTATTTATTTTTAAAGCAAGTGAATTTCAAGCTTGCAGACACAATTCAACTCCAGCTGCTTAGCAAATTACCACTTATCAGCTGATTTGCCATAACTGTCCACACATATCAGTCTGCCCCAATTATGAAGTAAACCATATTAGCTTAAGCCTCACTTAAAGGAGGAAGATCCTGTAAATGAGTTGCAATCAGGAGATTATCTCATGCAAGTCAGTGATACCTCTTCTACTATGACATCCCTGCAGGAACTCACAGTTCCTCTTCCCAAACTCATTTTTTCTAATAATAGAGGAGCAAAGAACTTGTGAACTGGTCACACAACTGAACAAAGAGGAAACAAACGTTACCAAGACACAAATTTCCTATTCTCATGTCATGTTTAGCTTCAGAGCACCTAGGATCTTTTCTGGGAAAGTTCTCAAGACACCAAGGTTGAGTTTGTGATAGTGGAAAGGAAGATGATGGTGACGGTTTTGGTGTAAATCTAAAGATAGTCTGGATGAAACATTTATTTTCTTCACAACAACTCCGTGCTTGGGTTATAGCACTGCCCTCAGAGTTGGCTTGAAGGAGGAATAAAAGAGACAAGCCAAACAACAGCTTTCAGAACAAGTAAGTGTAGTGCCTTTGTTTAACAGGAAGGGTCACTAGAGGATATTAGGCATTCTTCACCACCACCCAGCTGGGAAATGAACCCAAGCCCAGATCTGTGGGCTTTGTCTAGATAACAGACCCTTGCACAGATTTGCTCTGGCACATACATCAATCTGCAGTCCAAATGACTGTTTCTGCTCTCGCTCCTCTCCTGCAGGAAGACAGCATCCATCCCTCCTTTCCAGGGTTCATCCACTTCAGAACCACTGGAAGCGGATCCACTATGAAAATCTGTGTCAGCCTCATGCTTTTTCCAACAATTGAATCTCCATAAATTATAGAGAGCTTGGCCCATAAAAGCCTCAGCTGAAGAGTCTTCTAGGGACAGGAGGCAGCCTACATCATATACAGAATGAGAGGCAGCAGATATGCAACTCTTAATATTTAGTACTAATGCAAGAAATCAGCCTCTTTCTTCACGAACACCATTCCTCAAACATTTTCCTAATGCAAATTATGCTGTTAATTAAAGAGAGAAAAACCCTATGCATTCCTCCCTGGTTGCAGCTATTATCAGAGCTTGATAAGATGCACAGGGGTGAAGGGGATAAAAAAAAAAAACCAAAATAAAACCCAACCACCACCACACACACCCCTCTCCCCCTGAACTAGAGAGATTACAGATCCAGAGTTACGCCCAGGATAAGGTAGCTCAGCATCCCACCGTGGCGGTTACAAACCTCTGGCTTGAATTTCCCCTTGTCTTATCAGAGCAAACAAATTCAGGCAGACCCTTTGATTCTCCTGAGTTTAACAGTTGTTTCTACTACAGACACCAAATAAATTCCAGAACATTCTTGACATTGAATATGCGTATCTGACCCCTTTTTAATTGGTGAGTGATTTTTATTCAGCCTGTTACAGCTACTAGGAGCCTATTCTTTCAGCAAAGGCTTGGTAAGTGCCCAAAACCTGCTGCGTGGCTCTCAGTATTCCCAGCACAGTAGCACCGTTTTGGTGGAAAAGACTCAGAAACAGCACTCCGAAGGAGCAGCAGTCATCTTGTCCTTAACGATCCAGCACAGGTATATTTGTCAGTTGACTCAAAGGTACCATTTATGAAGTGCTAGCAACTACAGGCAAGAGACTTGAAACTCGTTACCCTATGCAAGGCAGAACCACCCCAGCCGCCGTCCTCGTAGGCTTCCCGTCCAGCCCTGCGTGAACCACAGCTTCAGCTGCCCTTAACCCTCTAGGCACAGTTGCTATTAGAAAACACTAGAGCGACAGGAATTTGGATAAAAGCCATTGAATTCAAGTAACAATTCCTCTAGACATGCACATCACATTCACTGGAAACTACACATAAAGTATTAATTATTCCACTACTGCCCAGCAAAAGCCAGCTCTGCTTTCACACCTTCTACTAGCAAGAGCCGCTTACACAGCCATTCCTTCTCCTAGGAGCAAGCTGTACAGTTTTGTGGCAGCTCCCCTTTCTATCATGCTACAGAGGGAAGGAAACCATCCCCAAAGCCCAGGCTGGGGGCAGCTGCCCAGACCCATGCTGTGGCTGAGGAGGGGCAGAGCTGAAGGGCAGGCAGTGGGGGGGTAAGAGGAGATGAACCACTGCTGTTTAGTCTTCTGTTTGCATTTGGCTTCATCTAAAGCCAACAGTTGTTTCAAATCCCTGCCTACACACACTGGTATAAGTTGCTATTGTTTAAAGCAGATTTAAGGATTTGCACTAGTTTTTAACTACCTTTTATTTGATTAAAGGGAAACAGAGGGGCTCCTTCTATTTAAGCGCATTCTTTTAAAGTAAAAATAGATCAACTCGTCTTAACCCAACAGCGGTAAGTCCTTGAGGTCAGGACAGATCACATGGCTTCTTGCACAAACCCCAGGAGGCTCAGTAGCCCAAGATACAGCAGATCCATCTCCTCACCAGTACAGGATGACAAAATCATCGCCCAATGGGGAAGCCTGCATTTCTGTCACGCAGTGTGGATACAAAACCAGCATTCCTGAATGACACAGCTTTTTTCCACCCTAGCACCCTCTGGAAGATACTCCAACGCATTTTCAGCGCTTCTACAGGAAAGTCATCTCCGCTTCTGCTATTCTTGTTTCTGTCGCACTCCCCTCCCTAGCACACACACCCCTCTCCCCTCCTGAATCCGCACCATCCCATCCTCAGTTCTTCCTCCCAAACCTACCTTTGTCAGTCTCCTGTTGCTTCCACTAACCCCACCTCTCCCACGCCTTCTTTCTCACTCACATTTTAAAATAAAAATCTTAAAAAAAAAATAATAATAATAATAAAAAAAATATCAAGGCCATTTAAAAAGTTACTCCTGCTGTTCAATATTGCATTTTAAAAGCCACTTGGCTACTCAGTCATTTTGGTGAGTTTTAGTAAACCCACTTAGGTTGAGTCAAAAACCCACTGCACTCCTGAGATAAACATTATCATCACCAGTGCACACCCACAGAAACACACTAGAGACAGACCAGCTCTTCAGAGTTACATGACGTGAGGCAGAAGAGCAGCATGCCGTGATTTCTGTGTCTTCCTACAGATAAAACAGAGTGATGTAAAATTCTGCAGGTTGTGTACACACACTTCAGTATCACTTTTCAGCAAGACTCAAGAAATTCAAGTCTGGACAACAGCTTTCCTGTTGTTTATATGCAAGAGTCACATGGGCTTAGGACATCCCCTGATAAAGAACCAGAAAAGAAAAATCAAGTCTAATTCCAAACTGGCTTGCAACATGACCTGCAAAAAACCCCACGTTTTCTGGATTACACAAGGTATACATGAACAGCTGAGTGTTAATCTGATACAGAGAGCATATATATGCCGTCTGGTGGAGAAATCCTGCCGTTGTAATACCCACGCACACACAGCGAAAACCCCTCTGGGTATCCAGTCACCAGTCTGAAAAGATGAACGCTAGCCATTCACATCACATCCTTAGAAATGAATAATCTAACTACACCAAGTCATCTTTAATTACAGGGACTTCATAAGGAGAGCCCTTTTTAGACTTCATGTTCTCAGGAGGAATGTTAATTTGTCTGTCTAATTACCACCTTGCACTTTCGCACCAAGGGAAAGCGCTATTACTGGCACTTGAGAAAGCAAGTTTTCACCATCTATTTGTACCCGTTTCTTTCAGGTATCCTCTCCATGAAGCTTCCTACCCACCTTTGGAGCCGAGCTCCCTTCTGGGAGAGTTAGGGTCACTTAAGTGTAGATGAAATGATTTATAAGACAACTCCCCATACACAGAAACCGATTAAAATTGGTAAGGACTAGAAGAACTAAGTATTCAAGGAACAGTCTAGGCAAACCATTCCTGCAGCTTTGTGGCTAGAGCAACTGGAAAGAGTCATTAGAGAGATATTTTGTTGGAGGGCTCCTGTTAACCAGTTATGCCTTCCTGCTTTAAAAAAAAAAGCAGGAAATACTGAGTCATTAGGAACAAGTGATCCATAGTACTCAGCAGGATTCATAGTACAAACAGCCCTCTGGGATTAAGTACTACCTAGATAAGCATCTACTAGACACCGCTGGACTTAACCAGGGTTAACTAGTTCTCAGCTAGGAAGACAACAGTCCATTTCATGGTACTTGGACAAACCAGACCGGTTGCTGTTTGGAACCTCTCGCTGCTTCAGCATCCAAGCGACTTCTTTCCCCTTGCATCCCATAGTGCAAGCTGCCTCCCGGGTCAGCCTGCTGTCAGACAGATATTCAGAACAGCCTTATTCCCCATCACTCTGAAACAGAACAGCATCTGCCAGTCTGGCACTTCTGCTATGTGTAATGCACAGCTAGCATAGGATATATCCAGTGGACTAATCTTTAACTGTTGGTATCTAACTGGGACTTCCTGCTAGCACAGATTAGATTCTGTGCTTGTCAGAAGCCATATCTGCATTCCCAGCCAGACAAGGAGCACAGAACATCAAGAGGCACCAGTTTGAGAGCAGCTGGACATGACGATGCACTAAGAGGGGCAGAAAACCAATCTTGAGTTTGCAGGGGAGCGGCAGCACTCAGGCAGCCCCTTCACTCGTCATGGATGGCACCAATGTGCTATCACTCAAGCGTGCCGACTTCAGAGTGGAAATTCAACTCAATTAAAAAAAGTCAAGACAAATATTCATCCAATATCACTGTAGAATCAGGGAGAATCTTAGTTTCAAGGATACTCCTGCATTTAATACTTAGAAAAAAAAATGGTACACCAAGATGGAGAACCAATGGTTCGGATTTTGAGGAAGCCTAAGCAGTTTTCCAGCCTGCAGACTTGACTGGGAATTGCGTCAAGTTTACCAGAATTTATATGCTGACCTTCCAACTTTAAATTGTCTCACACATGCTCTGGGAGACGTGCAGAATACCTCCTTCTCACCCTTTCTACAATTAAAAACAAACACAACTACCACACTCTGCAGCAGCTGTCTTGGACACACATGCTGCATAACAATAGCTAACAAGAGCCTGTAGGAGCAGCACAACTATAAATAGCATCAGCTACAGCTTCTGTAAGAGAAGATTAGGACCACAGCACTTTCAGTGGATTGGAATGGATGCAGCTGAAGCTCCTGAGATCCCTAAAAAGAAAGGTAAATGAAGCTGAGATTTCTTCTTTGCAAGTTGTTCTCTGGTTTGCCTTTCCATTCCAGGCACCTATTTGCAGTCAGCAAAGCACAGAACTCCCTGCAAAGACAGCAATGTTGGCTAGTGCACTGCTCTCCTCCTCGACACTGAGCCCCTGCCTCTACAGGCAAATCCATCCCCAGCTGCTAAACTCACAACATAATGTCTGCTCTGCAGCGTTTGTTCCTGTACTTCAGGGGTTTTCTATTCTCACAAGTATGTGCCTCGAAAGAGCAAATACACAAAGGCATTAGTAGCACAATCTAGCCCTTGAACAGCTAAGCCTGGCCTTCAAGGAATAGCATGCTCACCTCCAAAAAGATCACAGGCCATATCCATCACCTATCAGCAGGTTAATACAAAAAGTGAACCACAAAACACTGCAAAATGCAGTCGTCTCGTTGTTATGACCTTCCTGAATAGGGGACTGATCCTGGACCTGCCAGCCCTGCAAGAGGGACAGCTAAGACCACCTGGAATCTTGGGCAAGAGCAGATGATGCTTGGAATTGGTAAGAAATGCAGTGCTCAATCTCCAGGCACACATCCATAGAGCTCAGAGTACGCATGCTGCCCAAGTCAAAACAAACCAAGTCCAAGGCTCCTTCCTAAAGTTTGCAAACATGTGTCTGCTTTCAGATGCCCCATCATTAACTTTCTAGGAAATGGGATCCTCATCTGTGTTGACTAAAGAAACCAAGCAACCCAGAAAATCATCAACAAAATGAGAATTCTCCTGTTTTAACTTCTTTTGCACTTGTTCTCCATCAATTACTTAATTTTTCTTGGTTTTCAGAAACACTTCTTTTCACCTCACCTCCAAAAGCTTCTATTGCTCAGTCATAATAGGAAACGTTGCTGACACGAGCACCATTACTAGCAACCCTTGGAGACAGCACATTAGTACAGATAAAGAAATGCAGTAGTGTCTTACACAGGCTGCAAAATCTGAATGGCCACTCCAGTGAAATACCAATACTTCCAAAACCAAAAGAATCATCTGTGCCTCTTTCCTCCTAACCTACTCTCCCACATGGTCATTCTTTCTGGACACCAGATTCTAAGAAATCTCCATCTAGACCTGATAAATATTTCAGCTATATCCATCGTATTTAAGTGATAAGCTCCCGAGGACACAGTGTCCTTGATTTACCACTTGCAAAGTATCAAAGAGCAAGTCATTAGCTATTCCTTCTCACATTGCTCAAACCATCAGGCAGTTCAGCCAAGTGGCAGAAAGGAAGAAAATACATTACAGATATTTAAAACATACATATACCAAGTGGAAAGAAGGATTACTGCCAACATTCATTAACTACAGACACGGCATACCAAGTGTGACAATGCACGCACAGGATACATCACCCCAAATAACAGGGAGGATCCCTCTCAGGCATCGACCGTACCTGCACACCAGGGTTGCGATGATGACACACCATGCCGTACAGCAGCAGTCAGCATTTAGATGTTCTTCGCCCTTCCGATGGCGGCAACACAGCCAAAACGAGTAGAACAAGAGAAAGAGCAGGTCCAGAGCGAGGCAGGAAAGAGCAATGCCACCCAACAGCAACAGGGCCTGCGGAAAACAGAGATGGTTGTCACATCTGGCCACGGCACAGCCACAGCAGGGGACATGAATCAGGGCCCAGATGTTGGAGGGCTCTGCAATAAGACAGCACTGAAGGCATACCCTGAAAACAAGTTGTTTTGTGGGTTTTGTATATCTTTTAAATATAAACAGGACATTTTTAGCACTGCTTTCTCCCCTCTCTGCATCCCACTTGATGAAACCACATTCTGTACCTAAGCAGTAAACAGCTGAGCCATTTTGTCTGTCCCAGTCTGCAAACAGCCTAAGTGAACCAGAGAGGGTTTCCTCTCTACTCCTGATCAGAGGTCAGCAGATTTAAAGGAAAAAAAAATAGTTCAGCCAGCTGCCTCTATCTGTACAGTTCTTTAATCTTCATGAATAAATATGCAGGCTTATTCATTAGAAATCCAAGTGCATGAGTGGGTTTGAAAGGGGGTGGAATTTAATTATACACGCGTGAGATTGATTTTTAAAAAAATGAATCCCCATGCAATGCTTCTGTTCAAGGTAGACCTAGAATAAGTGCTAAACCCCACCATATACCATCCACATATATAGGTACAACAAACGCGGATGCTACAGACACACTAGCTTGAAGCCGCCGCAAGCTGATTTATTGTGTTATACCTATTTCTAGTCAGATGTTTCTGAGAGGAAAGGGAAGCAATAAGTACTTAATTCCGTTTCATTTAATTCCATTCCAATTTCTTTTTATTTGGAAAATCCTGGCTGAAATCCAAAAATGCAAGACAAATTTGTTAAATAAAATAGTAATAAAAAAATTTTTAAATCCATTCTAACATCAAATCCAGCCATATTTTCCCATGTGAATGAAGCAAGTAAAAGGATGTTGTTTTATCCATAAGCTTTTTTTGGATAAACCCTTGGTAGTGGGGACAAATGCCAACTTTAGACTAGAAGTGACTTAAATATCTGGAAAGGGCCTAAGTCACCTACTGCTGCTTCAATATTGGGAAGACAGACATGGATCTGTATCAGCAAACTTAAGACAAAGGTCTGGGTTTTTTAAATCAGTATCTCTTTTCCTCCCCATGCAGAAATTCCTTAAAGACCATTTATATGCTTCCTCCCGATTGAAACAATAACTTCCTCCTGGTCAAAGAAATAAAACAAAGAATGCTGTGATTAAAGTCAGATTCTCAGCAAAACTGGTGACTGTTTTTAACAGAGTCTGGTAGTAACTTGCTCTTCGTAGGCTTTGCTTCCCCTTCTTTCCCCCCCGGTCTGCTCCGTAGGTACTCCCTGCTGAGTTATTACCCTGGGAAGCTATACAAGCCGCACAACATACTTTTGAGCCAAGCAAACGTCAGCGTGTACAGACTGTAAGGCCCATCGGCCATACATAACGAGATTCACGCTCGTGAAATTTAACTGCTGCATCACAGATACTCCACGTAGCCATGTGCCGTTTGCTTTCCCAGCCTTAAGGAACCCACCCAAAGCCCTTCAACCGCACTGGGATGGGGGGGGGAGTTTACAGGTGCTGCTTTCCCAAACTAAACAGCAGAAACCCGGTCCCATTGTAGGAAGTGAACTTCGGGATCTTTAACAGAGAAGAGTGGGGGTGGAAGGGAAAAAGCCCTCTCCCCCTTTCCCATGATTATGCCAGATGGTGTGTGCGCCGTTTGAGTTCCTGAGCAGAAAGGGGCCTTCGAGAGGGAAGCTGCGTTTGGAGCCCCACGTTCTCCCACTTCTGAAGGCTTACCATGTACGAGCACTCAATACTAATTTAACTAACACATTCGGCGTACCAAAGCTCCTCGGGGATATTCTTTATTTTTTAAACACGTCAGGCTGCTGCAATGCAAAGCTTTCCTGCACTGCTTGCCCTGCGCTTCTGTCTTCACGCCCTCAACCTTCCTTGCACACGCTAGAAGGCATTACCCCTGGAAAGCCAAACCCAGCTGAAAACACCCTCCCAGCAACTCTTTATCGGCAAAACACTCACATCACAGCTCCAGATGTAGGGGAACAACCCCCATTAAAAGGAGACCATACTAAAAAGAAAAAAAAAAAAAAAAAAAAAAAAAAAACACAAAAAAAAAAAAAAAAAAAAAAAAAAAAAAAAAAAAAAAAAAAAAAGACTGCCTTGCAGCAAGCAACCTGAAGTTCTTGACACTTAATATATGCTTTAATTTATGCATCTGGCCAAAAGGACTTGGCTGGCCACTGCACCATGATCTGTGTTTCATTTTCCAGAGAATATTTGTTTTCCATTAATGGACGTGTGCCATGACAACAAGTGAAATCATCCAGCAGAGCAGTTATTAATCTTTCTGACTGATGAGTCAGTTTAGGACCCAGAGACTGGCTGGCAGGGAAAGCCTGGTCGCAACCAAAGATATGCCTGTGCCTGCTTGTCTGCATTAAATGACAGTCTTTGGAAAAGGGGGGTTGAGGCTGGATAAACCCTCAGACACTCTATCCTGCAACAGTAAATCTGGGACTCGGTTATCCAAGGCCACGTTATCCCGAGTAAGTGTAAAATTATGCACTGGGCCTTTTGCCACAAAAGAGCATCAATTTGTCTTTGAACATTTGCTGAGCTATCAGAACCTTTATAGCAAATGATGCATGAACTGCCCTTATAGGAAAATGGAGACAACTTGGAGGAGCAACATTTTACCACTGTGCTGACACTAATGGCAGAAGTGGAGACAGAGCAGTCCCTGAAAATGAGTGTAAATCCAAGTGGTATCAGCCAGACTGGCAGGAGATGAAGCTACAGTTTCAAAATAAGAGGTAATAGCAGTACCCAGGGAAGTAACCACGCGCAGCATCGCTAGCTTGGAAAGGCACCGTGAAGCCTGAATACGCTCAGTCTTGTGCAGGGACAGTGCTTGACAGTCTGCTGCAGCGTTAATAGCCTTTTTCAACTCCAGCACAGTTGCCAGGATTCATGGTATTTGCTCCCTCAATGGGACTAAGAAGCCAAAAAAGGGGCAGAAAATATTGAGGTCCCCATGCACAGAGAGGGGCACAATCACAATAAGAAACACAGGGCACAGCAAAAAACATCTCCTGCAAAAATACCCAGGGCTGGTTAGTTCTTCCACATGGTATATATATATATATATATATATACACACACCCACATAAATACCCATAGGTCCTGATATTATACCTAAGGACATATATGTAGATCAGCCTTCAGTTAGCACAATCTTTGGTCTCCAAGATCCATGCCTTATGTTACTGTAAATAGATTCAACAGATATACTTGTACGGAAATTTTTCATCGAATAGACAAGACAGCTGTTTTCAGCTCTCAGACCTCAAGTTCTAAACTGCAATCCACAGGGTTAGTTACCTGAACGTATCTCTGATCACTGTGGTCCTGGAAAGCTAATTTTAGCTGTTGAAACTGTGCTTAAGGGGATGTATGCTCCATCCCATCCTACATATTCAGTCACAAAGAGAAGTGATCTACATAATGTGAGAAAAGAATATACAAGATACATTTGAATATGTTTCCTTAGAAGGGAAAGCCTAAATAAAGCCACAAAGCATTGTAACGCAGGAGGTAAGTGTTGGGTTGCATTCATCAAGGTTTAGCACTGCCTTAAGTGCTGTTTGTTCATCACTTGACTGTACAGAGGAGCGTTGGCTTAGGGACACCTCCTCACCCCACTACCTCCCCTCTGCCATGAAGGTTACTTGGCACAAGTCCTGGCAGCAGAACAGGTTTAGAAAGTTAATTCTGAATGCACATGGGTTCAAAATAATGCATGTGTTTATTAAGTACAAGTTTATTAAATAATACATGTGTTTATTAAGTACAATCTCAACCCATCCAACTTCCAATTACTACACTCTTTAGACCTTAAGTGTACTCACAGCAGCACAGCACAGTGAGCAGCTCTTCACATGGAATAGGTGATAGCAGTGCTATCCAGAAATAGCTATTTTACTACTAGTTAGAAAGTCCACTAAAAACTCATTGAGAAACTTGAGAGCAAAGCTGAAGCCTTCAGGTGGTTCCTGAAAAGCATGCAGTTTTGCTTTTAATCTCCCATCAATAATTTTGAAGCTATTTCATCTTAAAACTTCATAATTTCAACCCACAGGACAAAATAGCTACAGCTTTTGAGCATCTCAACAACACAGCTGTCTTAATCATTGCCAGATTGAGAACTGGTTATAGTTTTACCTTAAAGTTAGCTTTTGCCAAAAGAAAGCTTTCCACTGAATCTGCAACTAAAGTTCCTTCTGGATTTCCATGCAGTGACTTGAGATGTGATAATAAAACAGAGAGAAGAGGTTAAAAGAGTGTGGGAAGAGCAAAACGCTCACCCAGAAGAACAAATGAAGCAAACTGGGCTGCTGCCAAAGGAGCACTCATCTCTATTTGTTCCACGAAGGACGGAAGCCTTCTTCGCAAGAAAAGAAACTGCTGTGGGATAGTCTCATGCCTACACTCCTCCTACACTGTTTTTTTGCAGACTTCAGGACGTCTCTAAGAAGCTTACGTACTCGTAGATAAGTAACTATGTGCTACCAAACTGCTGGCAACACAAGGAACACACACTGACCCCCTCATCAACTTATGCTGAACATGCTGTGTGTTCAGAGACTTGATTTTCATTTCTGAAAAGTGCTGTGCGTGGTGTTTGTTGAGATACTTAAGTGTCTCAGGATGTCATTCATCCCACAGCCTCTACAGAAGGATGCAGGCTTTGGTGGGGAATGCAGCCAACCACGTATTGGCAAATGTAATGTGGGGGGAGGATGTGGAAATCACTGCTGATCTCAGCACTAAACCATCCATATCTCCTCTGCCCGGGGGACAGGCCTTCCCAGGCCAATTACTGTACTTAACACAGTAGAGGAGGAAGGCTGGACAGGAAACGTGCTGTGGAAGAGGCTTTTCCCACGGTACTGAGATGTATTCTCCTTCATGAGGGATCCCTCAGCAGCATGGAAGAGCACCATGGAAACAGAGGACAGGTTCCCCTGTGTCATCTCCTTATACAGACATTTCCCAGAAAAAGCATGCTGCTAAGGGAGTGCAGTAGATTTTGTATATATATTTAGGACAAGTCCACACTGGAACAAGCAATATAGGCCAACGCTTTGCCTTTAGCTTTTTTTGGCTATTGGCTTTCCTTTCTGGAAAAGAGAAAATGCCAAGGATTATGTCATGCTTTTTTTTTTTTTTTTTAAATCACCTTAAGACAACACAGCAGACACATTAGAATAAAACAGTTCTGCAGTTGAAATACATCCTAGCACGACTAGATAGCTCAAACCTATTTAACCAAGTCGGTTAAATAAACAGGCTAGCCTCCTCAACACTGAGAAGCTATCTACACAGGCAAGGGCATTCCACAGTTAATTGGTATTAGAGCTGTGAACTAAAGCCACTTTAATTACAAATGAGTGTGCACACAGGGTTTTAATGTAGTTTAACTAGAATGGCCTTAATTCAGTGTAGTTTAATTCACTTTAGTGCATTTCAAGTGGTTTAACTAATCTGCTTTGAATTTATTCCTCCAGTTAATTCAGATTAACTTCTCAAGTGCCCTTGTGCAGGCAACGACTGAGAACAAGGCTAGGTTGATTAAAGATTCATCATCATTTCCTCCATACTAACATTCTGACCCCTTATTTCATAATTAAAGACTTTCAACACTGCCTTTATATTTGGTCCAATTCACAGAAGCCACGAGTGCAGAGGCTGAAGAGACATGACCATGCTGACGCTTGGCTTATGGCAGCAACTAACACGCAATACAGTCATTGCCAGAGTTTTGAGCTGTGGTTAAACAATATTAGTGCAGGAACATCTGCACACCTCAACTTCCACAGGTTACACGGGGGGCAGGTGCTAGAATTCATCAGAACATCTCATCACAAACTAAAGAGATGGAAAGCACAGAGTAGAAAGGATTTGCTTAACAATTGGGTTGGATTTTTTTTTTCTGCCCGTGAATGCAGATCTAAGCCGTGCTAATCAGCAGTGAACACTGGAGTCCTATTGGGTTGAAGTCAAATAACAATCCATTTATTCCCTTAGCTGTTACCAACTCAGCAATCTCCATCTTACACAGCAAGGAAACATTCCCAGAGGTACGGGGGTCCTCTAAATTGGATGTTCTTATCTCTAGTTTCTCCATAATGCTGGCTGAAAGCCTCTATGTGCTACAGCGATGAAAAGAATGAGACACTCTCACCAAATTCAGTTTCCACTGACAGGTCCCCACAGACTAAATCTTTATTAAATGAGGCTTAGCTCAAAACTGGCAGCTTGTCAAATGAGCATTCTCGCTGAAAAGGCGGATTTCCTTTCTGGGGATTCTGCAAATTCCCTTGCAGGGCTCTAAAAAAAAAAAAAAACCACCACAGATGAATCAGTGTTCATGCAGGTCTTTGCCCCAAATCCCAGACCAGCAAAATGTGTAAGGAATCTTCTTGGGAACAGGCCTTCAGCTTTAGAAGTTTACTCCTTTCTAGTATTCCCAGTTGGACAAAGTTAAAACCATTAGTTAACTCTATTTAAAGGCAAGAATCAGATAAATATTTGGAATATTGAGGCAAAAGGCACCAGAAGGATAGCTGGAAGAATTCGGTGGGTCTCCTGCACTGCTCGCATCCATGCTGAGCTTGCCCAGCTCATCCGTGGCAGATCTGTACAATTTCACCAGACATTCCTTTCCCCCAACAGATTAGCTCACAAATTCCCACCCGACAGCAGCTCCTCTACTTGAAGTCTTTTAGAAGCATCTTTGTTTCCTTGGTTAGAAAGCTGTATCATCCATTAAAGTCTTAAAACACAATCTCCTCGCGAGGTAATTTTCCAGCAAACTGGATAATGGAAAGAAGCTCCGTGCTATAAAGGAAGTATGAATTTAATGCTCCTACAACTCTGGGATAAGCAAGCACTGCCTGCATTACCTGGCTTGAGGCCAAGTGCTGTATAAATTCCCATGCCAAGGCAATTCCCCATCCCCAGCTCTGCAGCGGGAGCTCAGCTATGCTCTTGCTGGCCTGGAGCTCCCTGAAGGCAAGACGTGGCACTGCCGAGCTGCCTGTTGCACGCAGGCAGGGACCAGGGCATGCTTGCACAGCCCAGCACGTGAGCTAGGCAGCAGTGGTGTATTTAAAAAAAAAAAAAAATTAAAAAAGCAAAAAGGCAGGAAATGCTGAGGCTTGAAGCCCAGTGACTTAATCCAATTTCCATCCTTCTTCCCTTCCCCCTCCTACAACGTGGACTCTCAGAGACAATACACTTCATTTAGAGGGGAAAAAAACCCCTCTCCTATGTGCCTGTCCTTACACACTGCTAAGCAAAGTGCTGGGACACTGCATTTTTTTTATCTATCTATGCTGACTGTGCATGCTCTGGAGCAAACACCAACCTCAAGGATTTTCTTTCAAGACTCCAGCTGTAAGGATTTTTACTGCCAGCTAGCTGCTCTTCAGCTGTTGCTGTTTCTTATTAGATATGGTTTGAAACCAAGTATTCATTCTACTCCTATGAATTTCAAGAGTTCTCCGCAAAGATAGGGTCTTTCAGTAGAGATGATCACATGAATCATCTACAAGTCTCCTGTTCCTCTGTAGGACCTAAACCATGTCCTTTCCAGGACTGGATAGGTAATGACATGGCACCGGTTAAGATTAAATGCCATATTTAGGCTCATAGCAGCTTCTTGATCATCATCTCCTCTTAAACCAGCCAACCAAATCAAAATACTACAGAGTTTGAAGACACTGAGCTCAACCCTCAGCTCTGATGTCCAGAGCAGGAAAGGTCTGGCAGGGAGGTCACTGCCAGCTGCATACACCACACAGTGCCCCCTGAGAAGGCAGCCATCAGTCTGCTTCAAGAGAGGGTTCCACACACCATTTATATTTGGAAAAGAATAAACAAGGCATTGGGGACAGAGGGGAAGGAGAGCGGAAACAAGCAGAGCCACCCCTAAGTGGAACAGAAAACAAAAGCTTGTCCCAGTTGTGGAAACATTCCCCAAAGGAACATCAACCTATCAACAGGGTTAGCCCATCCCATCAGCAGGGATGGCAGTGTTACCATAAGTACGACTGCGGTAGATAATGCGGTTCTGCTCGCTTCTGCCATTATTTTGAACTTGCTGGTTCATCTTCAGTGATACGGTATCACATCACTTGTCTTAGTTAAGAAGTTTTGCTGGGCAAAGAAGAGAAGATTTGTTTGAATTTCTTAGCCACGTATGCATTCAGTTGCATAGGACGCAAGCACAGACGTCCAGCACAAGTATTCTTCCTCTCACTGTAGTTTTCTGGCATCTTCTCTATGCAGCTTGTGACTTGTAGACACATCAAAGCAGCTGAGAGGAAAACAGTTCGAGTATGGCCCCTTCCCGTCTATGCCAAGTGATAAAAACCCACACTGAGTTTCCAAATTTGTCTCCAAAATTTCCACATGAAAGAAGTTCATTTTAAGAGAAGATATTTTTAACCACCACACTTGGACTGAAGTGATTCTGGAAAGCCAGGGCAGGCTGCCTTTTGCAGGTTTTCACTATGGGACTATGCACGATGCCTCATTCCCTTCACAACATCACTGCAACCTTCCACTGCCAAGTAATTTTGGTGGGACTGTAACCAGGATTTGGGAAGGTTCGCTGATCAGGCCCAAAAGGGTAGGGAAGCTCATTCACTTTGGGGAGAAGTGCAACAACAGGACTAACAGAAGCAGTAATGTGATCTTGGTTCCCAAGCACTGTGTGCAAATAATGTAGGTCTGAGTAGACATTGGACTACCAAGCTCATTTTTAAGGAGACTATTAAGGGGACCGCAATGATTTATGGCAAGACTCATAACTGATCTGCAAAGGAACACTGCAAAGTATGAAGAAACCCAAGAGATGAAAAAAATTCAAGACAAATGTGAAAAACGTGGTCATCACTGGGCTAATGGGGTTGCGTCCTTGAATAATTTGCAGAATGATGTCTTGTCCAGAAAATTCTCAATGGCAATACCTCTGCAGACACCATTTTAACCCCATTTATGTCTTAGGAGTTTTTTGCATCTACTGCTGCACACTATAAACTCAAGCGTAACATTTGCTGCATTGAACCACAAAAGTGATGCAGAATAATTAGAGTGTCCAAATTGGAATGGAAGCTCCAACATGAAGTTGTTACTAACATTAGACTTGAAAGGCAACTTAAGGTGCCTGCTAACATTTTTACAACTTGTTTCATATCATTAGCAGCATGAAGAGGTCTTTTTCTAAACAGCAGCTATTAGGAAAATGTTTAAGGCGCAGTAAGAAGCTCTAGCATATACTTTGGCATTTGGAAACGCCAGAGTTGAAAAAAATAAAAATTAGTTAGGAAGAAAAATGATACTTTCTGGCCAAGATAACAAATCCACTGCAAATGAGTTCATAAACTGCTTCTATCAGCACAGAATGAATGGGAAGGTTAAGTTGCTGTAATTGGGCTTCTGCATTTATATGTCAGTGATGGGAGTGGGCTAGATTGGTGCTATTAGGGTGTCTTGAACATGGAGTTCCAGGTTCAGTTTGTGCTCAGTTTGCAACCTAAAGTCAATCTTCAGAATCAGAAGTGAGAAGTTTGGAACAACAAGGAAAAACCAACAAAAATAAAAATGGGGTACTGCATTTCCGTCGATATTTACCACATTCAGCTTCACTGGCATTTGCCTTCCCAAATGAAGCAGGACAAATAGCTGTTTACACAGCAAAAACTTGGTGTAGTTCATAATACATATTAAGCCTAATACAGGGTGAGAGAAATAGCACTCTCAATTACATTAGCAAATTCCACTGGTCTAGTGCCCTGATAGCTGACCTCTGGGAGGGGATAAAGAACAAAAATCAAAGGCAAACTGCCCTACATCTTTAAAAAGTCAGAGCCCATTGTGCTACAGCTACCAGTCCATATGACACCTTCCTTAAAATAATTTGTGTTTGAAGTCAGCTTTAATGCACTATGGCAGTCATGTGGAGAGGCCGCAAGGAACTGGAAAGGGGCAATATCCCATAGGGTTATCTTCTTTAAGTCAGGGAAGGAGGAACACAGACCTCTGACCTGTCAATTGGCTGCAGACCCGAACTGACCTCCTTGCACAAGCAATGCAAACGTGCCATTTAACTCTGAGACAAACAAGGGCCACGCTTCTCACCATAAATCCACTCCAAACTTACTCTTTGAAGAGTACTACAGTTGGGGTTAAAAAGAAAAAAAAAAAAAAAAAAGAGGAAATCTTTTCCTTCAACTTAAAGCTGTGCATTTCCCTCCCCCAGAAGAGGCTCATTTCATGTGCAGGAAACATTTCCACATCAAGTAATCCTTGGGTTTATTTCAGGTGGGGGTTTTTTTGTTTTTGTTTTTTTTGGTTCAGGTTTTTTTGTTTTGTTTTTTTAAGTTGGGTTTTGTTGTGGTTTTTTTTTCCCCCTTTTCTTTCTTTAAAGAAGGAAAAAAGCTCTCAAAAAAAAAAAAAAATCAAGGACAAAGACAACCAATATTCACTATTGAGAACTTTCAAACCCAGGAAAAAAAAAATACCATGGAGAGACTAACAGAGGAAGCAGATCAAAAAACTATCCAACCTAGCCAAGACCCACCACAGTCACAGCTGGAGCCTGTGTTTCTGCACCACTGACAAGACTGGGAGCGTCATTAACCACTTCTCTGCTCAGCACTGCAGCCTGCGCGAGGGAAGCTGTAGAGCTGAGAAAGGCCTCATGCAGGCTCCTCGCCAAACGCCGAGAAGGGATTAGGGCCTCCGGCAGCTATACTGAAGGGAAATACAGTTTGAATAGAGATGCTTTCTTTACAGCTTTCCCCATTAAGAAGTGCAGAGCTGCAGATGGCCCTCTCAGCAACCAGGGTGAAGTCAGATGCTGCCCTCTCCAGAGCAGCCTTCTTGCAAACGGTCACAGCCTTGCCCCTCCACTTCTGCTGCCCAGTTGTGCTGACAAGAAGGGGGGCACACGCTTTTTAAATCATAGAATCATAGAATGTTTTGGGTTGGAAGGGACCCCTAGAGGCCATCTAGTCCAACCCCCCTGCAGGAGCAGGGACACCGCTAACTAGATCAGGTTGCTCAGAGCCCCGTCCAACCTGGCCTTGAATGTTCCCAGGGATGGGGCCTCCACTACCTCTCTGGGCAACCTGTTCCAGTGTTCCATCACCCTCAGTGTAAAGAATTTCTTCCTTATATCTAGTCTAAACCTATCCTGGTTTAGTTTAAAACCATCACCCCTTGTCCTGTCACTGCTGGCCCTACTAAAAAGATTTTCCCCATCTTTCCTATAGGCCCCCTTTAAGTACTGAAAGGCCGCAATCAGGTCTCCCCGCAGCCTTCTCTTCTCCAGGCTGAACAAGCCCAACTCCCTCAGCCTGTCCTCATAGGAGAGGTGCTCCAGCCCCCGGATCATTTTTGTGGCCCTCCTCTGGACCCACTCCAACAGTTCCATGTCCTTCTTGTGCTGAGGGCTCCAGAGCTGGACGCAGTACTCCAGGTGAGGCCTCACCAGAGCAGAGTAGAGGGGCAGAATC
>NW_009260696.1:694439-719616 GCF_000687185.1 Egretta garzetta
CACGACCATCCAGACAGTTCCTTATCCACTGAACAGTCCACCCATCAAATCCATAGCTCTCCAATTTAGAGAGAAGGATGTTGTGGGGGACCGTGTCAAAGGCTTTGCAGAAGTCCAGATAGATGACATCTGTTGGTTTTCCCTTGTCCACTGATGCTGTCACTCCATCATAGAAAGCCACTAGGTTCATCAGGCAGGACTTGCCCTTGATGAAGCCATGCTGGCTATCTCGAATTACCTCTCTGGCCTCCATGTGCCTTAGCATAGCTTCTAAGAGGATCTGTTCCATGATCTTCCCAGGCACAGAGGTGAGACTGACAGGTCGGTAGTTCCCAGGGTCTTCCTTTCTACCCTTTTTGAAAATGGGTACAATGTTTCCCTTTTTCCAACTTTCACCTCCTGAATGCCATCCATGAGAACAGGGAAACAGCTAACAGCAGATGTGCATATAGATTAAAAAAACCCTCTTACGCTTAAAAGTCAAGTATGGTGCCACAATATGTATTTACAGAGGGTGTCCCGCTTCGCAGCTTTGGGTCCAAGCATCATTTCTCACAGTTTCTCCAGTTCCCCACAGGGTTGGGGGAAGAGGGAAAACTGTCTCCTTTCACCTAAGCAAAGCTATTCAACTCTCTTAGGGCTTGTCTGCCTGCAAAGCTGAAAGTTGTCATGGACCACTGGCATAAAAAAATTTAAAATACTGGGTTTATATCAGCTATATAGTGACAAATATACCTCACTTCTAGCTTCCTTTATCACAAAGTTTTGGGACTACACAGGACACGGGGCTATTTTGCTGTAATAGCAGTTATGTCAGTTAAAAGAAGCAGGTGTTTGCCCCACTGTGTCCTAACAGGATTTTTTGCTAGCTGCTCTGCTTTCCCCAAGACAGATGCATCACTTCCGCTAGAAATCAATGCACTTTATAGGTAAAGTATGCACACAGCCCTCCTTCAGAGATCCTTCTATCCTGCTCACAAGATCAGTGCTGGTAGGATTCCTCGAGCTCCTGCACAGGCATTCATTCATTCATCAATTCTCCCAAACTGCATCTTGAGATCGATTTTGCAGGAAAGTTCCCAGAGCTCTCTTAGAGGTTCTGCCTACACTGATGTCATGGCTATATTTAAAGGAGGAATCCCACTAAAGTGGTTTATAACATGCTCTGGCAGGACAGTGTAGACAGAGCTAAATCCTGTTAAGCTACTTAAGTTGCTTTCCCCCTCTAAAGTCATCTGTCAAATGCTGGCCCTACACACAGCAGCCAACCATCAAACTAGCTTATCAAGAGTCATGCTTAAAACACCAAACAAAACAAAAAAAAAATTCAATCATCACACACATGAGGAAGAAAAACTGGGGCAGCACGCTGCTCCAGTAACCTCCCGGGATCCCAGGGGGCGAAGGCTGGTGATTAGCTTTTCATTACAGTTAGATTGTAACCCATCTGCACACCACTGGACTTTATTAGCTAAAGATAAAATGACTGTTTCTTTACATGTTACACTTGACATGGAGTCAATATATTCTGAAAGTATTATATGGGGAGTATGTGAATGTAAGGCATGCTTTTTAAATAAAGATCACGCTAATGGGGGTGGGGGTAACTGGGAAAACAGAGCATCATTCAGCCTTAACTCAGCAGCCTACGGAGAAGAGGGCAAGCAGCATTCAGTCATCTGGTCTCCTTTCCCAGTAACTTGAAAGTAGGCACCACAGAGTCCCAAAAGGTTCATTCCCATAAACGTTAAATGTGCACATTTGAAGTTCCAGTTTGACAGCATTCGCTACACTAAGTCAATGTGTTACTGCAACACGATTTTAGAGACAAACCTCAATTTCAGATTCCAGAAAACAATAGGCTGGAAGAGACCTCCGGAGGTCACTGTAGTCCAACCTGCTGCTAAAAGTAGGGCTATTTTAATAGATGAGGCTGCTAAGGGCCTTGCCCAGGCGAGTCTCAAGTGTCTCTAAAGCTAGTTTCCCAAGCTTCCCCCAGCCCCTGCTCCAGCACTACAAAGAAAGCCATTCAAAAGTGATTGCACCAAAGTGCCAATTCCCATTGCAACTTGTGGTTGTTGTCATTTGTCCTCTTGGTGGGCACCTCCGAGAAGAGCCTGGTGCCATCTTCTTCAAGTCCCTCCTTCAGGTATGCAAATGCTGCTCACAGATCTGTATCTTCTGAAGATATTCAAAGCCTGCCTGGACGATGTCCTGTGTAACATGCTCTAGGGGAACCTGCTTTAGCAGGGGGGTTGGACTAGATGATCTCCTGAGGTCCGTTCCAACCCTTGCCATTCTGTGATTCTCCTCTCCAGGCTGAAGGGTCCCCAGCCTCTCTTCACAGCTCAGGCTCTAACCATCTCAGTGACCCTTCCCTAGGCACACTCCAGTTAGTCAACATCTCTCCTGCACTGGGGGCCCCAAATCATTGTGCAGTTCTACAGCATTTACGCTGGCACACGTAACTGGAGGAGAGCCCATGCACATGAAATGGCTGATGACCCCATTTTAGGGCTATTTTCAGCCTGCTTAGAGGGCTAGGCAAAGCACAAGCCTTCAGAGCTCAGGTTTGCCTCCAGCTGCATGACCTACCAGTACCACCTGGTACGGACATGAAGCACCAAAAGGTGACAGATCGCCCCCCACGCTCTGTGGGCGTGAGAAATGCAGCAAGTACCATTTGAGACCAAGCGAGAGACTCAACAGCACAGATGTTATTCCTCAAAACAACAAAATGAGACAGCAGAGGGAGGAGGAAAGGAAAGGTAGGGCGGGGGGGGGGGGGGGGAAAGCAGCAATAGAGAAGTTACACGCTTCAGACTGAAAACAAGGTGCCTCGGGAGTTAGTCGGTGAGCCCAACTGCACGGATGCTCGTGCTTCCCATTGGCTGCCGCCTTCCAGAGCTGCACAGCAACGAGCCCGGGAGGTGGGAGGCTGCCAGCACGCATGAGAGCTCCCTGCTCAACCCCTCCTCCGCATCCCCACAGCCCAGCCTGACGAGCGCCGGTACTGCTCCAGCTCTCCAGCTAATCGCAATATTGATCTCTCTTCCCCCATCAGAGGTCAATCAGGGAGACAGCCAAAGCAGGCAGGACCTCGGTTAAATGAATGAGAGGGTCAGTGCAGAGGAGCCACAGCAGGTTATTTCAACAAAAGCAGCGTAGGACAATCCCATGTTCTACCACAGTCCACGGCTCGGGTTTTCCTTGGCGAGCGGTACTGCAGAAATAAGAATGAGGTGGAAGGGAAGGGCTACGATGTGCAGTTGTGCTCGTGTCTGACACAGGTCAGAGAAGTGCTGACACCCAAAAGGTATTAATATTCCTCAAAGGCAGCACTACAAAAGCAGCACTCATGCTGTGCAAGTGTTTCACTCCATTAATTTAGGGAAGTGAGGGAGGACATAGTCACAACAGAGAAAGCTACCCAGCCTTAGCTTCCCTACAAAACAGGCCCCAGTCCCGCTGTTCTACACCACACCGACATTTACAAAAGATCAGAGCTTCTTGGAGAAGGACAAGCAGGAGAGAGTACAGAAATGTGTGTAATGTGGAAAAGCAACAGATCCAGCTGTTGGGCTTACCACCACCGCAGCCACAAAACAGATCATGAAGTGTGCTACGGATGTGGAGGAGGAAAACCAGCTCTGTGCCTGAGCACAAACAGCTCACTGCAGGAGAGCTTGTTACAGCTTTCCTCTAGCACAACCACCTAAACCAAAACAATATTAGACGTGAGCAAAAACTAACCTCTAAGACACAAACACACACACACACACACAAAAGGTTGCAATTGGACAAAGAACTGAAATGCAATGATTTGCAGGCTTTAGCACAAGAAAGGTATGGAATTCTTTCTATCCAGACCCCAAATCCTTATCTCCTAGAAGTACTTAGAACCAAGCAAAGGACACTCTGAACTCCTCTGCCCCACATCCCAGTATGTACAGGAGAGACTCATCTTCTGAGCGGTCATTACTGATCAGGAGCATTTTTGCAGAGTGTGCCTGGTCCCACAGTGCTGACTCTCAGTTTGGAAAAGCAGAACTAACAGAACGAAGAAGGCTGAAAACTGAAGAGCAAAACAACCCAACTTCTGTCATTTTCCAAAGAAAGCAAATCAAAGTTCCCTGTTGTTACATTCCTGAGTTGGCCACTGAAAACAAATCAAAGACCATGGCAAGGTCTTAGGGCAGCATAGTGAATGTACAAAGTGTGACAAATTAATGCTGGCTACTAGTGAAGCCTCTAGAAGATACCAGGTAAGCTACAAGCATGTGGCAGAGGAACGTGACAGAATTTTGGGACAGGGAGAAGGTATTTTAGAACACATGCACATATAACTCCTCTAGCTTTGTTCAGTGGTCCAGCAGCTACGAACCTCAGGAGTCCACCACATACAACACTGTCACCTTCACCTCGTCAACTGGGAAATAAAAGGGTGTTAGAGGGTGCAGAAGCATTTTGCCATCAGACAACTGTGATCACAGCAATTGTTTATGCAGCCTGTAACAGCTACCTGCTTCCCAATATTTATAAACCGAAAGTCAAATCACTGCAGAAACAACTGTGTTTTATGTCACTGCCTCCCCTAAATTGCCTGCCCCTCAGCTGATCAAACTGCACTGAAGCAGATGAGAAGCACTGCCATGAAGTCAAACAGATAAGCTCGGTTCCTGATGACCAAACTCTGCACTGAAATAGGAGGCCCTGAAGCAATCCGTGCTGCCAGCTCTGCTGGGGATAGAGCAAAGAGCACATTTAATATCTTAAAGACAAAACCCACAGATTCCCTGCACGCATGTGTACACATGCCCATTGCTGCTATTATAGTCTCAAATGGAGAAAAATCTCCAAGAATTACAGCACCTTCCCCATACACTTTCTTGTCAGAGAGAAGTGGTAGATCCTGCCAGCATACCCAGTACAAAGACATTTTTAAAGTTTTTAAGGACTAAGAGTACAAATTCATTTGAAAATCTGTCACATCTTTTGTTAGTTCCCTTGAGTTACGTACAGCAAAACTAGTTGTAGAGACATTTGACAAGCAGCTAAAGATTAGATTGCTTCATTATTCAGCAGTAGCCAAAAAGGTTCGTAATTGTTTATACGGGCATAGTTCTCAAGCTTATAAATTACTGTTATTTCTGCATCAACTTGCTTTTACTTCAACAAAAAAGGTAAAAAGCATAGTTTTAATAAGTGAGACCTCTCCAGTATTGACAAAGTACTACTTTCCCCATTAACAGCTACCGCTATGTATGAACGTGTCAGGTTTTTTTTCTCTCTCTTCTCCAGCATCACCGCTGAACTTTTAGCAACAGAAGAAAAACAAGAACACCACATGAAAAGGTTGTGACAATTCTGTGCTGCAATGGGTAGGCTGGCTCTCACTGGGCTCAGGCAATCACTCAACATGCCACCGGTGCGGTCTGAGCTGCAGACGATGCCATGCTTTTACTAAAATAGAGCCAGCAAAAGGAAAGCGTAGGCAGCATAGCTGCTTCTAAAACTTATTTACCTCATCCACAGGGGGAAGATATCAAGGTTTTCCTTCATTTTCCTCTCATCTTACAAAAAGGCTATCCCTATGCCCTCAAATGAGAGTCTGACTTTGATATCCACTACACAAATATTAAGATGTGTTGCTTAAGTAAGCTATGCAGAGGTCATCATCTATCCCATCTGACCTGCTAGGGCAGTGAAGCACAGCGGACACAGCTCCACCCTCATGAGCAAGGCTATTTCTGCTACTGCACTTGAGGATCAAAGCTTTTCCCTAAAAAGCTATGATCCCAGGGGCTAAGAGCACTTTGGTAACAGCTAAGATGGGAAGAAAACCCTCTACTTTCAGGATACTCAAGCAAACACCAAGTTCAGGGTAACAAGCACCATGCAAGATATGTGTTAAACCAGTATCACTGACGGCAAAGCAGCAAGAATGTCCTATTAAAAACCTGTAACTAAATCAAGGAATTTAATATTCATAACTGAACTTAAAAGCACTACCCTCTGGGATACTAGCGAATTTCCCCTCAAAGACTGCTCACTTCATTGACAGTCATGTTGCTTTTCATAATCTTGTCCACAAATTCAATCAAGCTCCAGATAAAATCTAATCAAGTTGGACAAGCTGAATTGCAAGGGCTGTCTCTTCAAGTCCTTTAACAGGAGGTCAGCTCAAAATAAGCCTCTGATGTCCCAGGACTCGAGCAGGCTTATTTCATGTAGTTCATTGCTGTAGGCACCGAAGACCATCTTAACTCCCCAAACTGTTTTTAATACTCACTCCAATGGAGCATTTGATCTCTAGAAAAGCTAGGTTTAGTCTTGTGTCCTTTTTGCTCATATCCTTAGTGATTTCTCCAGGCACAAAACCAGCTCCTAGATATAGGAAAGACCTGCTATTCACAGAACTCCATTACTGTAAGGGTTCGTTCCCCTGGAAAACATGACCATCCCTGAGGACCACTGCTAGTCTGAAGATAGCGACCATTCTAAAGCAAATATAAAAGCACCCATAGATTGCCAGAAGAAAGCATGTACATTTAGGAAGACCTCATCATTCACATGTAAGACCTGTTGGTCACTTCAGTCTGTCCTTCAGAGACACCCTTTTTCTCTTCTCCCCCCAACCGAAGAGACAAACTTTAAGCCATAGCCATCTAGATCCTTTGACTACCCCCTAGCAAAGAAGCATTACGAAAAATCTAAATAAAGCAATTCTTTTGAATATTGACCCATATGCTGATATTGTAGGAAAAAAAACTATTCAAGAAGCTTTCAGTTCTAAAGGTAACTTAAAATTTCATCCATGGAGCCCAGGAGTAACAAGCATAATGTTTAAATACCATACATGACCAATGTGACATTGCAAATCGATGTGATTGGGGTTAAAGCACGTCCAGCCACACCCCATGTGTGGCTATCATCTGACTGCTGTTCTCCTATTCACCAAGCATGCAGAAGTCTTTATTCAGACTAATAATTCCAATACAGAGTCGAGACAACTCTCTCTATGAAAAATGTGTGTGTGTCGGGGGTTGTAATCATATTAGTCAAGTTTTACTATAACTAAAATCTTACAAGGAGAATACCACTTTTTCCTGGCATCCTACTTCCATAGATAACAAGACAGCAAATGCTCCCACTAGCCAAATTTGTAACATTTCAAGGGTAATTATTTCTAAGCTACTGAACAGATAAACAGAACTAACAAGTTTCCAGCCAGCAAGCCACTCCCCATCTTCCTCCTGTTCAGCGTGTGTAGCTCAGGTCATTTCCGATTTCAAACCCAGCAGGAAGAGCCATTTCAACCAGAGCACAGGAATAAGATGCCCAGAAGCCCAGACTCCCTGACTCTGCACTGCGTTAAAAAAGCACTTAGAAAAAAGGCTACTGATTAAAGGAAGGGTGCTGTTATCTCCAACACACCAAACATCTGAAAGGATGTTCCCGCCCAGACACTTCAGTCCATGAAGTTCCGTCCCCTTCCTTTTTTTTTTTTCTTAAATAAAGTCTTTATAAAACAAAAGAAACTGTTTGTTCGTTTGACTGTTTATCCAGCCAGCTTCATAATTAAAATATTCCTGCCCTGTCTCCACTCCAGGTTGGTCCCTGGTGAGTATCTCCAATATTTTACATATCAATATTTCTTTCTAGAAACTAAGCTCTAGGGAGAATGAAGTAGTGAAGAATCTCAGGCATATTTATCAGGCTCGACATTTTCTATCAGTATGCAGCACTAGAAAACAATTTCCCTGATAAATGGATGGGCCCGAACTAGTCACACAGCCCTGTATCTTGCTTTCAACCCCATTACTCTTTTAAAGAGGTACAGCTCTGCAAAGGGCTTCAAAATGCAGACAGACTTGCAACAGAGATACTTGGAAGGAAGGTGGGGACTGTAGCTACATTACAGACACACAGCTGAACTCCAGGGGTCTAGTGAAGACAGTCATTCATGTTCCAGCTTGTCCAGTTGGAAAGTGGCATTACACCACCACCTTAGACACCCAATGTCAACACAACATGGCTGTGCGTGATTTCACAGGCCATGGCCAAAGCTTTAATGCACTTTGGTGAGGAGACGCACACACACCACCCAATGCGAACATCAAACCACACATAATCTACTGCTGTAGAAATGAAAAAACCTGATTGACTGCTCACGTGGCAACAAGAACAGTTCAAGACTGTTAAAGTGATGGAGAGCGTGGTCTTCAGGGCAGACAGAAAGGAAGAAAAAGCTCTGAAGAGGATGGGTTGACGCTAATACTTTAACAGGAATGTTCCCTGCTCAGCTACAATTCTGCAGGTCACAAAGTAACCAGAAATAAAATGATATTACAGACCCGTTTTGCTAGTGGTACAGTGGTTTGTTCTATCAGCTTTCAGCATTGTTTCCGCCTCCAAACCAGAAAGAAGCCATAAAGGGCAGGAAACAGCTAATCTGCAAGCCAAACCCAAAAGTGTTTTTTCCATGATGGTTTTAAAAAAAAAAAAAAAAACCAAAAACCAACAAACTATGGTTTAGAAAAACCTATGGGGTCACATGAAGACAGAAGTCAACCAGGAACCTTATATTTGGTTCCTGAATTCCGCTTATTGATTCAACACCCCAAAATATTCCAAAAGGGAGATTCAACAGAAAGCCTTATGCATTCTGCATTTTTCCACCTAAATCTCTTAGCGCTGAAGCACAGGTAGTTTGCTCCTGCCCCAGACTTATGCCAGACTAGGGTTACAACAACTCATCCTGTGTTTTAGGCCTGGATCAGGTGCTCGATCTGGTTCACTGGGCAGCCGTTCAAATACCCTGGCCTCTAGCTAGGAGGACTGCTTCTCTTTGCACCAGGGCTAGTTACACTATAACTTCAATCAGACATACCTCCGCGCTGGTGTTGAAACCTGTTTTCAGCCAGGTCAGTTCCTTGATTTAATCACTGAGTAGCTCCAGAGTGCAAAGTGTTCCAGCTCCCTTCCTGGCCCATGACCTCAGGAGCCACAGACTTCCGCTTCAGACAGGTATGATTAAAGGGTCTGAAGCTGCAAGCTTTATTAGGGATGGAAGAGTCGCATCAATTTTAGGATTCTCCATGCAGGCCCTCAGGTTTAGGTCCCATTTACACAACACAAAGGGACCATGTTAAAGCCACAGGTTTGCACTATTTCTCCACTGAGGTCTTGCCTGAAGAGGCCTAGCACAGACAAGCATCCACGTTCACAGCCCAAATCTTATTTTAAATCATGCTCAGTATGTTAGAATACAGTACTATCAGGTTTTTTTCTCTTGTACAGAAATATTGCCCAACAAGGAGTATGCATGTATTTATTCCAAACGGGTGCTGGAAGCAGTCTCACCAACGCACACAGGTCTTCGCGCTGCAGCAGTGATACAGCAGTGCCACTCCACAGCGGTGCAGGAGCAAAGAAAGTCTTTGGTGCCCTTAGAAAAATAACCTGGCTTTCCAAGGCTGCAGCTCAGTGCCAAATTTTGTGCAAAAGACTTCTACAGAGAAGAAAAAGCTAATAAGGAGACTTAGCACATGTAGCTAGAGATGCTGTAAAGCCAGAAAGCACTAGTTAGAACCTTGCTCCCCACAAACCACACCTCCCTGTAAACACAGCTTAGCATTGCAGCTTGCACACGCCTGCACAGCATTCACCCCGACCTTCCTTGGAGATGTGTACTAACTTTTATTTACTTTTTGCTTTACTTGTAATTTCACCAACAAACAATTGAGCACATACTACCTTAGACTTCCAAGTGGTTTCGGAATTGCCAGCACCCTTGCTGTTTGCAGCACAGCCACCTCCCAGTGCATTCAAACCGAGCACGCAGTTACAGAACCTAGAGGTACGGTTCAGCGACAAGAGAGGTTACCTGCGCACGGCGTAGTATCACTTTCTCCTGTGCGTTACGCAAGAGCGATTGCCAGGGTGCATTTCAAAAATCAGTCGTGGCCTGCCTAGCAGAAGCAATCTGTGGATGTTTTAAAAAAAGATCCCCCACTCTGTAAGAGAAATGGACTCATTCTTCACACATTCAGATCGCAAGTACAAACCATGCAGCAAAGGTTGGACCGCACAGAACTATGGTAGTTCCTAGGTTATCAGTATACAAATATGCAAACCCAAAGTCAATCTGCATGGACTTCTGGAATACAAAGGTGGCTTTTTTTGTTGTTTTTTAAACAACGTCAAAACTTCCCTCCAACTTGTGAACAAAGTGACTATGCTGTTTTCTCTTGGATCCATTGAGCACATCTAAGCACCTGCATGTTGCAAACAAAATTTTTAGCAAAAAACCCACCCACACAGGACTTGAGAACACCCTGTTTTTCTGGGTTATTAGAAAGAATAGTCTTTCCAAACACAGCACAAGGGAGGAAACATTGTGTAACGCTTCACAGTTCCCAGAACAAAGAGTGACCTCTCCTAGCACTAACTCCAGTCTGTGCGCCGCAGGCTTGGACACCAGCAAATCCTTCTGCAATTTACAGATGCAAAAGAGGAAGCGGTGGCACTTCAGGCAGCCAAAGCTTTCCTACTAAGTCCAGGATTGAAAAGTGTGCAAGACAGCAGAATTATAAATCACTCAGTCATAATTTTAGCAGAAAACACCTTGCTCTTACCGGCACTACTTCAACCTGTCCCTGTTATGCTAATCTAGTAACTTGCAAACACTGAAGCACTCTTGATAGAGAGGGCCATTGTCAAAAAATAAGTCCTTCAACATTTGTTTTTGTAGCAGCTACATCTGGGGAAGAAATTACTGCAAAGCATCTACCTCTCGGCAGAGCCCTACTTGGATCAGTTTTAGAGGCAGAAATGCAAACACCATATGCTCTGCTGAAGCTTTAGCTGCTTAGAGCTCCATAGATCCATGCCTCGTCAGTATGTGCCACCCCACCCCAGCTCTCTGTGCGTGTCACTCGGACACAGCCACCAAGCATGCTTCATTACTTGGGATTGCTGCTCCAAAGCTGGGCCTGGGGTACCAGTGTGAGCAGCGAGATAACAGCAAACAGCTCCCCTGTTGTTATTGTCACACCTCAGCCACCTGCTGATAACCACAGAGAGGCAAGCCATCATCCTGACGTGCCTTCATCTGGCAACGCTGTTCTTTTAGGACCATTCAGTGCATGATTTGCATACTGTACCTGACGCAGAGGTGCACTAAATGCCAACTTCTGTCTAAAAGCAAAATTTCTGCCTTTTTATTAAGGCGCTGACTGCAAATTGTTTTCCCCACTTGTGATCAACTTAACCTTTGCAATCTTTCACCTTGTATTTCACTGGGAAGTTTAAGCTACTTTGGACGCTTGTTGTTGATACAGAGACTGTCCCCATTTCTCCACCCACTGAAAGGCTCACCACTCATCTCACCACTGCACTTTTGCATTTTGAAAGCATCGCATCCTCCTACCAACAGACAAATCTCACCAGCCAGCAGCTCTGTGCCTTTGACCTTGAGAACCTTAAACACACTGAAGTCTTCCTTCAGATAGCAGCAGCAACGCTACTCATGGCGGACAAATAATAAAGTAGAAGAAGGAAGTACATTTTCTTTCACATCCTAAATTGGCTGATAGTTCCCCCCTCACAGTGTAATCCTGAGCTATGCTTCCCACCGACCCCTTTTTCTTTTGTCTCTAGCGACATATACTGTAACTACTGTATATACTCTGTATTTCCGTGTTTCCTCAATGCTACCTCTAGATTAATAACCGGTGCTCAAGATGGATCCTTCCTATCCATGGAGAATCACAATGTGCCAGAAATACTACAGCTGAAGAGCTCAACAGGTCAAGTCCACAGTGTTACACAGCCACCTGATAAACCTCAAAGGGAAAGGCTTCTTCACTCAAAACAGCTGCTGTGAACACATCCCCATCACGGCATCTGCATCCGGCACAGGAGTAAAGCAGCCACCAGAGCAGGACTCAACAAGCAGTCACACCAGTGCCAGCTGAAGAACCCGGCTGCAGTGCTCCCTGCTCACCAGGTCCTTACGCGATCGTGCAAGGGACTTCAACTTGTAACTGCAAACCAGGCTTTTTTCCTCCAGCATCTTCACAACCACTGACTGGCATGAGAATGGCAGATTTTGGATTACAATGTCTTTCCGAAAGAAAACCCAGGAGCACAGACTCTTCGCTCTGCTGGTTTTTTTTTAACCTCACATCCTGGGTTAGAAACACAGTCCCCAGACATTCAATTGGAAATATGAGGAGGAATCTAGCAACAGAAGAAATCCAATGGACAACAGCCAGCTGCCTCGTCCACTTATTATGCACTCATGTACTGCACACTTTGAAGCAATACGGAGTCAGGATAGATTCCTGGCCTAAAAAACTCTTGGAAAGGACTATTTAATGCAGCCTCCCACACAACATCCAATCCACAGCCATTGACAGCCAAGCAGTGGGCTATTCCTGCTAAGAACCATCCTTGTGGTTCCTCTGACCTTTGACTTGGCAAGCCAGCCAACATGTACCTTGTGGTGCTTTACAATGACTTCAGTATGTTTGCAACGTCACCAAGGTTGGCCACTTCCCTTACACAACAACAACAAAAAAAACCCCATTTACCAGTCCTCCAGGGAGAGCTTACAGAAACTGTTTAAAAAAAAAAAAAAGGGCTATTTAAAAACAGCTGTTAGGGCTGCCACCAGATCAGCATGCTCAAGTAAGAGGTTCCCCAATGCTGAATGTAGAAATAAATGATCTCGCCTTTTCTGGATGTTGTGGTTCCTGAAACATTTTCATCAGATCCATGCCAGGAACTGGTACCTAGTTACTTATTTGCTATTTGCCAACCATCTCCTGCTTGTGTATTTTTAATTCAGTGTCTTTCAGTTCACTACTGTGACTGGATGGACTTTCAGCCAACTATCTCAACTGGTGAATCACATTCCTTCGCTTTATAATAACCTTTAGTGTTCATACCTACATAGTTAACTTTGCATTTGAATATAGCTCTTCTGAAGCACCAAGTTACCTTGTTAGCTGTGCAGATCTGCAATCCGCCTATTTGGAACATTATCGCAAAGTGGGATTCACCAGTTTGTAAGCAGAAAACCCCCCAGGCTGCTTATGAACTCTCCTATGAAAGATGCCACAGAAGGGAGTCAGGTGGATCTTTTTGCATTTGAGTAGCTTTATATATATTTTTAAGCCAGGTTGCACGAGACATTCAATTTGCACTTGAAATCTCACAATTCTTCTTTCTACTCTTTAGAGACAGGTATTTTAAGATACGTTTGTGAACTTATTTTCAGAGAGTACCCTAACTGGGAATGGAGAGAAGCAAAAACTGTTAATTTCCAGTATAGGACTCATAATATCTCTTACAGAAGCTTATTCTCTAATCAGGTGAGGGAGGCTGACCCCACTAAGCACAGGTCCAGCGGTATAAATACATACATTGCAGATTCTCTGAAGCTAGAAAGAAGAGAGCCATGCCCTTCTTAGCTCTATCACCTTTCTTGTATCACCACTAGTGATCACGATCCCTTGCTACAATCTCAGCTCAGCTCACTAAAAACATCATCAACAAGAAGAGTAGTTTGGGCAGCAATACAGAGTTAGATCCGCTCTGACCAACCACATTAGATTAGTGCAGAACATTATCTGCCTCCCAACCTATACAGAAAACTGGATCTTTGACAAGAGACTTTTCACAGCACTCACAGGCTGGCAGCAGTTGCCTGGAATTCTTCACCCTTTTAGCAGGTGTTAAAGCTTCTGGGGAAGAGCCAAGCCCTGCTTTTGACTCACTGAAGCAATCGAACCATTTGTTACATCACCCAAACACTGCAAAAAGTGAGAGCAATTCACTAGAAAGAAGTTTTGAGCACCCCCAGGATAAGATACCCTGAAGCCACAAAGCAAATATCTGCAATAACTCTTGTGTCTTCATGTTGCTTTTTATTGAATGAAAGCAAGCAGTGCATAAACTGCAGAACAAAGTAGAGCAGGGCGTCTGCTCAAACACTCTTACAAAGCATTCAATAACTGTTCTCACTTAACTCTATGCAGCATAAAACCCACCATGATATCTCTGGCAGTAACTGTGTGCAAGTAAAGTAGCTCTCTTTCCTTTATGGGTCTGCAGAAGAACGTCACAAGACACCGTTAGTCTTCACTGCATAAAGAGCTAAAGAGAGAAGCTTTTGATTTTGCTGGCTCTTCCCATCATCTTTAACAATAAAACACCTCACGTTTTCACTAAAAGGAGAAAGCAAGCTTGAATGGGTATTGAGAAAGCATTTTAATTTAACTCTACAGACAGTACTAGTGGAAAAAAAATGCAGCACTTTGTAGCAGACAAACCTTAGCCTTTCCAGACTGGGGGGTAAGGATGTTCTTTATGGAGGAGTGGAAAGAAGGAAGGTGGCAAGAGAGATGGCTGGGATATGTTCCTGGTGCCTTCAGGGTTTTAATCACATTAGCCAAGACAAGACAACCTGCCACACTTGCACCTTGAGATCAGTAACAGACTCTCTGTAGGGTTTACCCTGGCTTGCCAACGACACAGATTCACCTTCTTAAGGCCTTGTTGCATTAGTTTAAGGACACACCTCATGCTACACACATGCACGTGTGCCCTTCCTCCTCCCCCCTTGTTCTCCTGGTGACACAGCCCCCAGTTCTCACTCGGCACGCAAAGTGGGATGCTGCTCTCACCACATACATCACGGAATTTACCCTGCTTCACTCCACATTAATGAGGGTATTTACATGTGGGGATACTTCCTTCCTAAATTCTTTGTGCCCTCCATCCTTACTAGGCGCCATAATCCTGGTTTTGACATGCTGGTTGCTATGGAAGTGATTGTATCATCACTAGATTATACCTTCAGGTGGAAAATGTGTAAGTGAAGGAACACGAGCGGGTTTTTGTATGCAATCCCCATGTAATGACTAAGAGCTTTAACAGTAGCTTCCAGAGGCAGAATCTGACCACAAGGAATAGCATGGTATCAAGTTTTCATTTGGTTTTCTCCTATAAATCAGATGTTTCATTTTCCTGTCACTGGCTCCCACTATTTAATTTCAGACAGTGCCCTACAGCTGAGCAGTACAGTCCCAGCCACTTTCCCAGGACCCTGAAAATTTTTCTGCACTCAAAACACTACCTCCTTCTTCCAAAGATCAGGGTGAAAGAACTGACAAGATCATATAACCAAACTCCACAATCCTAACTGCCCTTTTGTTGATTACTGTCTTTTATAGAGCAAGGATTCCGAGAGCAGAAGCAACAGAGACAGACCATCTCAGATCTGACACGCTCAGCGAGACGCATGACTAACCCAGCTTGAGCTAGCAGAGGAGGACAGCGTACGTGCCTGGAATGTATAACCCCACTTGGCAGCCTGTTTACCAGGGGCACAAGCGTAGGGGGTTATCGGTGTTGCCTGGAAGTTAATACATGACAGCTAAGAGTGCAGCATAAATAGCAGAAAGACCCCATTCCTTGGAAGCAGCTGGGAAGCAAACAAGACACTTTCCTACCTACCAAGACCCCACTCAACAGCACTGAAGGAGCTTTAGTTCTTTAAAGCCAGGACTGTAGAAGGAGCCAGCACCCCAAATACAGCATTATTGCTCACATACAGTGGCTAGCATCATTCCCCCCGCACCCCAACCGATGGTGTGTATATATGTATGCATACAGGCCTCTCGACTCTTCCTGGCCTATAGCACAGTTTCAGCCATCAGGACACTTATCTAGATCAGGCAATACAGAAATACTGTAGTAGGATCCGAAGAGCCATTGCACAACCTAAACCACAGCTGCACCAGGAACAAGATTCTTATCCCAGTATAGTTAATGTTTTGACTAAAAGAAGAACATAGAGCTTGCAGTTAACACCATGTAATACTTCCTTACTGCAGCATTAGAAAAAACACTGCAGTTCTGTTTCACATGTTCTGTTCTAACAGAAAAAATATTCCTCACCGAGAATAAAGCTGAGGAGTACATTGTAGTTTCCAGAAGCTCTCAGCCCCGTTTACACTTAGCACACTGACCAAGGTCCAAGTGCAGCTACACAGAAAATACTCAGTATCTCTGTTTTCCCAGGAGAAGTGACCAGTGACATGTCAGAAGGCAATAGCACGTCAAAGGCAGGTTGAGTACATCTCCAAGGATGAAAATCTTGTAGCACTAGTTTTAGAGTCAAAGTTGTGGCATGTATGCTTGCAAGTAGGAAGTAAATGACTAAATTGCTGTTGGATCCCATCTGAAGGCACAGGTGTTAGAAAGAAAGCTCAGCCTTCACTGCATCAGACATCAAGCACCAAATTTCACTTTGGAAGAGAAAAAAACCACACAGATGCCAGGTTTGAACTCAAACCCTGATGAACATTCAAGGCCCATCCTTGAAACTGGTTCTTTCTTATGATCCTTGTATTTCATTTATTGCATCAAATAATCAAGATCATCCTTACTGAAGTCAGCACAAGTAAACCAAACCTAATAATTAAGTTAGTGCTGAAAGTCCTGCCCATAGGTTATACCTGCAGAACTACATTTCACCTGTTAGGCATGCCACTGCTGTGGTACAAGAGGCACATCTCCTCCCTGGCCAAAGCGTAGCTGACATCAGCAGAAGATAATTCAGATCTACCCAAACAAACTTGGATCTGCAGTCCTCTTCAGCACTGGGAACACATTAAGAGGTGAGTCAATCAGAGGCGGAAGACACAATAGCTAGCAAATAGCTATTAAATGTATTTAGGAGCAGTATTAAGACAGCAGAAGTCTCAGAGGTACATTTTCCTGAGATCTAAATTAACAGCAATGAAATACTACAGCAGCCAACTGAATTTTAATAGCTGCAACAAAATCCACACAAAAACTAAAAAAGGTTGAAAGGGCACTGGAGTGAGACACACGTGACCCAGCAAGCAGTTGCCTCAGTAAGAATTTCAGACTTAAGATACAAGTACACGGACAAGAAGAATTAACATGCCAAGGGGGGATTAGGGTAACAAGATCCCCATACCTTCTCATCATCTGCTGGGAGAAGAGGCAAGTTCACAGCTTGTCCCTTCCTCCTTCTCCCACAATCTCCACAGCGCCTGAGGCAAAAGCTAAGCTGCACTAATAAAAACAGCAGAGCTAGCGTAAACTGTCCAACCTTGTTATTTACACCTCAGCAGAATGCTCCCAGCATCTACTATCACTCACACGGCTTCTCCGAGAGCTGCTTGCTAACACACAGGCATTGGAAGCACGTCCCAGAGTACCGCTTGTCCATGCGAAGAATTTTGTCAACAGCATTCGACATATTTTATATTCATCACCTTCAGTTTACCCTTTAATGTTAAAGCGTTTAAAATGCTTTTGAAGAACTTGTGTTTGAAAAGATATTAACTTGCAAAAGGTCAAGCTGAAAAAGCTCAAAAAATAACCCCCGCAGTGATCAAGAGGTTCACTGTTAGAGCACTCAACCTGCCCCCAAACACGGTCTCCGAGACCAGCCAAGCACTTTACCAGGATCTTTACCTGCTTGTACTTATGAAAAGCTATTTTAACCTTGTAAATTTGTGGCTTGCACTGGTTTGTCTATTCAGGTTGATTCCACATCTGTTGTCTAACCTATCAGAATTTTGGATATATTCATATATAAGGAATGGCCAGCAACCCAGCATATTCGACCTCCGAGCCCAGGGATGAAACCCTGTCCTACCCAAGCTCTATGCTCTACTCAGTCTCGTAAGCTGATAGCAACTCAGACTGTGTGGGGAGAAAACAAGAAGGACAAACAGAAGACATCGGTCATATTTCAAAATACTAAAAGGCACACAGGAAGTGCTGTACAGTGCTTTTAAAATAGCACTCTCATCCAAAGTAAAGACTTCTGTTTAGCTACAGGAGAAGTGTCAGCAAATCATTCCATCCTCACTGGATGTGCTATCTGTGCTTTCCACTAAATCCAGACAGAAAAAGACCCAAAACACAGCTGATCCATTTTTTCCTGCCACCTACTACAACTGAAACGGTTTCCCTCTTAAGGGAGCACGAACATTAATACTTGCCATTGACTAGAAGTACCTCTAATCTAGTCTTGTGCAATAGCTGCCATTTACTCAAGTCCAAGGCATTCAGTCTAGCCTTACTCAAGTTCAAATCCTAAGAAAAAAAAGCAAACCTCTTTTTAATCCTATCTGTCCAAGCCCAGTGACAGCCAACTATCTCAGTCTGTAGCCTTCTCCTAGGTCTGTGCCTTTCGGTATTGGTTGCACTTGACAGCCTGTCAGTCCAAAGCTAAATGGGGATCGTCTTTTCACGGTCTACCACTGCATTCACAGTGATCATAACTACAAGTAGAGTTGCATTAGGGTAGAAATAACAAGTCCTTCCTTTAAGTCCTTTCAGCCTTCCCTCTAATTCTCCTTCTGCAAAAACAAAAGTGCCTAAGTATTTCAAAGATACCATAAGTAGCACAAACTTCTCTCAGAAGACCCTAGTCATCTGTTGCCGAGGGTCACCCACACAAATTAGTTCTGAAAATTACCTTCCTTCATACTTCAGAAACAAGAAGACTTTACAAAATAATGGAAGTTTACTATTGATTTTTTCCCCTTCAGAGGACTCAAAGAAAGTACCTGGTACTTTTTGTTGTAAAACACTCGGCCATTCCCTAGCTTCCAAATAGCAAAACACGCACTGTTTGCAAAGCCTGAAACTCCTCCTGTTACACTCTTATTCCAAAAGTAAAATTCCTTCAGGCACTGAAGTTTTAAGAACAGATGTTTGTGTAACTTTTCACTAGATTCTCCTTTCTCTTTTCTCTCTCTCCTTGAAAGTTACATTATTACACCTCCCAAGGAAAAAAAAATATTTGTAACAACTTTTTTTTTTTTTTTTTTTTTTTTTTTTTTTTTTTACAACTCCACCCTTTCCTCTTAGTTCAACACCAGGAGGCAAGACTCAGCCAGAGGTCAGGCACTACGCACTCTCAGCTACTTCCTTCATTTCTATGCCCTTCCACATCCCCCACCAAAACCCAAACTGAGTAAGAGCTCACCACATCTGCATTTGCCAAAAATCTATGGTTTCTGCAATTAATGCAGCACAGCTTATTACAGCTGCAGACATTCCTAGGCTCTGATAATTATAAGCCCATGGCTGGGTGTCTAATTAAAGGAGGAATGAATTAATGAGTTTTACCAAAGGCTTTTGAGTCACTATTATAATTCTCACCCTTAATCGGCAGCAGGACACTCAAAGGACAGTGTGAGCAGGATCAAGAGCCGGGGGGGGGGGGGGGAAAAACCCCCCCCCAGCTGATGCTTCCCCCATCACGTTCCTCTCCAACATGTCACTGTCATTCAGACCCCGACAGCCAGATCAAACCCAGCGGGAAAACGCCTGGGCCTTTTGGACAGCTGAATACAAAAACGCTTCCTGAAGCTGCCACAAAGCACACACCAGCCTTTGAATGCGGAGAGCCAGGCGAGAGGCTCTGCAGAGCGCTGACTCCATCGCTTTCATTCATCCACAGCCCCAGCCCCCACCCAGCGCCAACAATTACAGTTCAGTCTCGGGCTCCCAAGGAGGCAGAAATTGAAAACACGTTTTCACTGAAGCACAGCTTGAATTTCATGAATTCCATTGCTCTCGACTTTCTCAGCATTTCCTGGAGTGAATACTGTAAAACAAGGGAGAAAGGGGGCAGGGGGGCAATGCGAGGCGGCAATCATATGCCACCCCTCTGACCATGCCAGTCCAAGAAGAGGCTACAGAGGCGCTTGCAGCGAGGAAGCAACATAAAGAAGGACTATTCCTAAGATGAAGAAAATAAGTATATGCTAAATGTAAGTTTAGGGAGGAAGGAAGGAAAGTAACAAACTGCCAGGGGCCTCAGAACAGTAACATCATCCGTTACTACTAGCACTTTAACAGCAAGGCTACAGGCACAGCCCAGATGCAAAGCATTACAATTTCAGCAACGCAACAGAAAGCATCTCTTTGGTAGACTGAAGATATCTTTGCTGCTACAGCAAGCATCAAAATTACCAGTTTATCAGCTGTAGGAACTTGAGCACACTGTTAAACTGCAAGAAAGCTTACCCCAAGAAACGAGCATTAAGTACGGTGAGGTCAGACTCTGCCCACCACGTTATTCAGAAACCTACTATTCAACACTAAAGCAATTGTAATCATCAGAGAAAACAGGTAGTACCAAGCAATGGGTCATTTTTAACTCATGTACAGTTGTATCCCCATCAACTTTGGGATTTTTCAGGTTTGCCAATTACAGCTACCTTATGGATAGCTTTGATACTACTACCAATACTCTTAATGGTTCCTTCACCAGCACCCTCTCCCCTCTCTCCCCCCCAGGTCGGGCCTTATCTTAAGGAGCACTACATCATCTACTGCACTGAGTCCTCCTTGTAACAGTCACTATTATGCAACTGAAGTGCCTCCATTTGGATTTTGGCGTTATTTTGAGTTTCAGTGTTGAATAGAAGGCTTGTTTAAATTCTCTGCATGAACAGCAGCATTTTACAGGCTGAAAAGAGTGTCCATGCACAGACACCAACGCTGGCATAACAACGCGTCTGAATGTGTTATACATTTGTGAAACATCCATTCCCCACATTCCCGTTGCCCCTTGTCCAGGAATAAGTCTGGCATTGTTAGGACTGATTAGCAATATCTTTCATCCCTAATTTCACACTACAAAGGGCTTTCATGCATATGCACGTGTGGCACCAATCTGAGATGTATCAGCCAGAAAAAGCGTTTAGCACTGACAGAGGAAATCAAAATCTGAGGGTGCAGCTCCACTTTAAATGAGGGTGAAGGGGAACGTCAGCTCTTTCCCCTGGCTGGTTTCAATGTTGCTCTTACTATTGACCAAAAAATGCTTATTTCTTAAAATAATAACTTAAAAGAAATCTGGCACACGTTACATCTGCTGAAGCAAGCAACCTGATAACCATGTGAAAGCACACATTAATATAAATGTTACCCTCCTATCCAAGTGCTTAGAGAAGGGAATCGGTACAAGTATCATGACTGAGTTACACCAACTGCTGTGTACATGTATTGCACGCTAACCCACTATTTTTCCCCCACAAGAGAATAGCCTTGCAGCCTTAAGTACACAAATGACTGCTTTGCAAGAACATGCACATTTGTGGTTTACCAAACCCTAAAGCTCACAATTGTAAGATCAGACTCAGAAACTACACGTGGCTCATTACCCAGAAATCCAAAAGAAAGAGTTTGAAATTTAAGCCTTTGCAGCATGAAAGTGCACTGCATTTTGCTCTTTCCTAGTTCATCTAATACAAAAAAGGAAAAAGAAATAGCACCAGCATGGCACTGCCCCACAGTGACTATTCACTAGATACCACCAGACCCTTTCACCATGCAACAAAAGCTACTTCTGGTTTGGGGATAAATGCAACCAATTCCTAGTTTTTCACCGTTGCAATGCAACCAACAGTCTCAGCCACTCCTTGAAGTGGAGGAAAGGGAAGGATTTTTAACAGTGATGGCTTTTTTTCTTTTTTTAGACTGTCACCTGAGTGCATCCCCAGGACTAAAAATCTTGCATGAACTTGATCCTCCTTGATTTTAGCTCACCTGTCTTGTTAATTATCAGTCAGCTAAAACAAAGAACTGGTAGGATGACATACCCAGACAGCCGTGATGAGAGATAACAGGGTTTGGGTTTAGTATTATTATTATTAGATGCTGGAGAGTTGTCTCTATCAGTATGTTCCTGAGTATTTTGAGTCTTATCCATGTCTTAAAAGTGAGAATTAAAATTCAGTGCAGAAGGTAATCCTGATACATTCCAAAGTTACTCAAGTCTCATCTGAATCTTAGAGCAAATAAATTCCCAGACATCACATCCCTTCCCCCAGCTATGGGAATTACATTCAGTTGAAAACAAGCCAAGTTCTCCTACCCACTCAAGGGGAATGGGAAATCTCAATGTAACTGGTGGAAAGTTTACGACTAAAAGATGAAACAGAAAGAAGAGGAGAATTGACAGTCATCAAGAGGTTAGTTGCAAATGAGATGCTGACTCCTCTCCATCTCAAGAAAATTAACTGTGAGCACCATCTTACTCAGTGCTTGCTTGCAGCCACCCAAGCGTACTCACTTGACATCAAAGAACATAAATGAATGACTTCAGGTGAAGCGTTAACCGTCACTGCTTAGTCTTCAGCATACTGATCCTTATAGGTACCGAAGTGTCCCCAGAAATGAGTCACACAGAGCTGACCCGGCAAGCTCTGCCACAACACAGTCTTACCACATCAACAAAAATCACATCAACCATCGATTCTGGACTTCACCCTTTCCATCAGTAAGTGCACTGGTGGGGGGAAGGGGTATAAAATTAGCCTAGTCCTAAAAGAAAAAGGAGAAAAAAAAAAAAAAAAAAAAAAATATGTCAAGGGATTGGAGGGTGCTTGTCCCTCCAACTGCCTGTTCTGAAGACACGTATGTCAAGAAACCTCATGTGACAGAGGCCCATAACCTTTATCTATCTCATTCTCAGACAGATTTTTGTTTACAGGTTCAAAAAGAAATCTAAACCCAAAATACAAGTAACAGATCAAGACGACTTGTGGCAAGGATCCTTAATCCACATTCAAAGCCTTGGGATTAAGTCAGAGGAAAGCACCTGACTTCCCACCCTTAATCTCCAGAGTCATGCCTAATGGGATATGTTCTTCAGGGTGAGAATTTCTCACTTTCCCTGATAATGAAAAATAAGGAGCGCTAAAAATCCACACCAACATCTGCTTGAAGCACTGCTTGTTTTATTGGATCAACATTTAAACAAAGGCTTTTTGTTAACCTGAAGAGTGTGAATTTTCCTCTGCTCAAAAAGGCATTAAGAATTGAGGGGAAGAAAAAAAAAAAAAAAAAAGAAAAAGGGAAGATGTGGTAAGACTGAACTGATTTTGATTAGTCTTTTTCCCAGAATGCTAGTGATCAAGCTTTGCAGCTGGACACCAAGATAAGCCTCCTAAGTAGCTCTATCATTTTGGTGGCAAACTGAAGGTTAGAGACACTCATCTGCATTTTCAGTTCCTGTTTCAACTCACTTTTTCCAAGGCAAATGCAAAATAAAAGGTTCTTGAATGTCAGCTCCTCCAAACTGATAAACACTTATGTGCATACAGGTAAGTGTAATATATGTGCAATGTGCATGTGCAATGTGCGCTGGTGGCCCAGGCGGCCAACCATACTCTGGGCTGCATCAAAAGAAGCGTGGCCAGCAGGTTGAGGGAGGTGATTCTGCCCCTCTACTCTGCCTCACCTGGAGTACTGCGTCCAGCTCTGGAGCCCTCAACACAAGAAGGACATGGAGGTGTTGGAGCGGGTACAGAGGAGGGCCACAAAAATGATCCAAGGGCTGGAGCACCTCTCCTATGAGGCCAGGCTGAGGGAGTTGGGCTTGTTCAGCCTGGAGAAGAGAAGGCTGCGGGGAGACCTGATTGCGGCCTTTCAGTACTTAAAGGGGGCCTATAGGAAAGATGGGGAAAATCTTTTTAGTAGGGCCAGCAGTGACAAGACAAGGGGTAATGGTTTTAAACTAAACCAGGACAGGTTTAGACTAGATATAAGGAAGAAATTCTTTACACTGAGGGTGGTGAAACACTGGAACAGGTTGCCCAGAGAGGTAGTGGAGGCCCCATCCCTGGCAACATTCAAGGCCAGGTTGGATGGGGCTCTGAGCAACCTGATGTAGTGAGCGGTGTCCCTGCTTACTGCAGGGGGGTTGGACTAGATGACCTCTAGGGGTCCCTTCCAACCCAAAACATTCTATGATTTTATATAGGCAGCACTGAGAGGAGGTGGATGCATTACACAAGATTTACTTCATGAGTACTTAAATCCAGACCAGGAGACTTAAGCTGTTACACTTGTGTAGAAAAAAAAAAATTAGAGGATTTTCAAGAGGACAAATGTCTTGGTGCAGAAGTGCCAAGGTGCCAATGGCTAGCTACCACCTGACCAGACTAATGCTTTTAACTCTGGTTCTACTCTTCCAGCTAAGACCAGCATGATGCCTTCAGAGCACCACATGCTGCTGAGAGGTCTTCTAAGACTGGGAAGCTCACCAGGCCTGGCAAAAGTATCTTCTCTGTGCAGGATTAATACTTGCAGGATTCTACCCAGATAAAGCAAGCATGGTTTACATCTTTGCATGCTCACTTGCATCTCCCTCCCTCTTCCCCCCACAACGTGTTTCACATTTCTCCAAGTCACCTTTTGCTCCTCTCTGTGTACTTTGGTCTGCTAAAACCATACATTCAGAATAGTTTGAGGGTTTTTTTTTTCCGCTAGAGTAAGGTAATCTACAGTCAGGGTTTCCAGAAACTGTCAGTTCTCAGGAGATCATCTGAAAATGTAGCAGCACAGCATGGGTCAGCAAAAAAGTAAGGCTGCAGACAGAAAGCTGGCAAAGGTTAACTTTTTTCCTGTCTGTATACCATATGCTGCTGCATGACTGGATGCATAGTCAACAGAAACCATTGTATGTCTACCTTTGGTAAAAATCAGCCATCAAAGATGGTCTTGATTCTACATTTTTGGTTATTCATTATACTGCAGTTCCCTAGTAAAGGCTCTTCCAGATCAAACACAGAATAGAGGAGTCAGACTACAGCACCAATTTGCTGATAAGAGTATTACTGCATGGTTACTCATGCAACCGAGACTGATGAGTGAAGGGAAGACGGGATTTACCATCAGCTCTTAAAAACCTAAAAGCAACTTCAATTTAATTAGAAAACATTGGATTCTACTAACTGGGGTCACCTAACCTTTCTGGAAATACGAGCAAACTAGTGCTACAGCAGGATAGCTGATCAGACCTTGGAAGTGGTCCACCTATTCTTGAAAGAAACCTTCAGTCTAACCCCTTTAAGAAAGGCACATTACCCTCTGACTTTGAGCCAACTAGACGAAAACACGTCATCCAACTTGACTAATACACATGTTTCCAATTTACAGGAAGACTCTTGGTTTCAGAATTGAAATAAGACGCCAGTACAGTAGAGGAAGTTCTAAAACAATCTCTCTAATCCAAGTTTTTTGGCAGTTTAGGCTCCATCATATTTCTCTAGCCAAGAAATACTTCCAAAGACGACATTAGCTGTTATGTGTAGGGTAA
>NW_009260696.1:719645-723968 GCF_000687185.1 Egretta garzetta
TTCCTTGCTGAACCTTTGCCTACAGGTTTAAACACACACACCTTGGATTAGCGTCTGCAAGCCAAAAAAAGGGAAGCATCATTGGGCTTACACAGCACCTTTCACTGCTGGATCCCCCTCAACACACACAGAGTAGCAGAAAAAAAAGTTACAACACAAAAGCACTGACAGATGTATGACAGGGAACTCCTGGGTGACAACACTAAAGAGACCATCCCAAAACCAAGGACTAGAGCATACCCCTGTTCTTACCAATGCTTCCTTTAGCACGGTTCTGCATCTTAATTGGTGTGAATCAATCATCCAGTCTTTTTCCAAAACACATACAGTTGCCATTATACCTACTATTCATGCATTTGCAGTTCTGACTCACAGAAAAAGCACAAGAGTGGTGCAAGGAGAGTTTCAAAGATGCTGGAGAATTTTGCTTTATTCTAGCCCAATTCACACATAACCCATGCGTTTACGCAGATTCAGGTCAACATTGCCATTTTCTAGCAATTAAGAAAAAGCAGAAATTCAAGTCAAGGTGCTCTGTGGCTTAGGTTTTACAGCCTCTTTTCTTCTTCACTGTTTATAGTACACTTCTCAGCACACAGCGAGACTTCAGAGCTACAATAAAGTGTTGCAGGCTCCTTCTCTGTTGATACCAAAGACACCCTGTCTCAAGCAGATATCCCATTACCTGTTGTTGTGCTGTATTAAAAAGCTATTCAAGCTTTTGTACTTCTTTCCAGCGTAACCTCCACACTACCTCAACGCTCTTAACCAACTCTACCCTGAGAAATATAGCAAATTCACTGCCATGCAACTAAGTAAGTCACAAGTAGAAATATTTACATTACTAAACAGATTAAACTAGTGACAGCAGCAGTCTCTGGACCATCTTACTGGTCTCATTAACTGAACTGGAAAGTAAGTGGACAGTACTGGTAAGATCATCATCATTTGTTCAGCAGCAAAAGGCACAGAGACCAGAACTGGAATTAGCATGATGCTGTCAGAAGGAACACGAGCTTTGCTCCATTTTTGCATTCCCTTCCCTTCAGAGTTTGTGACTCACTACACAATGAAAAGGCTTTGCAGAGCACTGCAGTATGACTCAGATGAGAATACAGCCAGAACAAAACTGTTCATATCGAGATATCTTCAACCCCAATGATTCATGGGAGGATTAGGTCTGATAAAATCCTCTATAGGGACGACTCTGTGGTGCAAGTCCTGCAAGCAGTGCACGAAGGCAGCTCTGACAGGGCTCACCAGCATGCCAAACCCCCTGGAGAAGAAGGATCACAACCCCAGCTCATTCTACATGGAAGCTCACCTCCATTCCCCCAGAAAAAGGAAACAACTAGATGTACTGCTGCCCACAGCTTGTCATGACAGAAGCAAAGCATCTGAAGGACATACGTACACACATACATTTTTAAACAATCTAGTCCAGAGGGAAAGGATCTGTTCTGCTCCTCCATGCTCTCACACACACTGTTCTAACCTAATGCAACAGGATACACTATGGGAGAAGATAAGAAGTAATACCAAGAGACAGCATTTTAAACACCAACTCAGGTGAAGAAGGTAGGCAGCCAAAACCTGCAGCTGCAATCATCTCAGCCCTTGGCAACAACATTGCTGTAAGTATTTCTCATGCTCTCGGACAAAAGGAGGAAGCCCATGGAGGTTGGTACACAATGGATGCAGCCACCTTGAGACAGGCTGGTGAACAGTGGGTGTCCCTCCTGCTCTGACAAAAGGGACTACATGGGACAGAACAGTGTAACTAGCCATTAGATCTATGTACTTCTAAATATTCCCCATCACCTAGGGTCCCAGAAGACATAACAAAGATCTAGACCTCAAAGACTGGCAGTATGTGCTTATCTACGAGCTACAGACACTTCAGAGAGGTTTCAGAGGACAATAGCTTATCTGCTGCTTCAGTGGAATAGTGCCTTGCGCATTACAGTAATCCTTGCTAGGTAGAGGTGGAAAGCTTGTTAAATCAGCAGCCTCCTCACCTGTAGGAGCACGTGGCACTGCAACAAGTGACACGACAGCATTCAAATCCAAACCACTGTAATTTGCTTTTGGTTGAAGTGGGATGCTCAGTTGATGCACGAGTTCAAAGCCAATTATCAAAACATGAGTACAAAAAAAGGTAGGTCTTTACCAAGAGGTTATTAAAGAAAACAGTTTTATAAGGAAAGCAATGTTTTCCCTTGGTTATGGGTTGGGAAATCTTTTCTAGAGAAACAATGACGAATCAGAAAGGATACATTGCTTCGTTCCTCATAACAAGTCAGAATGAGAATGGACACTGAGCCCTGCTGCATGCCTGCTTATCACAACAGTCTAGCTACCTAATGCCTTGAAGTCATGAAAAGTTAAAGATCTTTTCAGTTCAGCAAAGGTAATCCTTCCTTACTACAGCTAGGGACACTCTGCCCTTTCCCATCCCCATAAACTCCCAGCTAGCATCCCCCAGTGACCTCTCTTCAGCCACTAGAGAACTCAAATACAGCAGTGCAGTTTAATAGCTTATACTTAAGAATTGGGGTATCAACCACTAACGGAATAGAAAACAAAAATACACACTATTTGTGTCAATGAGACCAACAAAGAAAAGAAAACTATGCAGAATTTAAATTAAAAAAATGGGTTTTCTTATTTTCAGGATGCATACGATCTCGCCTGATAAATACAAAAGGTTCCTAAAGAAAAGGGGTGGCTATGCCAGCACAGGCTGCAAGCAGAGCAAGAGATGCAAATTCCTAACAAAGCTAACAGAAAAAAAAAGCTAGAATTCAAACGAAAAGACCTTCAAAACAATTTAAAGCATGAGAGAGCATTTAGAATTACAGTTCCCACTCCTGGATTAAGTTTCCCTGTTTCACTGCATTAGAATTAATCTACAGGGCTACGAACTCCAGAGTCAACTTGCAGAGCCACAGCCGCTTCGTTATATAACCGGCGACACCGATAACCCGGGCTGCGTTACCGGAGCCTGCTTGCTATCCCTCGCCAACGCCAAAACCAGCAAAGCTGCTGCTACTCATATCATTTTCTTGACAACAGACACTTCAGTAATTCAGGCATTCGGGTTTGGATTTGGCAAGATGTTTTCTTGTGAGCCGAAGTTAAGATTTAAAAGGCCATCCACTGCTGTGCAAGAAGTCCTTAATACCATCAAGGGAGGGGAGGCAGCCACGCAGGAGGAGAACAGCAGAAGGCTTTAAGTCAGAATATGATTATGGTAGAAAAATTATCTGACAAATGAACGTAAACCCTAGATTGTTTTGAGGAATGCTTTTAGGCAATTTAAGTGAAAAACAGGACATCTGCTGTCTATTCAAAGGCCAACGAGTGCTTGTTTCACGATAACAGACTCCCAAGAACATCTTTCCATGAACTCTTAACTTCTGATCCTCAGCATCTCATATCCCTTGTTTTAAAGGCAGCTACCCTCTGAGGTCACGGAAATGCAGTTAAGCTGCTGTGCAGCTGTGTGTGGCCATCTTGAACTCTGCTAAGCCAAGGGAACTAAAACAAATTAACAAATTGAAGCCCCAAATGCAAAAGTTAGGTCAAAAGTCTGTTTTGTTTACAATTTAAAGAGGTTACTTTGTATCTACCCATTGCTCTTTAAATACATCTCTCACATTTCCCTCTAGCTTCAGCCCACAGATCCATTCATCTGTTTAAAACAAAAAGCCAAAACATACTGCTTTCTAAAGTATTTCTAATACCTTTTACTTCTAGGATAAATGAAAACCATTTAGAAGCCTGAGCCTTTCTGCCTGTGTGCATGATAGGAGGCTGTGTATATAGGACACTGCAAGTATGTTCAGGAAAGCAAAATGGTGTTTTCAAAACCAGAGACCGTGGCAAAACGAGGCAGCAGAGTCACTGCAGCTCTGTTCCAAGATGACAGCAGAGAACACAGATGTTAGAGCACACAGATTCACTCCACGATCATTTTAATTACATGCCTAGCCAACCAAGCACAGGATACAGGCTAAGCAGCATTAAAAAAAAAAAAGCAGCACACAAGTATTCAGCGAGCATCTTCCCATGCACTTGATGCCATCGCTGCTCTCATGCATTAAGTCATCTGTTTTCCAGCAGGCTTCCAGTTAGTCGGTTTTGGAAAGGCACTGCCGGCCTCTCTGCAGGTCGCGGCGGTGCGGGGCCAGCAGGATCGATGAAGATGGGTCAGTGGTGCCTATGCAGGTTATCACCGGCGATGAGCGGTTATGATCCGGCTGGGGGCATCAGGCTGGGCCGGTGCCTTCACCTGGACAGCGCGGCTTGTGGCAGCCGGGG
>NW_009260696.1:725498-741195 GCF_000687185.1 Egretta garzetta
TGGCGCGTGGTCGAGTGTTGCAGAGGGTGGACACCCCACAGCCGGCATCAGATGATGTCCCCGTCTCTGATACCAGCACCTTTCCCTCCAAAAGAACCCCAAAGCGGACCCCACCGCTTGGCACCTTACCTCCTTTGGTGCCGCCGAGGAAAGCGCCGTTCCCAGGCCTTGGACACCAACGCCTTCACCCGACACAGTTTGTGCAACGCACTTTTTCCCATGGTGCTGGCTCCCTGTTTGCCTCCCCAGCCTGTCTTGGCTTTTCCTAAAGCCAGGGAGAAATTTCTAGAAGTACCAAAGTGTCTCAAGATGTGGACGGGCCCCTTGTGTGATTTTTCAAGCGTGCCCAATCCTCACCTCTCTCATGGAGACATTAAGTGCTCTGGTTTAGCTTCCACCATGCTCTCTGCAGGCAAAGGTTTGGCCTCTTCCAGACCCTGACCCAAAAGCTTCATTAACTTCAATGGACTTGGAATTGTCAGCTTGTTTTGATGACTATGTAAATCAGAACCATGAATTAAACATCTAAGTATTTAAGCAACGATAGCATCTTACTACGTAGCACAAGAGTTGTGCAGAACGTAGCAGATCTTGCGTTGTGCTCCCTGCCCAGCCCCTCAGACACAACCTTCCCAAGGATTACACTCTGACCCGATGGGAAAGGCTTTTCATTTCTTTCTAAACAGAACATAACCAAACTATTTTTAGTGTTAAAGGTAGAAAATACGAGCATACCCTCTCAGGAGACGTGTCAGAAACCGGTAAGTACATGAATACTCTGGATAACGTTAGGATAGCATGGTAAAATAGAAAAGGTAATAACAGTAAGCAGCAGCAATCCCAGATTCATTCACTTCATTACAAAGATTGTACTGTTCCTACTACAACTGAAATGTATAAAAATATTTGCTCTTTTCTTTTAAAAGGAATAGATCAAACAATTTCATTCTTGCTTTGACTATGCAGTGTGGTCCAGCGTTAACGCAGGAGTTCCTAGACTTGGCCAGTCCGTTCAGACCCCCTCCTAGGCCTTCGCTCTCCCCGTACCATCACGCAAACTGGAGCGTCCCCATCCCAGCTCTGCAGCAGCACACCTCACCCACGGCTGATTTGGCAAGCCGAAAGCAGCGTGTTTTACATATCGCTCAGCGCGACTTGGCATTGGAAGGGGGAAAAGGACCATCCAGCCTTCTAACAGACTTCAAGCAAATGATCACAGGTCTTACAGGCTTGAGAAGCCCTCATCTAATTAGCGCTGTTTAGAATTAGAAGTCGTTATGGCCCATGAAAACTCAAAAAATGTTGGAGTGCTGTGTATCCAGTTGGAAAAATAAGGGTAATACCAACTGCTTTTTTCTCCTAAATGGTGGCAGGTCAGTAGATATTATAGAGACATCTCTTTTGCAAGTATGATTTTATTACTTTTCCCAAATGCAGCTAGGACTTTACGCTGCCCTCATTGATGCATTTTATAAATAAGGAGAGCAAGAATGCAAAAATGGGCTATTCAACACATTAGGACCAAATAAACATTTCTGCTGACGGTCTGAAATATAACATCAACTTTAATAGCTTTTGACTAGGGCAGAATTTTCCTATGAGCATTATCAACATAGCTAAAAAGAAATCTTATCGTTCACAAACAGCATTAAGACACACGTCAGAGAGCCCACAGCCATGCAGCATGTGCACAAGTACAAGATATACAAGGGTACAAGATACAAGACCTCAACTCCAGCCTTCTCCAAGAAAAGTTTTTTGGTTTTCTGCAGGAGAACAGCTGAACTACAGCCAATTTTGTTTCCTTCCTTTTTCCTTTCTTCTTTTTTTTCTTTCACAGTGCCAGCAAGGATGAGGAAGGAATTATTTCAAAGCCCAGTGATCTGACATATTTCACCTCCAGTTCAAACGACCCGAAGACAAGGAGCGGAGAGACCTCGCTGTGGGCAAGAGATCTCTGTGTAAGCCACTTCTGCCACAGAGTTTATGCAATTTGGCACTCAACTGCTCAAGGCTGGAATCTGCCCTGCAGATGTTACTGCTGCCACAAGCCTCTGGATAGACAGAAAAACCCCACCAGGCTGCAAGTCCAAGTACCTTTGTCAGCAAAATGACGGACACGGAATAGAAGCAGATGCAGCAAGCGCTCCGCACTGAGATCTTGGTTGACAGCGTTGATGTAAATCAAACCGAACAAAACGTTTTGGAACGAATGACAGAAAAAGCTGGATGCTATTAAATGGGGGTGTAAGCACCGGAGCACCAGCGCGGCTGTTTGAGGCGCCATACGGGAGGCGGGGGGTAAGTGGGAAAGGGAGCAGGCTCAGCAGTGCTGGTGTGCATGACTCTCTCTCAGCCATTTGCTGCGGAGACAAATGGATTAAATTATAGCAGAATGAGGATGTGGGATTACAGAGAAACAAAGGCATCAACAGTTTTAATTTCTCCCCCACAATTATTTATAATGATATGGGAAAATATGAAAATTATAAGTAAAATTAATACAGCAAACTAGGAAGAAGAGACAAACCGCAGGACGTAGCACTAGCCGTGCTTCCCATGGTAGGGCACTTCAGCCTGTTGTACCACGTCAGGAAGCAGTGTTTGCATTTCTTAGATGTCTTAGCATCTCTCATTTGATCCTATTCAGGTAATTCTTGATTACGTGACAACAAGACAGTTATCAAGGCTCTCCTGTTTAACTTAGAGCAGCCTTTTTTCCTCCCCACACAAATAGGTACGCTCTGTTTTGCCAAAGCCAGATGAACAAACAAGGCACTGCTGTGACATCCCAGGAACAAAAACTAACAGTAAATCACCCTTGCATGGAAAGCAGTTCTACACGCAACCGAAGCAAACTGCAACTGTCAGCTTGGTAGCTGGTTATCCTGCGGAAAAGGAACCCTAAGAGCCGTATTAGCGTTGGCAAACTTGTTTTGACAGTGGCTTTGCTGAAGAATCACTGGACAAAACAGGCAAATGAGAAATGTTCCAAATTAAAGACAACAGAGATAAAAAGGCCAGTTTAAACCCCCAAAATAAGGCAACCAGTGCTGTCCCCAGTCCCCTTGAGGCCATCAGGTACTCTGCAAAAGCACTTCTAGGAAGCGTACCAGAGCTTCTCTCTGGCTCGACATCCCTACTGCTGATGTGATACTTGCAATGACAGTACCTTTTAGAACAGCAATCCCATACCCTGGCTCTTTTTATTCACTATGAAAGGAAATAATTCAGCTTTTAATATATTGTGAAGCAAGGAGTCTTCCCCTGACTGTCAGACCTAGTATGCATTATGAAGAGTTTTAGCCAACGATACAGATTTAAAAAAAAAAAAAACAAAACAAACAAAAACAGAAAAAAAGGCAAGATTGAACTCCAAGTGCCAGCAGATGGATGAGTTACCCTCTTGAGACTAGGGACTAAATTACGGACAGTCAGAGGGAGGTCAGCGAGACAACCATGTCTCAGCACTCAGCTGCCACTGTTAGGGAAAACTTCCACCCTGCTCGCCTCTGCCGCTCGATAAACTCTGCCCTTACACCGAGCCGGGCCTCCCTCCCGCTGAGCGAGGCTGTGCCTCTATTAAGATCACCCTCCCTATCCTCCCAGGGCTTCCTCTGTATTTTTCTGCTGAAAGTCAAAGGAAATAACAACAGCAGGGCTGCTCTCCAGCCTCCCCTGGCTTTTGCTGCCCCCTCCACAACAGCTCAGTACGCTCTTCCCAGCAAAGCCACATTGCCAGGGACCTTCCCAGTTGACTTCTCCCAGCTTAAAGGATTTCCCCTCAGTGCAGGCGGCTGCTAAAAGAAACATACATTTGGCTCTTCATTGCTTTCCTCTGAAGTCCTCCTAGGGACTTCTGGGTTTAAACAAAGAATAGCTACAACCAGGGCCAGCAGAAGCAGCTTTAAGCAAACTAAAGAAATCATATGAAAAGGTTAATTCTGTCATTTCCAGTCCCGAGGCAATATGCTCTCTCCCTCATGTTCTACCGGTCCTTTCATACTCGGTGAGTTCCAGGGAAATGGGTGGAAGATGGGGAAATCCTATCGCAAAAGCACCTGCCCACTCCTTTCCTTCCCCCAGAGAGCAACACACAGAACATTCTATTATTTAGTTAATTGCAAAGAAACAATTACAAAGGAACTCAGCAAATTCTCTCTAATCACAGCAAGACCCATTGCAGTTCAGTAAGTTGAGCAAATTAGCAAATAAGTGAATATAAAAAGGAAAGAATAACACAGCTCAAAGTGCACTTTGTTCGTTTGTTTTGTCACTCATAGTTTCTGTTTAATTATTTATGATATCTCTTTATAACATTCTAGTACAATTTGTATAATAATGAAGATTTACTAGCATAGAAATGCAATACGTGGCTATTAAATATCTGCCGAGAGGAGGAAGAAAACTGCCAGTTCTATGTGTAAATTATAGAGAGCCTGTTCAGGAAAAAACTTCCAGGTTAGATAAATAGAAGGTTCTGCCACAATTTGTGTGAGAAACAAATAAGGATTATTGCTAGATAATGACAATGCTAAATAATGTTTGCACAGAACGTTATAACTTGTACTGCAGGCATTCATGGTCAATCCCTGTTTATTAAAAGCTATTCTAATTTTCCATGCATATAACTAGAGGCTATTTAAACATAGCCTTTTTTTTTTTTACAGCAGCACTGTAATCAAATTACAGATTTTTACAGTATTTCAGTTCTAACTTTGTGTTAGAGGAAAGACTTTCAAGCTCTGTTACATCACTGAAGCAGAGCTGATGGACTGAGGAGGGGCAGAGGAGCGAGATCCGGGTGTGATTTTCCCTGGCTGATGGCAAGGTAGGACAGCCCTTTACAACAGGCACGATGTCCCTCATGGTTCTTCCCAGGCCATTTTGGGCATCAAGATTTTATGATGCATCTGTTCAGCCTATTGAGAATCAAAGCCCTAAAGGGGCTTGCGCGGTACCCAGCACAAAGTGTCTTTGAGGCACTCAGCAAACCCCCTACCAAACAGAAGGGGAGCTGCCCCAGCCTGAGCAACACCTTGAGAGGGGAAGTTTTGTTTACACACAGCTCCAGTAAGGGGAACAACATGAACGCTTTCCTGGAGACCAGAAAAGATGTACGAACACCTACGCTCTCAGATTGGACAAAAGGTAATTAGGACAGCCAGACAGCGGAAGGGGCAAGAGGAGCAGGGTACAACTTCATCAGTAGATTACAACAGGGTATAGTTAGTAAGAACACAGCAACACTCGCTGTTCAAGGCTATTCCTTTGAGCACAGCGAGGACAGAATGAGCGCTAAAGGCCACATACAAGCAAGAGCCAATGTGCCTACACACATCGGAAAATAGGGCAAACGTTCAGAAACTGATGTCGGTGCTGTCTCTACCAGGCGAGGAACCACATCGGCAAAAGCTTGTTAGAAGGAAACGTCAGAGGAAGCGAGGCAGCAGCACCAGACCACCAACCATGCCTGAAAATCCTCCCCTGATAACCTAGAATCTAACACGGATATTTCACTCTTTGCAGGTCTTAATAATGCCCATGGAATGAATGAAACTTTTTTTTCCCTTAGAAGCTCATGTGGGGAAAGCAATTAGTTAGCTGACAAACCTACCATAACCAGATGCCGCAAAGCTTGCAAGAGTCAAGGGCACTCCAATTTCAGATGAAGCCAAAGTATGGTTCAACACAACTCATGTGAACACTTAATTGCTTTCAACTGAATTCAAGATTAGTCTGCTCCAAGAAATCATATCAGAACTTTTGCATTTGTGCTGCATGGCTTGCCTCCAGCGTGTAAGATTTAAAACTGAAGCTTCTGCTAAGAAATCCTGAGCACGTGTCAGTGGAACAGAGAGGAAAGAACAAGAAAGTGAAGTTTAGGTAATATATTCATCAAACACACTGTTTGCTTCAGTCTTGCACGCTTATAGCTGTTGTAGTCCTACAACAAGGACTCTGCTTGACAGAAAGATGGCTACAGGATCCCATGGCTTTGCAGTGGTTAGCGGGGTCATCTGTCCTCATGGAGCAGTGTAAGGCTTGTTTTTCCTGGGAGTCCCTAAAGGCTTTTTTGGTAGGCCTGGAAAGGAACGCAGACAGCCCAGCTCCTTCCACCAGAGCTTCATGAACAGCAACAATAACCGAGGTGAGGGACAGTAGCTTGGACAGTCTTTGGAACCCTGCAGACTCCTGCTCTCCCCCCAGCCGTCAGCAGACCAGTTTCACCCAGTGCTCTGCATGCCTACAGCACTACCAAACCCTGGCACAGGGAGAGCTCCGTGGGCCCAGTGAGTTCAGACACTGGTTATCCACTCTGCAGCCCTCCTACAAAAGTCGAAGGATCCATCAATGATGTATTTAGGCATGAGCAGTCACCCCAATGACTTCTGTTGAATCTTTTATCCGAATTTCACTGCTTTGCTAACCGGTCAGCATGACTGTTGCAGCCTACAAGCAAGCAGCACAGCCATAGATGAAAAGGCATAAATGAAACGTGCTGTACTCTGCACAAAGCCACATACGTTTGAGGCAATAGCATGGCTTTTAGTTATAGAACTACTTGACAGGAGCTCTTTTTCGGATGAAACACCAAAAGCCAAGACTGAAAGCAAAAGCCCATCACCTCCTTCAATTCCACTGGGCTTTGGTCAAGACCACCACTCACTCCTGACAGGATAAGCCTGACCGTGTACTAAAGAAGAAGTTTCACATGTTTAAGAGTTATCTTGTTACTATCGTCTCAGGAAAACAGCCAGAAGTAAAGGCCAACCTAGGTGCAAAGCGGAAACAACAGGAGCATGCCACAGAGGCCAGAGGAGCAATGCAAATACCCAAACTGCAACAGCAATGCACGAACAGTTACTTCACAAGCATCAACTTTATTTGAAAGTTCAACAATTACGAGAAAATACATTGCAATCGCTTTAGCTTTTAAAAGATCCCAAAATAAATTACATCAAACACTTGCACAGTTCTAAATATTAAAAAGATCATAAAAATGAACGGCACGCTCATATGCTGAGATTAATCGTTTTCCATTTCGACCACATCAGAAGTTGCCTGTGCAGGGATTATTGTAGCCGTGCAGAAAACAATACAGTTGTCAGGTTTTGATGCCTCAGGAAAGATTTACGGGCATAGGCACTTAAGGGCAAAAAGAGATCAAGAGAGAGCACATCCCATGGAAGCCAGATCTCTGTGTTCGCACACAATCTCTAACTAAACACCACTGTAAATCGCAGAATGTTCTAAGTCGGCAACGTTATCCAGCATCAGCAGAACGGAAAGTGTGCTGTTAGATTACATAGGTTACAGTGGAGTTTAATTTTAATTCAAGACCTTGACGCCCCCACAAGGTTATCAGTGCTTTCTACAGAAGACATTTTTCAGAAACTGAGTATGTTTACTGTCTTCAGCTCCCTGTTAAGGAAAAAACCATTTATTCAAAAATTAACTTTTTCTTCCTTCATTGTTCCACAGTTCTTCCCAGATTTACAGGTGCTGGCATTCAGACACCACAGAACAAACCCTAGTGTCAGTTACTACTCCTTTCGACACATTCCATTACAGCATATGATGAAACACTAAAGGCTACTGATGCTGCGGAGATTCCTCTTTCTACCGTACCACACCAAACTTTTGATGTGCAGTGAGCATACAGCTATCTTCCAAACTAAGATGTGAGTTTGAAGTCCAGCTCAAGTTAAGTATCAGATTTTTCATGGCTATGAGAAAGCAGACTCCAATTTAGGAAGCTCTAGACACATTTTCATTCATCCCAGAAAACGTTTGCTCCTTTTCACCCTGGTTTCTGTCTGTGCCTTTGGGTCATACCAAGATTTCTCCTCCCCTTTATCCCAGAGCTTCTCTATTGACAGCACTACTGCTAGTCAAACGCCCAGTTAAAATGCAAGTCTTCCTGCTCTGTATCTACTTCCCAATACTTTCATATTGGTTATTATAGCACAGTAAAGAACGTCACCTTCATTCCATCTGTTGTCCAAGTATTTCCCTATAGGATAACAGCCAGGTAGGTATTTTATATCACTCCTGGTCCTGACATGCTACATACTCTCACCTTAATGTGTCAGAGTCCCCAGCTCTCATTACTCTCTCTGGAGGTATCCATGACAGAGTCACAGTTACCGACTTGAAATATTATACATAAGCAACTCAATATAGCTCTGCTGCTATTTAGCAAAGCGACTCTTTTTTGTAACATGACTTCCAGAAAAAAAAAAAAAAAAAAAAAAAAAAAAGAGGGAAACAGGTCTCAGCTTCTGCCAAGAGTATTCTATCCCTTTTATTCTTTTATGTATTTTTTTTTATCCTTTCTGCAGATGACAGTCACGTGACCAAAGTACCAGCAGGAAAAATTTATCCATTGGGAGTGTAAATGACATTCTTCAGACTGCTTTGGGTATGGAGAGCTCCCAAAACTGCCTTTGGAAATAGCACAGGCAGCATTTCCACTGATGGGATTAAATGAAATCAGCTGCATTGTGCTGCAGCCATCCAGTTTCCTCTTTGGCTGCAAGCACTGGCATGAACTGTGATAAGCCTCAGATAGTGCTTCATTGAAATCAAAGAACCGAGACAGCTCTGACTTATTAGTATTCTGTGAAACAGTGGCGACTGATTTTTAATTTAAAAAAGAAGAGGGAAAATGTGATAAAAATCTTATATTTAAACGCGTGCTTTCTGTTTACAGGAGTCTTTATTACTCCTTGATGACAAAGAAACCATTAGGGTCTCCACAAAAACTTCACTGTGTGTTTGTAAAATTAAATTCTTCTTCCAGTAAATATATAATTTATCTAGTTCACCTTAAAAAAAAAAAAACCAACAAAAAACCAACAACAAAACAACCCCCCCACACACATTGTAATGCCTATGAAGGATGTTGGCATGACAGCAGGAACTATACGGTCCTCCTTCCAGTCAAGAAGGGGTACAGTCTGCATAGATCTGGAAAAGACCCCCAAGGGGGGGCCCATTACGTCTTTTGTCCTTCCATGGACAACAATATTGTCAAATAGTGTTATTTCTGGATGTAGTCTTAATTTCTATTATAATCCAACCTTACCACTTCTGTTCCTAATCCAAACTGCATGGGTTAGGTTTTGTATATTATGCTCATCCCAGTCCATAGCCCTCACAACAGAGCAGGTAGTGCCCAGCTCCGTTATAGAGAGAGACATATATACACACACACACACATATATGTGCACATGCAAATTAGTACTGAGAAGAGAAATCAACAACAGCAAAGCAACATTAGACTTAAAACCCCTTAGTGCTCAGTGCATGAGCAATCTAGCTAGGTCAAAGTTTTGGACAGTCAAGTGACGTAAGCTAAAACAGGACGTAAAGCAACAGATCTCCTACGTCACGTGTTTTCACATATTAGAGATGACCCTGCATAATCTACTCGTATTTGTGATACGCAAGCAGAAAAAGCAGTCACAAGGACATCCTTCACAGACCACTCCTGCTATTATGCACCTTCTCCGACAAATACAAAAACCTGATTACGTGACTGGACATTTCAAATACAAAACGGTACTATACATATCATAGCAAGCACACTTGGAAAAAGCAATAAATAAGAAAACCCTGCTGATACAGTAGGCCTAGAATAGCCCTATGACAAAGAAATGGCTTTCTAAAAGCCTTTACAAGGTCTGCACAGACTGTAAATGTTCAGTATAAAAGTAAAAAACATATTCAAATATGACACAGTAAAATTTTTAAGTAGAGAGGGCCTGGTAACACATACAGCTGTTCCCCTTCACGTACACAGGCTGAAAATTGGAGCCATGTCATTAACTATTTTCCAATTAAACAAGTTATTTTAGCCGACCTGAAACAAAACTTTGTTTGATATGAAATAGCTTAAGGCTTTATTGCTTTCATTTAAATTTGGCAATTGAATTTATAATCCTCATTGTGAGACAAAATATTGAAGTGAAACTCTCTCTGCACACCAGGAGGATAAGGTTAACAGTCAGTCAGTGGATTTTAGCCACACAGTCTGCAGAGATGACATATCCAACGATTACTCATTTGTGGCTGAAATAATGACAACTGTCATTAATAAGGGCCTGATATTCCCCCTTTTTTCATCTTTGATATGCTTTATCTTGGTAGAAATAGTTTTGTGAGTTGAATAATTGAAGATCACCAAAGCCTGTTACCAAAACTTAAAAGCCTGTATAGTTTTTCTTCATCTGCAACAACGGAGAGATGATGACAATATCATCTGAATCATCTGAGTGAGCTTCATCCACAGACAGAGGGAGAGTAGATTGCTTCTCAGCAGACCTGGCTGAAATAATTACAAAGGAAACAAGGTCATCAATAAACAACATTGACAAAAAACAAGCCCTTGTGGGAAGTGTAATATTCTCTGAGCCATTAAGCTTCCAGAATTACCTACAGTTATGAATAACTCTGATCTATCTTTTTCTGCATATAACTATTGCCGTTCCTCTTTAATGAAAGAGCACACGTGGCAAGCGTTAAGTTGACATACTGACCACGCATGATTTGTCTTATTGTCTTTAAATCTTTGCAAGTGGTTACACACCACAAAGTAAAGCAATTTGATACCGAAGCCATCTCAGGTCGTAAAGATAAATATTTAATTAGATGGCCAGAAAAGGAAAAATTGACCCAAGCAAGCTTAAACTAAGCAGAAAGGTCACAATGAGAACTTCAGTCAGAGAAAGGGGAAATCAGTGATGGGGGGGAAAAAAAAAAGGATGGAAGCTCTCAGTGACTGTCTTTCATCCTTATACCTGTAAAATACAAAATATTATTCACATGCTGTACTACCTTACTTAATGACAATAAAAATGGTGACCACACCATGGTTTTGGTTGGTTTTTTTTTTTCTTTTGCTGCTTTGCTATTTTTCTGAATGCATGGTTCTATGCATCTCAGATTCCAACATTTGAAGAAATGTTCAGAGCATGAACAGATAGAACCCTAATGATTCCAGTAACTACAGGAAAATCAGATGGGTAAAATGGATACATGCAAGGCCTGTAAGATGTGATGAGCAGAACCAGCAGCCTGTATCCCCTCTGCAAGAGATCTATGAACTAAATGATGAACTATTAATACCTTCTAGCACGATATCCTCCCCTCAGCTATTAATACCTCCTAGAACAATATTCTCCCCTCAGCTCCACTTATTTTTCAGTTTCAAATATCAATTCTCTGAAAAGACTATCTCCCAGATAAGAGAGCAAATCAAGAAGACCTGTGGTAGAAAGAGGAAATAAGACAAGTAAGAAGCCACACACTGAGATTTTGACATTGAAATGGGAGGGAAAACGGAGGGGGCACAGAGAATATTACTTGAGGAGAAGAACAGACGTGCCATGGGTCTCATAGTGAAATAAGAGGTGGCTGACACAGGAAAAAAACCTCCTGGTATGGAAGAGGAGGCATACCCAGCAACTGGAATGTGGAATAAAGAAAAGGGACCGTAACCAGCCCAGAAATAAAAAAAGCATGACAGACAGAAAGCCTGTGAATGGCAAGGAGGAATGTAGGGAGGCCATCATGTTGACCTCAACCTACAGAAGCAAAGAAACATCTGACTTTCTAGTTAAGCGAAATTCTTCTCTGCATCAGTCAACAAATAATGCAAGAGTTTTTCAGGAAGATTTATGAGCCAGTAATACTGGTGATAAGGATGAGCAAAGAGAACTTCCAGAAGCAGGCAGGATAACTAGAAGATGCAACTCCAACAATAAACAGATATTATACATGAAATAGCTTAATATTGTCCGTATCACTCTTGATTATATCCTGCTTTTGATGTCTGAGATTTTCTTGTCCTCATCTTCAGTTTAATATGCTTCAGACTGACAACTTTGTCTTTGTGCTTGTGAAGGGGTAAGCACTGATTAGTTCAGGGTTGTATGTAAATTCATTACGATTTCAAAAAAGCCTCAAATTAACAGTTGTATCCAGCACAGCCAGTGATAAGCAGAGAGAAAGGATGCCCTTATTCAAGATTGCTGTGCATGTACAGAACATATTCTTCCTTCTTCCACTCCCCTGACAGAAAGAAACAAAATGCTAAGTTTCACAGACTGAATTATTATTATCTGTTCCATTTCATGGGAAGCAGCAGAAATGGCTTTACAAATCTCCCAAGTACTGTCCACATTCTGGAGAGAAGCAAAGCAGCGCTGAATGCTACACCACTTGTGGTTTTTTTTTTTTTTAAAAAAACCACAGAGACACCTAACCTGATGCAAACAATGAATTAAAAGTCTGCAATGCTAGATCAGGATTATATAAATTTGTTCTAGAAGATACATAAGACTCTTTAAAACACATTCTAATCTCTCCCATTCCTCTCAAAATAACGCTGAAAGGCTAGTGAAATTAAATGACTTACTGCAATATATACTTTCACTGAAAGTTTAGGAGGTCACAAAATGCAAGTTTAGACTTGGGACAAATGAAGCAAGAGCTTGTTCAACAGCTGCATGATTTAAAGCTAAAGGAATTTGATTGCTTTAAATCACTCAGCTGTTAAACAAGCTCCTTGTCTCTTGTACTTTCCAAGCTGCAGGATGACCAGTGAAATACATTAAATAAAAAACCAATTTTGCTAGTGGATTTTTACATCAGTGATGAGCTAGGAATGACAGATGTTGGACTTTGAGTTAACTTTAACCTGTTTAAGCTACATGAATTCAAGTGGCAAAAAACCTGCTATAACCAGATTGCCAGGGAGTCACATTTCTTCATAGAGGTGACCTTCACAAGAGAATGCTCTGCCTTTAGTAGGTTTTTCTCCCCCGATTTGTCTTTTGGTTAAACCCTCCAACGCACCAAGAGCTAATACTTCATAGAGCTACTTAGTGCAGGACAATTTTTCAGGCAGCTGCGCAGTTACAGAAGCACGTATCCAGTATGCCTCTTCACAAGCTACCTAGATACATCCTATCTTCAACCCAGATTTTGAAAACCTCTCCCATATTTGTAAGATCAGCAGCAAACATAGTCAGCTTTGCTCCCAATCTCTCCTTTTTGATATTCAGCAGAAAAGGACCACAAGGAAGAAAACTGGAATGCTTATGGTCTACCTCTCTATGCCTTCTGATACAAATTCTCCCAGAACTTCTTCACTCATCACTTTGTCATGATAAGCTGCAATAAAAGTTAGCTTTGGAGACTTCATAGCTAGACAGTGACTGTGCTCTATTAGTATTCATACTATTGCATTTACCAGACTTAGCTTCGTCTTACATCCTTCTTTAAGTCTTAGAAGCACTTCTTCAGAAGCACAAAGCATTTTTTTTTAAAGCGATCCTTTCTCTTTGTGTAGAATTTCACAACTGATTTACTCTGGATTTAGACTGAGCATACCAATAATGACTACTGCAGTAGAGCCCAGGCAAAACAGGATGCTGCAACATTTTTTTCTGGATACTGTCACCAGACATAACTAAAATCTTCAGAAACATTTACTACCTACTCCTTCACAAAATAGAATACTCTTCTGAACATGGAATACAGTAACATTTCTCATACACATTTTCCTTCACTGAAGGGTAACTTTTGTATTCACAACCCTTGCAAATCTGGTTTATTCCCCATCTCATATCTTAGAGAAACAGCCTCAGCTGCTTACAGCATGCTCTGTTTCTGAGCAAGTCTGCAGAGACTGTCAGCTTTTCACTGACAAAAAACAAGCCAATCTTTCTCAGGTCACCCTCAAAGTTGCTCTTTTTTTCTCCAGCTGGTCCATAAAAGCCTAAAATATCCCACTCTGCATAGAACCAACCTTTTTCAGTTTGTTTTTAACTCCTTTGAAGATGCATGTCTAAGGCTGTCTTATCTGCATCATTGTTTTGCCTTTCCTGCTCAGTACTTGTAACACCCTCTTAAAAGCCTCTTTGGCTTTAACTCCTCTTTTTGCAAGCAGCAATGAAGAATTCAAGAGGGAAACCAAATGGCATAAGCGCCATAAAAAGAGACAGACATTTTCCCAGTTTGTATTATAACAGTACGAGTTGGCAAGGTTATCCAGGACTTCATTTTTCCCCTTACTGCAGCAACGGAAGACTGCTGAAAAAACGTGACTAAACACACATGGCTGACAAAGATGGTTCTTTTTACCAGATGTCTGTCCCCTTCAGAAACTAAGTCAGGACGGTGAAAATGCTCTCGGCTTCTCTATGGCTTTGGGCCCAAAACATAGTGGAAAGTACCGTACCACAGCTACAGGGCTGGGGGGACTGAAAGGGAAGTGGAGAGGCAACACAGGGGAACACCATGTTCCTTGAATAATTACCACTTACACGAAAGAGAGACCTTCCAAACCACAGCTGTGACAGATAGGCAAAGCACTGTGGGGAAGCTGGTACTGATACTGTCAAAGCTTTTATTTTTTTATTTAAGGGACTGCACTTGCCAGTATAAGCAACACATCATCAAATAAAAGACAACACACAAAGTACAAGCACGCATTTGCATGTGTGTGTGCGTGTGCAGATGTCCTCTATAAAATTGTGTGTGCACCCACACAAAACTGACATACTTCTGAACACAGAGGGAAATGAGATTACCAGGAAGAGATGACATGAGGTTTGAAGGAGGTCTCTGGAGTGCTGCTGAGACCGGTTTCTTCTCTGTAATGTAAACTGCAGAATCTGCTTTCTCACTTGGTGCACTGGACACAGGGGGCCTGCAAAAAGACATACTGCACAGCGTGAGGCATGGAACAGGAACCGCAGTCTGACTTCAGAGGGTATGCAGAAAAGTTTCTTGCGCTGCTAGCCCCCAAGAGCCTGTAGGAGTGAACTCAGACACCAAAGTGAGGTGACAACTATGCAACTCTCCTGGTAACCATGGCAGCCAATATTAAAGACTTTTGGAGCAGTAAACCCTGGAGAGAAAGGAAGTTTTGTTTTTTTTTTTTTCAACAGAGTCACCATAAGCCTAAGCAGTAAGCAAATCACTGAATTCTTCCCGAGCTAAGTCACTAGACTGTACGCAAGACCGTATTCTAGCTCTTCCCTGTAATTCCTCCACATAACCCTTAGCTTTTATATGTCAGAGTTTCAGATTCACTTATATTAAACAAGTGTACTAGCCATCAGTTTGATAACAACTGTAAATTTTCTTTCCAGAGTAATTATTTTACTTTCATTTCCTCATCCTTATGGAAAAGAACATGCAACAGGATATGGGAAGACTACTGCTGCAACAAGAAACCCTTTTAGTTGCATATCCTTTGCATTTTCTCACAACTAAGCTCTCCCTTCTCTTTGTTGGAACAATGGCCTTGTTCTCCTTCTCTGCCAAGGAATCCACACCAACCTCCTATAAAACATGACCCCTCTCCTGTAATAAAAACAATTTTGCTGCTGCACATTGCAAAACTACCTTTCACTTACCTCTCCTCAAGCAGTGCTGTACGTGCTAAGTGAGCCCTGAAAATGGACTGGATGAATGTTACAATCTTGTCTTTCTCCTCACAATCAGAAGACAAGCTCAAGGAGTTTGACACAGGAGACATGCAGGAGATCTGCAAAGCAATCAGATTAAGGAAAACTGACCTTTTACAGATTGCACAGAAGCTTGACAGAAGCTTTCACAGTTTTATTCCTGATTGTGAAAGTGGTAGTAGAGCAAACATTCCCATCTTTTGGTCAGCCAT
>NW_009260696.1:741207-750609 GCF_000687185.1 Egretta garzetta
CAGGAAATGCAAATCTAATCATCATGCAAGCTTTGAAGCATCTGTATTCAATTAATGAAAGAGAAGACACCTGCAAGGAAAGTTCATTTATTTTCCAGGAAGGAAACCTTTCAAAGGAGGTAAGGCAGCCTTCATGATGGATTGCTTGTATCAAGCAAAAGTATTCAGCCCTACTACATTGGGTCAGTTTACTGAAATAAAAGTGCATGTAAAGTGCAACCAGATGGACAACCTGGATGAAGAATTACAAATGAACTTTTGCCTGCTAAAGGTCCATACAAGTTGGCAAATGATTTACAGAAACAGAAAGTTTAACTGGCAAGGAAATTTTTTCATATTCAGAACTGAGCAATCTGGAGCCAATCTGACATAAGAGAGGACACTATTGAGTCTTTGGTTGAGCATGCCACATGCAAGACTCCTTTACTTTTCAATCCAGTCAAAGATGCTTTCCAAATTCTTATTTCTGAACTTCAGTGACAAAAGTTTGTCTATTACTACAATGATTCAGTGAACACTTGAGAGCAAGTACAGTTTTCAATAGTACTCCGAATTAAAGAGTTAAAGGGTATGTTATCAGCTGATGGGAGAACCAGAAGAAAAGAGGAGACCTAGTTACAGTCCATAATGCAGAGAAGTTATAGCTTTACTTCTAAGAAAAACTGTGAACTAAAGAAGATGGGAAGGAAGGGTAGGGAATGAGCTCGATATCTTTCTGGAATTACAGTGGTGTTGCCAACCACTGCATTAAAACAACATCACTGGGTGATTAAGAGAATTAAGTCTGGAAGTGCAGTACTTTACACAGTAAACTAAACATAATGGATGCCTGGATACCCACTTGCCCCAACAATTACCTTGTTGGGAGATTTTGCATCATGCATCCTGTTATTCAGTAACAGTTTCTTTCGAGCTAAATGTCCTCTGAAAGCTGCCTGAAGCATAACAACTGCCTAGCATGGAAAGAAATAAGTAGACGTTAGCTCCTTTGAAAGCTGACAGGTATAAATTTAAAAAAAAAAAAAAAAAAAAAAAAAAAAAAAAAGAGAGAGAGAGAGAGAGAGAGTCCAGAGGGACGAGGCACATGGGGAAAATAACTTTTCCCTGTGCAATGGAAATTCTTTGATGCCTTGACATTTTCTTATGTTTAAGTGACGCACACACATCTCCATTAGTTCACAGGTACTCTGCTGCAATCCAGACAACCCATAGACGTACACCTCCACAGTTTAAATTCAATCTGGGAGGTGTTCATGACTGATCCTATCAAATGCAGTTAAATTCTAGCTGCCAACACTAGCCTGTATTTCAAAAATAGAGCAACGTGCTCCCATTGCCATATTAGATTCTGGCTACCCAGCAGGCTCGGTGATGCTCTGATACAATCAGAAATCGAGCCAAGTCTGGCAGACCACTGGGGTGATTACGCTGAATATAAGTCTTTCCTCTCTACTCAGAGATTTTGCTGGATTCTAATCAACAAAAAGCATCTAGATGTAAAACACCACATTTGCATCACGTGGTTAGAATTTATTCTAATTTCTGAAAGTAGGATTTTTAATGTTCTGGAAGAAACAAATGTAAGATGCTACATTGTGCTATTTGAAAAACAGTTTAACCAAAATCTTTGTGCTAAACATTTATTAAAAAGTGACAAGTTTATCGAAGTCAATTTCTTCATAATACTCAGAGACGTTTCTCCTTCGCAAAGGCTTCAAATTCCTACTTCAAACCTTTCCGAAGACTCATCATAGCAAAAATGAAAGCATTATTAGAACTACCTAACATAGGAAAAGCTTTCCTGTCTGTGTCAAAAATTGTTCAAAATTTTCAGAGGCGTTCGTCTTGCAGAAGGTACCAAGTACAGAAAATTTGAAACCAAAAGGGGAACACTTGGACCAGATATACCAAACAAAACCAGGATGTCAGAAGGAAGATCATGAGCCAGCCTGAAGAACAAACATGATCTTGGTACAATAGTTCATATTACGATAAAGGCTCTTTAAAAATAAAAAAGTTATTTGTTTGTGTGTTGACAGAAATTAAACCTGTTTTACTGCTTTGTTGGGTATCATAAAACACACTCACCTCATCCAGAGCAACTTCTTCTTTCTGAAATGAAAAATGCCTAAGTTAATGCCACAAATATATACAAGTTTTACCTAATAAAGATTTTCCAGTTTTTCCCCAACAATTAAAACACACAGAAAATACCTGTCCCACCTCCCCCTGAAAAGTCAAACAACAAACGTAAGGAAAAAAAAACCAAAACCTTTTCATCTTTGAAAGATGTGTGGATAGTTCTTTTGTCTTTAGTTTCCTAAGAAGCAATTACAAGACCCACCTCACATCATATGTCCTATATGTGGAAAAAGCAACATTATGATGTTGCCCATAGAACAGAATTTAAGGTTAAAGCTTTTTTTCTACATCATTTTGTCCTAGCTGAATGTAACTCAGTACACAAGACTTCCTGTATTGTTTGGAGGATTTCTGCAAGGGGAATTTAACTTTTCAGTTGTACTCCAAGGAGGCAACAGCAGCAGCAGCGCTGCTTCAAGCACTGGTATGCTGCTTTAGTTTCTCTGCTCACCCGGACTCCCCAATTCAGCAACAGGCTATCTTGCAGCAGAAACAGAGTACAAGGGAGCAAAGGCAAAAGAGTGGCAGGGAGGACTTGAAAAAAACAGTGGAAAAGAAGATACATACTGGGAAGCGCTGCTGCAGTTCCTGGAGCCTGGCTGCAGGTTACTGTACATGCTAAAACATGAGTAAGATTCAGAGGAGGATGTCCTCACTGCTCCCTGATAGGGGAACCTCACCTTATTTCGGTACATCTTCCACTGTCTCTGGATTATTTTGGCTGCTTGTTCCTTCCTGTGATCTTCTTTGCCTTTCACCATGCAGACTGGCAAAGACTGCAAAGGAGAATCTTTAACTTAGTACACTAAAGACACAAGTTGGAATTCTATGAGGGAAACAGGTTACAAATGAATCAGAAAAATCAACACCAGAGTTGTTAAATGTTCATCCTGCCTGCAGGAGGGAAGGAAGTTAAAGAGGAAACTCTTAGTTCTGAATACTGCTCATGTTCAAACTCATCATCTAGATAACTGTGACAGTAAAACACGTTCCTGTCCCCATTTTAGCTGTTAGCAGAGCATGGGAATGGAAAGGTTTTCATTTACAAACACTCCTATTTGCGTGCATTGCTAAAGCAATAATAGCTCTATCAGTGGAACCCGCTGCTTTGTTGATCCGAAATGGCTTATGTTATCGACAGACTGAGAACAAGTGTCAGGATATCTAATTTCGCAATTCTTCTCCAGAAAAGACTAGTATTAATTAACCAGGGAGCTCTCTAATGTCTCATCCTGGCACCTGTGGCCCCATAATCATCTGTTTAAGCTTACTGATGAGTTGGCCATCATATGACACTGAGAAGATGGAGAGCTTGTGTAAATTGGCATGACTCTACTCCTCTATCCTGAAGAAATTAGAAGAAAAAGAAACCAAGAACAAAGCAAGATTTTGCTGCAGTTATTTCTTCTGAGATGTGGTTGCGTATGCCACCTCTCACCATCTGATCCTTTTGATCCCTAATTATCCCATACAAATTGTCATACCTCACTTGCCAAAGACTAACTGCAATTTTAAAAGACTAATTTAATTTGTTGGTGTAAAATTTTAAGTAGAGGAACAAGAGATTTTATAGACACTGAAAAAAACCTCTTGATTGTGTGAAAAGGGATTTATTTATAACTTAAAAATGCTGAGTTACAGGCTTAAGTTTAGCAAATGGATCATGTTATAGTAAAAATGACAACCTACTATTAAAATGAAAAATTGGTAGGAACTTAGTGATAATTACAAATAATGGGAACATTTCAATAAATGGATGGTTACTGGCCAAGAATATATATATAGTCTGCAGAGGAAAAAAAAGGAGCTGTTTATTGGCTGTTTTTAAAGACTCAAGTTATTTGGTATTCAAAACATCATCTAGCATGCATCAGCCTATAACACACAAAAAAAGAATCTAAAGAATTGCACAGTATATAAGAAACCAGCACCCTCTTAAGCTAGCGGACTTTTTTATTCATATTTTTAATACCTGTACTTTAGGGTCTATTTATTTTTAAGTACAAATGATTAAAATCCCCAGTAATAACTTTCAACTGGTTTTTAGTGAAATGAGATTAACATGACCACACTGCACCTGAAAGCATGTCTGTCAGTGCCCATTCATCTCTACTGGCCAGTTACAACAACATTTGGCAGAGGGACAGAAGATGGCAAACATATCAAGGTCTGTCACATTTCACAAAAAAAAATCCCAACTGATTACAGAGCCCCATTTAAGACTGTCCAGGGTTAACAGATGCACAATTATATCTATTAGATACTGAAAAATCCAGAAAGAAGAGGTTATGAATACCCTAACTCTAGAAAAACTTCACTTCAACAGGGATAAGGGTTTATTTTTTTGTATTGTCATCTTCCCTAATTCTTTACCCAAATAAGGTGTCCCATCAGCACAGGAATTAAAATATCTCAATTTTCATGATGATTAGTGCTCTACATCCGGTACACCTACCCTGCTTCGATCCAAACAGAAAGACTAGTGAATATTTTCTGATGGGACAGCATATGTGCCCTAACTGATCACCTGAACAGCATAAAAATCATTGAAAAGGGTTTTTTGTCTTTTGCCAGTCTGCCAGTGAGCACACTTACTTATGTCTCTATCCTTTATCTGTCAACTCCTACAAGACCTCCCTCTCTCCACAAAATTGGACTGAAATTAGCTAATGGATTCAGATGGTATAAGAAGATACAAGCAAAGCAACAAATGTCGTCTTTTTTTTCCTTAGAAAGGCAAAAAACCCAAACACTTTAAAGTATAAGCTTTTTGCAACATTGCACTGAATAAGAAAAAAGCAATGTTGGAGCAGGTAATCACCAAGAGAACAGCTCCAAAAGAACTCCAAGTTGCAGTGGTCATTATTGAAACAACTTATCAACAAACGCTATGAATTAACCACCATTCAGAATCTCTATTACAAGATTTAATGCCTCTCTGAAAAGACATCTAGCAGTTATTTAGACTATCAGCTCAATCTGCAATATATTAATTAGATGCAAGGGAAAAAAACCCAAAAACCCACAAACAAAAGCATGTGTCTGTACCTTATTAAGCTTTTCCATTGTATCTTCTGCCATTTGTCTCTTCTCTTCCTCCAATTTTGACTCCAATTTCCCTACTTTCTGTGTCAGGTTCTGGATTTCCTCACTATGGTTGGAAAAGCAAAGATATTTATAGCTAGAATTCTTCTGTGGTTCCTGATTTGAAAATACTGAATCTATTTCATAAAATTTCATTGCTTGGTTTTTTCAAAGGCCAAAGCAGGGAACTGCTCAGGATAACATGATACATATTCTTACAGTAACAGACACATAACATCAGTTCTCAAGTTGTGACAGCACAGCCTTATGTTCAAATTAAAAAAAAAAACAAAACCACAAAGTACTCCCAAGGTTACAGTGGTTCCCTTGATACTATTAATAAATTCATACAGATCTGATGACTGACAAATATGAAACTGTATCAAAGTCCTTTCTTACAAAGCAATAATGAAATAACTTTTTGCCACCTTTGTGCAGGATTATCATCAACAGTTATTCAGAACATGAAGTAAGTGGAATGACATACCGACAATGGTCTAGAAGCATAGGCTAAGGTAAGGTGAAGATACCATAGTTTTTTTTCTTAGAAAAGAAAAACATGTCTCTGAGCCCCACACATCAGCTTTCTTTTTCCATTTATCTTATTTTTATTATGATTTAATTCTTATTTTTACTATACTTTTTAGTCTTCTACTTCCTTTAAAACTACTCTGGGGAATTCTTCCCCTAGTAATTCACTCCATCCCTCCAAAACAATTCTGCTTAAATGAATTCCCAGCTTCCTGCAGTTCAGATGAACTCCTAAGGATTTTGAGCCACTTCAAAAGAGAATTATACTTTAACAGGTATTTTTTTGGTTCTGAAAGGGTTTACTAATACAAAATATGATACCTTAAAGTCTGCTCTTCTGCACTTTTTTCTTCCATCTTATTCTGGCACTTCTGCAGCTCCAGCTCCACTTCAGCCTTAGCCTCCAGTAACTGCTTGATATCCAATCTACAAAGGTATAAGGAAATCTAAGCAATATTTAAGACATTCATACTTCAACAAAGCAGTCATTTTTTGTTTAAACTTCTAAATAAAATAGGTTCTTAAATTTTTAAAGTAACTAAATGTTTACTTTCTCCTTTTAAACAGAACGCAAGCGTACATTGTTCAGAAGCAAAAGACCCCTTCGCACGCCCTCACTATGCGTTTTTGTTCAGCGGCAGGAGGCAGAGTGCCTTATCAAGAATACATAGTTGTGTGCACATCTCTGCTCATGATCAGATTAACCTGCCTGCCCTTATGCGCTGACACACCAAATGAGTCCAAGCAATACAAACTGCAAATCGATTGCTTACTGGGGAGAAAAGAAGTCACAGTGCATCATATGGCACACGGCAGGTTTAAATGGAGAAAGTGGTAAATCAGGACATAACATGTTGAAAAAACAAGACAAATTTTTACAGCAATATACCTGTAGGAAGTGCTGCGTAAAGTGACATATAGCCCTCCCAAAGGCTTTTCAGCATGGTTGGCACAAAAACATGCCTTAAAAAAATGTGTTAGAAACAAGCATAAATCCTCATTTTCCATCTTCTCACTGACTTTTTGGTCTGCCATGTTACAACACTAGTAGGACTATAAGAAGCTTTTGAAATAAAAGCTGAAGGGACCCTCAAAATTTGTTTTCTTGCTGAAGATGTGAAGGACTTACTACATCAATTCATAACATGATAGGCAATAATTAAATAATTCACACCTACAAAAGAACAACATCTCAGACAAGAGTCGCACTTACTCCTTATTGAGTAGGAGATTTTGAAGTGCCTTCCTATCACTCTTCAGTTTCTTCACTAGCCCTTGGAGGTGACGACATTCCTCAACATGGTCTACCTGTTGAGAGGCTGGATGATCCAGGTCTACAGAAGGTGAAGATGACACAGCAAGTAACTGTGATGACTCACTATCTGCTGATGACACCCTGGTGTTCTCCATGGCACATACTTTCTAAACAGGATAAATTTACACAAAAATACAAAAGAAAAAAAGAGGAAGAAAATTAAATTTCGCATAAAATTTTAGTTAGGTCATGAGAAAAGATCAAATGGAAGTAAATTCTAAAATGTGCATCTATATGTAACAAGTATGAGAAAAGAAAGGAGCAAGGGCACACGGTACAGACATCAGTTTACATGTATGAGCCAGAATGCACACGTCTGGTACACTGAAGGACTACATGCCACGAGCACAAGCCAGTGGTTCTGCATTTTCTGCTCAAACACAGGTAAGTTGGCTACATCATTATGATCACTTACTTTTTCTAGTTCTGAAATCCGCCTCACCAGCCTCTGTCTGCTCCACTCACTATAATCTAAATACAATAACAAAGCTTTAAGCATGAAACTATATCAGTGAGTCAACATTGTTCTTGCTTTTTGAAACTTCTGTCCATATAGAAGACTATCTAAAGACCTCTGAACCCGAACTTTACATATGCAGCAATGAAAAAATGAGAACGGTCTTAAAATATCTGAATTCTACACTAATTAGCTCAGAAATCAATATAAACCATTCACATTAATGAGTTTTCAACAACTGAAAAAAGTTTTCCAGTGAAATGTTAAATCTTCAATTGATTCCAGTCCAGAATTCTCAGGGATAATACTAAAGGAAACCCAGGTCTGACTGGAGAAGCATATCCAGAAGTCAGAGAGAGACTTCTGTCAGAAACTTCTCATTCCAACCTTTGCCCTTCCTGAATCTTCACCTTTGTAATAACTCCCTTATTTCTGCCATTGTAGGGTCCTGCTCTCAAATACGTCTTTCAAATGTACCCAAATCCCTTGCCCCGTGGTTCATGAACTTTTCAACACGTACTTTTTGTTTTATTGGAAGGAGGAGAACTGCTAAGTACATGATCTAGATCTTCTTTCAGTCTCCGATTCTCATTCTGCAACTCCTTGATGTTCCTGGATAATCTCAAGACAGCAGCATTCAGTGCCTTCAGTCGTTTTTGGGTATCTCTGCCCTCTATACTTGGAAACAGGGTCAAAAACCAGAAAGTTAACTTAAAAGCAGAGAACAAAGCAGCAGCATTAAAAAGAGTGGAATAGCCTCACTATTCAAGTCAGCTGGCTAAGTTAACCGTCTGAGCTCCTGCCTAATAGCATTTCTCAGCATTTTTTACTTGAGGAGTTACCTATTCGTTTAGGAAAAAAGATGCAAAGACCATCTTGCTCAACACTTTCACAATTGTTTTAATTTGCATCAAAGAAAGAAGACACTTTGAAAGTTTATGTATTACTTTTAATTCCTCCCCCGCTCTGTTTCATTAATACATAAAGAAGGGTGTTTGTATGAGTCTTACTTACTTGGTTTTCTATTTGTTTTGTTAACCGACCTTACAATGCTTTACCAGCGCTCTGTGGATCACTGATTTAAAAACACTTATCTTCAGCCAATTGGGATGACTCCTCCAAAAAGCTGTTCAGCACAGAAAGCTAACCTGCGTGCTCTGAATTTCCTTCTTTCACTTAACAAATAGATTGAGACTGGGGGAGAGAGAGGTCTATACATAGATGGAATAACTCTCAAACAAATCCAACACACAAGTGTGTTTTCAGATAACTATGAATGCTGCTCTAATATAAGAGAAACTACAACTGTGAAAGTAAACCCCAGAGAAATTTCTTTCTTCATTTAAGATACATTTCAATCAATGAGAGACTTGAAACAGATTTGAAGAATATAGCTAACATTGATGTGATGGGAATAAAAGGCATCAGAAAAGGGAAAGCCTGCTATGCGTTAACACTCTCTTTAAATACGCTACAGTGATTTTGCCTTTTTAATTTTTCTAATAAAAGGGGGAAGAAATCTCAACTTCTACACACAAAAAGTTGTAAAGTTTGTTCACGAAACAGATTTCTAGTGATATGAAATACGTGTTCTTTATTGCTATGAAAAAATTCTTAAAAACCTACTTCTGGAAACAAAGGTCTGAAGCAACTGATGGACCTACTTTTGGACAAATGCCACTGCCAATGACAATCACAGAACAGTTTGTGAAGGCATCTTACATCCCATCCACTCAAATAATTACAAGGCAAAGGGGAAGACGGTCTACAAGTTAGCATATAAGAGTGAAAAGCTGAATCTAATTACCTTTTGGACATTAGAAAGAAATGAAGGCACAAAACCAAACAAATAAGGCTAGATCTGTCCAGATGT
>NW_009260696.1:751190-760222 GCF_000687185.1 Egretta garzetta
GGGGGCGGGGGGGGAAGAGAAGTAAAAACCAAACACAACACACCAAAAATGGGAAGTGACAGAAATTATAGAAATTATAAATGTATCACTGAGCGTCATTATTTCAGGCTCATCAAAACCTAAATAAAAGAATTGCAGACCATTTTGAGGACTTGAAATGTTGCCTAGTTTCTAGCTACAATTGGATACTACAGCTTCACATACAAACAATCATATATTTCAGCATTAACACTGAAAAAGAGGAGCTGAATGCCATTCACTTCAACCAGAAATAATGTAGACAAGCATCATGAAAAAAACACTCTCCTACAACTCTTTCTACGTGCCAGCATCATGACCTTCAACATAATTTATTATTTCAGTGCTCAGCTTCTCAAGTAGAGACTGACAGTCACATAATGGAGAGAGACTGCCCTGACCGCTGTTTTTTGGAGCTATGAATAAATGAGGACAAGGAAGAGACCTGATGACTCATTTTCACCTGTAAATAAATTGGTTGTGATGGTTTACAGCCTCAAGAGGCTAGTCACTGCATGCCTGAGCCAAGAAAGATGAATTTATTTTTTTTAAAACAGTGACAAAACAAATTGCAGCTTTCAATCCACAAAAGACAGTGAATTAGGGAAACACAAGTAGTACACATAATGACCCTTAAAGAGCTCTCATATGTTTCTATCAACCTAAATAATTACATCCAAAATCAAGATAGTTGTCTGTACTTAACACTAGGAGGGGAAGCATATTTTGATAGTGGTGTGGTAGTAAATTTTCCTATCCAACAAGACTATTAACCTCTTCTCAGCTCAGTTAACAATTACTTGCAAAGATGCTTTTCCTTTTCTCTCTTACTGGAGCTTTGTCTTTTGCTTTTGATTTTTTTTCCGTTTACCCTCATCACTAAGTATACACCTGCACACTAGTGACAAGCACTAGCATAAGCCTCTCTGATAGTGTCTTACTAGCGCCTCTCATGGATCTCTTGCAAAAGCTACCCTGACCTGTGGATCTGTCTCTCTGTATCACAGAAAAATAATATTTACTCCAAAAAACCTTCTTTGCACCATACGTTCTAGAGCAAGAAGCAGAACTGACTCAAGAGTAGAATGCCAAACACCCAGTGAGTTTGTTTCAATCACCAGTGATGTCAGAATAGGTGTGATTATGGGGGAAGATGGATTTTATTTAACAGAGATAAATTTTCAGAGCTTTCATGCAGTTTTTAAATAGCCCTAGTATTTTTTCCACATCCACAAAATGATCGATCTAGCTACAAGAAAAAAAAACCAACACGTGAGTAAGACATATGCCAAGGCTGTGAAGCCAACCACAGCAGTACCAAAAAGCAAATCCAGCAATCTAAATGACAAAATAAACTGTTCCTATATAGTTGTTTTCCATCAGTTATAGTATATGAGTGATATATCAACACGTATATGCAAACATTTGGCTCATAAGAATTAAACATACTTTTTCCTCATAGTCTCAGATTTTGCCAGGAGGAGTTGTAGACGATGAACCTGTGAAATATGAAATATAGATTCCATTAAGGAGCTAGCTGTGGAAGCTGACATTGCTAATGCAACACATCTGTCCATTAGGTGAAAACCAGAACAAGACTCTTTGGGTAGTAGCAGAGGCAATGATGCTATCACCGAAAATCAGGCTACTGTTATACTGGCTTTCATCTAGGCACTTAGAGATGCACATTAGTTTCTTTATTTCCTCTTTTTGGTTAACACATTGAGGTTATTGAAGAAAAAAGGTTTTTCAGTACCTGTGTTTGGAGCTACGAGAATATCTATGAAAATCTGATCCCAACGACAGGTGCAGCTAAGCTGTAAGAAACCTAAACATTCCATTTATACTTTGACTCAACAACTGAACAGCTTCCTCTCCTGTATGCACATTGAAGGACCTGTCAGACATACCTCTTCATAGTAGGTTTCCATAGCTATCCTCACTTCCTCCAACTTACTGGTCTTCATGTCTGCCTGGAATTTGCTGAAAACAGAATAATACAAAAAATAATTCAGCCAGACCAGCAAAGATGCTGCAATACCTGCTGGTTTACAATTTCTGGGTGGGTTGTTTATAGCTGCTAGTATGTTCCCAGAGTTCACTAAAATGCCTTAAGGAACAGAATAATACAGATGAAAAATAACATGGATTTCAAATTCCCCTTATTATCTCATCCAATACAAGCCTCTACCCCCCAGTCATACTTAATAGTGTTGTCTTTCTCCTTGCACTGTTGTTCTAGCTTGAAAATCTTCTGCTTTAATCCACTAACCACCTACAGAAAGAACAAAGAGCTCATGAATCCTAGAATAATCCACCTCTTCACAGAAGTTCCATTTCTCCATAATCTACCCTGTCTTTATAAACTGTACCTAAACCAGATATATTTATTTCTACATACTTCAGTAAATCATACACAGGTCTGCTACCCTGTGACAAACAGAACACTAATGAAATCAAATCCCTAACTTATATCTGTGGTAACACAACCAGCTTAATAATATTTATACACAATCATTAAATAAAACAACTCTGCCCATTACCCTGCTAAATTCAAAGCAGTAAATAATAGGGAGAATAATCCCTAAACAGACTCAAGACAGTGACAAAGGTGGATCCCTAAAATAATGTTAATTCCAGACCTTTGTTACTGGTTTCTTATCTGACTACAGAAATAATGGTTACACGACTCCCCAATTGCTTATTCTTTCTTACTTCATTTTATTTTTTAATCAGTAGTGTTTCAGCTTGGCAAGAGGAAAAAAAGAAAAATGAAAGCAAAAGGTAATGAAGAAACTATTACCCATCCATTATCAGTCTTCTTTTCTGACAAAGCTCGTGCCAGCTCCGAGCCCTGCAAGCGAAGACAGATGTAGCAAGGTTGGTCACTTGCTTTTTTATTCTACTGCCAGCTCTTTCCACAGAATTTTCTAACCTACTCATCTCCACAGTCATTTCACAGTCCAACAGCTGAAATTCTGAAGCCCTGTGCTCATTGTTTTGTATTAACATACTTCTACTGAGATGTAGATCTGCCCACAGAAAATGACAGCCACAAGGAATTCAGTGAAATTCAGGTCTTTTAACTATGACCCTAAATGCTTCTGAGCCTCCTGGGTCTGACATTAAAGCTCATCTTTGCTTCCTGGTTCAGGTCTCAGGACCACATGTGTCAGTCACCACGCAAGAGGTTTTTAGCTCTTAGGCAAAATATTCAGAAAGTGGGCCTCTAAAGAGACAGCATTTTAATTTTACCTTCAGAAATTAAAAGTATCTTTGCTAAATAAACTTATTTGCACAGCACGGCATGATCTTCCTTTGAACTGAGCTGGAATGGTGAGCTGAGATGCTCAAAAGAGAAATCCCTTCACACCAACCAACTACCTCTCACATCCAAGCTCATCATTCCTAGGAGGCAACACACTACAGAGTCCTAAAATCTAGAGAGACAAGGAGAAGATGATCACACTGCTCAGAACTATTTTGCCCCACTGTTATCCCCCCAAGAAACAGTCACCCTGGAAGGATCCAACAGTTGCTCAATCTGTTTATCCTTCCTGTTGTTCTCTTCTTCTAGTCGACGGAGCTTAGTTTTCATTCGATCTCCCTCATTTTTCTGAGCTTGTATTGTCTAAGAGAGAGGAGGAAAATTGTAAGCACTTTTCAGAAATAGAAACACACTGAGGTTTCACACGGAAACATGTTTTGATGTCAATAACAATCATATTACGATGGCCAGGATGAAGTGAAAGAAAAAAAAAGAAAAAAAAAAAAAAAAAAAAAAAAAAAAAAAAAGACCATCAACCATCACACTGGACCGGGCTGACAGATAAAGGAGACCATAAAAGGAAAAGGTTTAACAGAAAGGCAACCTCACACAAATGATCTACAACAGCCAAAATATTGGTCTATAGGTATCCCTAGTATTCAACATGCCCAGTCCTCATCTTTCATACACTGCACTAAACTCAACTGACAAATTGTTAAAATGTGATGGGTAACAGCCAGGAGGGAGGGGCGGGGTGGGGGGGGAAAAAACCCAAAACAAAAACAGGGAGGTGGAGGGACAAAGAAACCAAATGCAATGAACCTTTTCAGCGTCCAGCTAGGGCCATGGCTGGGGTTCAGGACTGGATATACTTCAAGGCTTCCACATCCAGTACTCAGAAGTATCTATCACACCGTAAGAACAATGAAATTGCCTTAAGCAGACACAAGTTTAGTTTAGCCTTACATTGCAATGCAAAAAAAATTTGGTGGATGTCCCAGTTGTAGAAACCAAAGTATTGTGAACCAACAAGGCCTGGACATCTACAGGTGGATGGAGCAACACTATGATTTCTATGTAAGTATCAGAGAGACTGTACCTTTTTCAGTTCTATAATTTCATCATACATATCTTCTTTTTCTTTGTAATCAGGAGTTCCAGGAATGTAGCCTACAGAAAAAGGTACATAAAATAAGCAATTTGAAAGAGGCCTTTTTAACTAACCAGAAACCTTGCAGTTAAAGGAAAATATCTAGAACAGCAAACTGGAAACTAGGCTTTTTTTTTTTTTTTTTTAGAAGAAAAATCAACAAGGAAATTAATTTTAGAAATGGAGATGAAACGGAGATGTCACTGTATGAAAATTCTGCCAGATTTTACAGCAAATTTCTCCTAGTTACTTCCCCTCTCTCTGGTGCTAGATTAAAACATCCATCTCCAGAAAGATATGCACTTCACAGAAGATTGCAGTCTTCTCATCCCAACAAATCAATTATTTACAAAAGATTTCTAAAAGATGTCCAGAATACATTTTTCTATTTATGCCTAACATGTAAAAATCTATCACCTTTTACAGTTGCCAGAAACTGTGTATTATCAGTATAGGTGTCTTTTAAACAGAAGTAGGATTTTTAAGTTTACAGTTCTCCTTTAAGAAAAGCAGGATGAAAGTTTTAAATTTTGCTCTTCTCATAAAACTCCGTTGATTTTAATATCACAACCACATGATAAAAACACTTTCTAGAGAAGTAAAAGTACATAGTAAAATTACATAGAATTTCAGGCAAGCAGATGGTTTCTATCAATGGTTCCTAAACTATGTTTTGCAAAGTCACAATAAATTGTCTACAGCTGGCCCATTGAACCATATTATATTTGCAACGTTTTCAGCTGTGAACGCATGGCGATTTGCAAGAAGTTCTGAAAGCTAATAGTGATTCATTGCTCAAAAAAAATTGGAAACCCTGTCTTATTCAATTTAGAAATCTCAAAAAGTATCTCATGGATCATACTTTGACACACATATTTTAATACAGGCTAAACTGGAATCGGTCTTGATTTACTAAAGCTAAGATCTCAAGCAATATGTGTTTTTACCCAGAAAAAAGATCATTAACTTTTATCTACCACACCATTACATAGTTTACCATTACTAGAAGAACGAGAATGTTTTGGCTTCTTCATTCCTAGAGCTTCCTTCAAATATTCTGGAGTGCTACTAGAAATGGTAGTTCGCATATGCCCCATGTCAACATCTGATTTCAGAGGATGGCTCATTCCTGCCAACAAAAATGGAACAAAAAAGCAAAAATCAGAGATAATTGTGAATTAAATTTGTGGATTTATTCTGAGCAAATGCAACATAGAAAGCTCCAATGCTGTTAATTATTCCCTCTCTAAATTCCAATGCTCAAGATCAGGTAATTCCAACCACCCAAATAAATAATAGTTAAATTACTTCCTATGTAGCCTATAATCAAATACAAATCTATTTTTTAAGAGTTTAAATGTTAAGCTGTCCACAACACTGAATTTTATCCATATACACATATAAAGTTTCCATACTAATACCTTGTTTTAGTGATCCCAGCCACATCTGCCTTGGGTTCTTTACAGCTGCACTCTCAAGACGTGCACCGCATGTTCCCTGCAGAGATCGCCAAACTGCAGATTTTTTAGGATACAGTTGTGTGCTAGAGCTGTATGGAGACTCTATAACAAAAGAAAATATCTCATCGTTGCCTTAAAAAGCCCAAGGTCACAAAAATTCTTTCTCTCTTGTACTTCAAGGTTCACAGACACAGTCCTATTACTTATTAAAATAGAATTTAACAGCATACTACGTACTGGCTTATACAGAGCAATGGGACATTCACCTAAAATAAAAATCATGATAAAGAAAAAAATCGCATTCCAAAAAATGAACAGGCTTAGAGGTATAGTGACAGTAATGACCTCAGCTGTGGCAGTCAGGTTCAAATACTAACACTAATTCCACTTCAAATTATTGGTGTAGATGTGCACTATATGGGCTAACTAGTTAGTCTTCAAATTACCAAGAGAAGTACATACAAACATCATAACTGAAATTAAAAAGCTATTTTAAATTCCATCATTTAGGCAAGCAAAGGGATTTCAGGAAGAGGAAGAAGATAGGCGTACATCTACCAGAAGAGCATACCTCTTCCTCAACCTAAAGCAAAATTTAAGTACATTATTTAGTTTATTAGAAACAAAACAAAGTAACAACAATCAGCAATACTTTGAAGTAAAGTCCTCTCTGAAACATTCACTGGAAGTATAAAAAGGAAGGTAAATGGAAAAGTATACTAAGAAACATAAACCCCAGAAAAAAAGGACAAAAACCCACATTAAAACTGCAGATCTAATAATAACATTGTACTTCTAAAGTCATGTGGAGAAAAAAACCTCAACAAATGGAAAAGAGAACTGCTTAATCTACAAACATAGATATCTACTGGATGGTAGGTAGCTCCAGGAATCCCAGGTTATTTCTACACAGCAAGTATCAGCATTTCTCCAAAAAGAGAGAGAAAAAAAGAAATTCAGAATGTTTGCCATTAGAAGGGATAATACGAGAAGAAAGAAGTTTATGCTGAGGAATGAAGAATTACAACTAACCCATGAACTTCAATATTTAGCCTATAAAAGTCTAACTTCACGGGGTCCAGAACAGATCTCAGTTAGGCGTGCTCTGCACACCACAAGTAAATAATTCTAAAGAGAATAAGATGTTGTTTCAAGTAAATCTTCCACTTCCTGTGTCCCACAAATCTATCTTGTTCTGCAATAATGGAAGCAGAAGAAAAAGATTTGGAACACTTACTTGGTGACTTCGGAGGCTTGTGAAAAATTTTCTTCTTTAACTTCTGGAAGAGAAAAAGATTTTTTTTTGTATTTAAAATATTCCACTCTTCACAGATTTCAGCATATAATCTCAAAATTGGCTTCAGTCTCCATTTTGTATGAAGATCATTTGTTCTGATAACACAAAATCTTCTGTGTAGAAAAGAAAAATAGTAGCATCAAGTATATGCAGATTTGGCCATAGCAATGGTCACCAGAATTAAGGTGGTGCCAACTGAAATTTTATGCTACAGATAAAAAGTAGTCTCTTCATGCTCAGAACACTAAGACCTTCCCCATCAGTATTAAATACAAGTAGCAGGAAATTCAAGTTGATCACAGCATAGAGGCTGATCTATAGAACCATTTAGCTAAAGGAAAGACTTACTAAATTCCGTTAAAACTCTGTAAAAGGATTACTTAGGCCAGCAACTTGATAGAAGAGCAAAATGAAGCCAAACATCATCTGCAGCCCGCAGCATTTAGAAGCCAGAATTACATCTGGAATTAGAAGAGGTTTTTGAATCAAACTGTGTTGCAATAACATGGTTAGCTCTCCTCTCTGAAGGGTGTGTTATCGACCAGGAGGCAGCAGGTGGATATAATCTGTGCAAGAACGTGCTGAGAGGCCTTTTAAGGTATTCGTCCACAGTGCACCATTAATAAAACTCACCATTTCCGTATCTGATTCACAAGTTATCACAGACAGGCTGTCATCTCCCTGGGAAATAGAGACATTAACTGTGACACTTTTGCTACTATGCAATTGGTTATAACACACGTCCAGAAAACTTTACATCCTGTTACTATCACAATGAAGTTTGAGGGCAATACATTCAAATGGTAAATGGGAGCCACCTTTGCAAAAAACAGCATCGTTTGCTCAAACACAAACGTTCCGTGGACTATAGTGCAAGTCACGTCAGACTCGACCCACAGAGACTTACACACTTCAGTGCATCACAACAGCTGAACCTTCAGGTGCCGGTTCTGCATTAATTTCTCCACCAGTAAGAGTTAAGCAGCAACTCATCCGTCTGTCCTCTTCCTCACTCACTCATTCCTACCCTTGCTATGCTATGGGAACATTCAGTAAACTCAACTAGAGAAGTGATCAGGCTGAGGAAAAAACCCCAAACCAAGGAATCAAAAAAGTGGTTAATTTTTCCTCAGATTGAGCTGACAAGTTTCCCTGCTTCTCAAATGTAAGCATATCCACAGCAGAAGGAAAATTTCCACTTTGCTTTCAAATTATTTGAATGCATGCTGCCCTCACAGAAAGAACATTTTCACTTGCTGCTGACTCTGTGGTGCTCACAGCTGCAGCACCATTCTTTGGACAGATGCTGATCTGCTTCTGCAAAAGGCAGGGTGGGGTGAACTATTTTTGAGAACCCTGGCTGACAGAACAGGAGCGGGAATTGACAACAACAGAGCAAGTAAAACAGCTTTTTGTGCTGGCTGAGGGCAAGCAGGCATGCATCTCGCACACCGTGCCATATAGTTTTTTAATTTCCTGAGGCAATGTTCCTTGCAGCACACTGATTATTTTCATTAACTTTAAGGCCTTTTTATCACTCTGAGAGATTTCTCTACCTAGCTGAAGCTATCGCATTAGGAATCAGGGGAACGTGGAAGGTGCCCAGCCTTGATAGGAGATGGTAAACATCAAAACATTCACCAGGATATAAATGCGCAGTAACAAAAACACTGTGGTCCTTGGAAGCTTTCACAGTCCCTTTGCTCTTGCAAAACAGGCCCAACGAGAGCCGCCTACAACAGACAAAACGAGAATATGGTGGCCCCCAGCAAAGGGCCTCAAAACCTCCATTTGGCTGACGAGGGGGACGGAAACGAACGCTAACACCGCCCGCCGTGC
>NW_009260696.1:761294-786004 GCF_000687185.1 Egretta garzetta
CAGGCCGCGACCCTGGGGGAAGCCTCCCTCCGAGGTGCTGTGCCCTCGGTGACGCCTGAAAAGGCCGCTTAGTGCTTGAGGCCTGGACCTGGGCTTCGGATGAACCCAAATTCGTCTCTAACAGTTGTGAGGGGTTACGCTCAGCTCGGGCAAGCGCCTGAGAGGTGTGAGAGGGCAGAAGCCCTGGCAGTGACCCTCTGTTTTCTGGCCTCTTCTCGGGCAACGCCCGGTCGCTAGATCCCTCCGTGAATCTGGTGCAGGACAACCCCTGCCTGACAGAGTTCATCGCCTCCGTGCTGGCGCTGCCGGAGCCCAGCCCCACCATCCTCTCCTTCACTCTGCGGTTAGCCGGGATACTCGCCGCTTCCGAAAACTGCTTCCAACACTTGCAGGTGAGTCGGCTACCCAGGTACCTGCTGCCATGTATCTGTTTCCTCCTCCTATATGGAGGACACCTGAAAACGTACGTATTCTGCTTATAAAATTTCTGGCGTACATCAGACAACTCAGCAAACACAGTGATACGATAACGAAGACCTGTAGTCGTACTGTTCCTTTCCAGTTCTCACGTAAAGCTGCTGTCTTCTGTCTTGCCACAGTTGTGCTATGAATATTAATATGCAGTGCTTCTCATTTTCATTTCAAAACAGTGCATGGGATAACGCTATCTCACTGCAGTCACTGCAAAATATTGTATCCCTGGACAGATCCTGTAGATTTAAACTGCAGATACAGATGTAGTTTTCCCTCCATAGTAGGTTGACAGGAAGTCTCCGATTCTCTGCAAAAATGAGGGAGCTTTTTAAAGTCCTGCTTTCTACAGTAGAATACATTTATAGTACAAAACTCAAAACCTGAAAGGCTTCCTTCAGGGAAGAGATGCACACAACTGCATAAAGCAGTCTTAATGGAACTGATACATACATAAGTTGTCCCTAGCATCTTAAAAACAAGTGATTTTGGTGTTGACCACCTCTATTGCTTAGTCCATGAGAGAGACAGATGTTGAGTTCAAGCATGGGATTGTGAAAATTTTCCATTTTAGTGATACTTCTAGCAAGAGAAGGTTTCATTATGACAGAGTGGCCTCTCCACTCCCCTTGAGCCCCTTCGCTTACCATTTACTCTGTGTGTTCTCCTCTGGCCTCAGCAGGAGAAGCTGTTGGTCAGGCTCTTTGGCAGGGATGGGCCTCTGAACAGCGCAGTGTGGGAAGATGCATCTGTGCGAAGTGGCTGGGTGGAGGGTGTGCACAGCATGATGCAACACCAGCCTGCCCTCCACTTCCTCTGCAGTGGTGGTGAGTAATTCTAGGACCAGTAACTCCCCAAATCCTCTGTGTCTCTTCCATTCCATTCTGTTGCTCAGATGTCAAATGAGAGAGACAGGAGTTTTCATTTATTGAAGATAAAAATAAGCCGTTTGTCAAAAATACTGAAGTCATTGAAAGATGGTGGGGTTTTTGTTACATTAGTTATACACTTAATTTTTTCTGTTATTTTTTTCCCAAGCAGAGGAGATGGTGCCCTTTTTAGAAGGGAACAAGCACAGAAGATGGTGCCCTTTTTAGAAGGCAAAGAGGCACATCTTATGAAACACATGATAAAAATAGCTTATTAAAAGCCTTCTGTATTCTTATTTGTAACTCTTACTGAAAGATACATTTCAATTTGATTTTACTGCAGAAAAACTAACCAGGGGCTCATTTATCTCTTAATACTTGCACACATTTGTAGTCCCATTGTTGTACACAGGTATGTAAATTCTGCTGTTAACACCAACTTTAGATCCCATGTACAGAGGGGCCTAAAAGACTGGATCAGTATTAACATGCAGCATGCGCTGCTGTCCATGTGATGGAAAAGTGTATTGTTGCTGCCATTCATGTTTTTCCTACTGGTTGTGTCTGGAGATGGTACACGCTCCTTCCATAAATACACAGTGAGTGCACTGTCAACTCTGCTAATATTATATTGAAGTCCTCTTCAGTTCCTGAGTTATTAAAAAAACCTGAGGATCTGAAAACAATTTTACTTTCTTCTTTTGTGTGCTTTTGGTTTGTTTGTCATTAAGGATGGGCTGACTTTGAAATGCCATAGAGACTACAAAATAAAGTATAAAAAACCCACCAACGCCATTTAAAGCTGTGTGGTACTTGAATTAGAGTAATATATGGTTGGAGTGCAACAAGGCTCCACCTTGCAATAGGAAGGCGGTTGTTTTTTCCTCCAGTGACTTGTTTTCTTTTCACGCAGGAGGCATAGATGTGATCTTCACTCTGCAAGGGGATCCCAGCCTGTTTGTGGCTTCAGCTGCCAGTCAGCTTCTGGTGCACATGCTCACCCTCTCTGTAGAGTCTGAAATGACTAAACCTCTCGATACAAAGGACTGTGACTGGCCAGCGTGTGCCAAAATGATTATAAAGCATATTGAAGATTCCCTTCAGTCCAGCTCTGCCTCTCACATCGAGCAGTCATTAAAACTGTTAACTAGTTTGTTTGGCAGTTGTCGTGCTCCGTGGACTGAAGTGCTTTGGTTAGGCGTAGCAAAGCAAGTAGAATCCTTTTTGACGGAAGAGACTGTTCAAGCACAGCACATGGTGGCAAATCTTTTGCTTAACATGGCATGGTAAAGATCTGGCACCTTGGATCCAGTGATGAAATATATCTGTTTTCCACCGTCTAATGGGGCATATTACTTACAGTTCTTTCTTCTCAGGTCCCCTGTGTTTTGTGACTCTGAAGGCAGTTTTTGGGCATTAGTGACTTCTGCTCTGGAACACTTAACTCCACTACAAGCTGGTCCTTTGGCAGTCGGAATCCTGAGGGTCTACAAATGGTAGGACTTACTGCAATTAAATTTTTGCACTCTGTAAATGTTTCTGCACTAGTATCTCTGTTGTCTTTCCAAGAACTGTTTTTTTGCTCACTGCATTTTCCACTACATTCCTTAATATAAGACTGTTTGGCAAGAACTATGCCAGTGGCTAACACACTTCAGACACTGATAGTAAGAATACAGAGAGAGATAAATGAAATGACCTAGTATCATGTTTATGTGTATACCCTTGCATCTTACCTATAGCCAGCTAATTTCAGGAAGAAATAGCAAACTGCTTTAACTTTATACTGCAAAGATTAATAAGGAAGGATGCAATTTGACTGCCTGTCAAATCCAGTAGTCTCTGTTCAGTTTTCTCTTTCACAAAAACACCAACTAGTGTAAGAGCTTTCACTGCTGTCCAGCAGAAGCGTGCATCTGGAGACTCTGTTGACAGTTGTAGAATAACTCAGGTTAGAAGGAACCTGTAGAAGTGATGAATTCAACCTCTTGCTCAGTGCAGGTCTAACTTGAAAGACAGATTAGGTTGTTCAAGGCCTTCACCCTTCGAGTTTCAAACACCCACAAGGATGAGGATTCCACAGCTTCTCTGGGCAACTTGTTCCAACTTAACCACTTTCATCGCACTATGAAAAGTATTTTCTCTATATCCAGTTGGAATCTACCCTCATGCAATTTAAGATTCTTGTGTTGTGCACCTCTGAGAAGTCTGCCTCATCTTTTCCAGAAGTCCCCTTTAGGTAGTGAAAAAGCATCAAGAAATCGTCAGATGAATACAGCACATATGGATACTGATTCACAGGCTAAGTAACACCTGTATCTTAAGGTAGAAGGACACCATTTTGTTGACAAGAAATGCCTGTCTCTAAAACCCCCTTCTTACATAGAATCCCCTCTGTTTGCACAGATTTATAAGACTGCTTCTAAATTCCAGAGCCGTTTCTCCTCTGCTTTCAGTTAGCCAGGGAAGCTTGGAAGAAGGCTTGAATTGTGATAGTACTTTCATTGCTCTGTCATTGCTGGCTTGTTTAAAAGCCTGCATGAAAAGCATTATTCTGCTCAGCATTTGGGAGCAGATATCTGAGAAGGAATTGAAGTTTTCTTGTTTTGGTAACTGCTGTTTCCTCCTTGAAGCCCACAAGATGTGAGGATTCAGGCACTGACTGTTCTACTTCAGCCAATGGACTGTATTTTGAGAGCAGCCTCCCAGCCTCTGGAATATGCAGGTACAGTTGTGATAGAAAAGTTAGAGGCTAGTCTGCTTGCCAGTGTTTTAAGCGTCTGGTGCAGACAAAACTGGAGGAGGAAGAGTAGAAATAGTCAAGGACAGTAGCAGTGTTTGTGGTGAAGTACTGACAGTTGCATTTGAAGGGATACTCATACTACATCTCCTGAATATCTTGATTAACTTTTAAAAATCATAGTCATTTGTATTCACTAACAGCTCGAGCTCTTCCCTCCTTTGGTCCTCTAGGTTTGCTGGATGAGTCTGTTAGTGATCCCATCACTGTTGAAAGTCTTCTGACCTCCAAGTCATCTTGTGCTAGTCTCCTGTGTCAGACCCTCGCTCATCTGGAGGAGCTGCTGTCTCTGGTAACATTCAGAGAAGGAAAAAAGCCTGGGGATCAAATTGGTCCTTGAAAGAGCATTAATATTGGTTGCAGACTTTTGCAGTAGAGCTTAACAGAACGCGGAGAGGAGTTGACAGTGAGGTCTTCCATATGTTAAAGAAATCTAGCATAGTAGACTCCAAATAGAGGAATATATAGAGGAATACTGAGGCTTGTAAAGAAGACCTGCACAAGCTTTGTTACCATACTTTATTTCTACTCCAATTATTGATCCAGTGAAAAAACATAAATTGAACTGCTTTCCCAATCAGTGAGAAGAATCTCCTTCCATCTGTGCAATAGTTCTTGGGGGACAGGAGAATAATGTGTTTGTAGTTATTGGCATTATGGTACCTTAAGAACATACTAGAAATTTTTGCTGCCTCCTGACCAAAAACTCCTGCTCTGTATGCACGCTTGAGACTTTTGCTGGAAACTTTTTTTGTTTTCTTTCTCCCCTCCCATTAGGTTCGTTTGCCAGTGGATTTACCCTATACACCTTTGCTACGCTCCCTCATGACAATATTACAATTCTGTAATGGGTTCCTGAGGCCAGCTTCTCCTCTGGGAAGCACAATAAGCCGAATCTTGATCAATTGCTTCAGAGTCCAGAGGTCAGCTCTTGATGTCATAGCAGCAATCCCAGAGAAAAGAGGTGAGTTAATCTTTGCACTTTTTTTAATCTTGGAAATACTTGACTATTCTGTAGTTGCAGAATTTCTCATTCTCCTTCGCTGATCTTTCTGAATTAAGACTACCACTTCCATTTCTGAAAGTTGTTCATTTTTTTTCCAATTCTTCCTACTTCTTGGTTAACCTTACTTTCTGTTGATGAGCTGTAATTAAAAATGCTGTAACTAAAAAGGTTTTAGTGGTTGTGAGAGACTGGATGTTTCTGCTTTACTCTGAGGACTGTATTTGCTTTCTTCTCCAAAACAGTTTTACAGTCCTGTGTCTTTCTGTATTTCAGCAGTTGCATTGTGATTCAACTGCTTCTTCTCTCAGTATTGGTCCTTTAGTTTTGTCTTCCATGTTTCAGACTGCAACGCACTCATAGGAAGTCTATTTGATGTCCTTCTGGCATACATGGAGAGTCCAAACACCAGCCCTACTGTGAGTATAGAACTAAGGAGAGATCCAAGTCTATTAGCTTGCCCCAGTGGGATGTAGTTCTGAGAAACTGTCTGACAAAAGTTGCTTCTTAGCACAGTTTGTATCAGAATATGTAGGAGACTTGTCTTGATTCTGGATTGCTTGCAGGAAATAGCTAAAATTCTAACGAGCAAGTAACTGACCAATACATTGAGTGTTCTTGAAAAAACAGGAGCCATCACATCTAAGAGTAGCACCAACATACTCAACTTGGCATGGCCCTTAAGTATTGAATTCTTTGCATTAAGGGGTTGTGTTTTCTTGCTTTGTTTTGTTAAAATGACTGACAACTGCAAATCAAAAGCTGGAGGTACTAGAACTTTGTAATACTAAGCTGAGAACAGGCATTTTCTGTGTGTTTGTTAGAAATGTTATTTAAGCTCCATTTACTTACGGCTTCTGTGTAAGGAAGCATATATACTTCTTTACTCTGAGAATGTCTCTAAGTTTGAGCCTAAAACAAATTTTATCTAGCATAAAGGCAACAATTCCTCCTCCTGTAGTAAAGTAAATCTGCTTTGTATTGCTTCAGGTTCTAAAGAAAACATTTCACGCTTCATTAGAGTGGTTGGTGTGCTTGCAGGAACTGTCCTATTCCAACAGTCAGTGGGAACAAACCAAGATTTTGGAAGGTAACGAAGCTAAGTAAAGTTGAGACCAACAGCAGCTAGTGGCATAGATGAAACCTGCTCTTGCCTACCTTTCCTGCTCAAAGCACTCAGGATTCATTTGTTCACAATTATGTTGGATGTAGGTTTAGCTGCCCAAATAGTGCTTTGAAGAACTCTGGGAGAAGCACACAGCAGCAGCAAAAGGGATTGCATCAGATAAAATGATACAGAGGTTATACAAGGACTGCTTCAGTAAGGCTTGTTGCCTTTCATGTCTGTTCAAGCTTGTCACTTGGCTTTTACAGATGTGTTTCTGGTGCTGCAGAAGCATTTGTGCAGTCCTTGCTGGGAAGTAAGAGATTCTTCTCTGGAGTTCGTCACTGAGATGATTAAATACTTGCAAGGTAGGTACAGAGGTTTAACACTTCAGATTGAAGGAATATTTCTTTTAATGTTATGGAAGTCAAACAGGCTTGTGAAGCATCCTCTGACCTGTAACTGGAGGGCTAAGAAAAGAAGTGCCAAGATTTTTACTCTTAGATCATGATCAAAATCTGACAAAAAGATTAATAAACTTGCCCTACTTTTCTGTTGAACTCAGATTGTTGTGCCCTTCTTAATGGCAGTTTTGGCAAGTTAAACTGAGGGGTGTTGAGACAGTCATATATGTTGAGACATGAATGTCAAGGCAGGTGACAATGCTTAATGGCAGATAATACTTTCCCTTTTCTCAGTTTGCAACAGAGTCTGTTTGGTTTCACTCAGCAGGCTGGGGGCTGGGATTTAGGAGGCTAAAAGCCTAGATCTGCTTTGTATGCTTTGGATTAATTACGGAGTTTCCACATTACTGGTAGCTCGGGCTTTGCAGCAGGCAGTACTAAGGTAGTGTTAATTCTCCTACAGTAGGTCTGCGATGTTGGAAGAGAGGGGGATGTTGTCGACTGCTGTTGTCCCCGGGTCACGAAGTATCCAGCACACTCAGCTGCATTATTAGCAGTTCATGCTGCAGCCCCTCTCAGTCTTGTAGTTGCATTCTTTTTCTTTGCCCTATGCCTTGACAACAAGGAAGGAAGACTTCTTTTCCTCCTTTAAGCAAAGGCATAACTTTGATGAGGCTGAAACCATGTCCCCGTTTGCCTGGAGAAAGTTTTTTCTTGCTTCTAGAACAACTGTAAATGGATTTTTCTAAGTCCCAGTGTCTATCAGAGCTTGACTGAAAGTCACCAAGCTGCTGGAAAATGGGGAGCCTGACACAGAGCATCTGTGCTCTTGTGAGCAGCTGCCTGGTCTCTGCAGTGGCTCAGCTCACTGGCAGCCGTCCCTGCAGTCAGTGGGCATCCTTGTATGACGCGGAGAACTGTTTGCATTGGAAACAGCTTCATGGTCCGAGAGAATAAAGCCTTGCTTCTTTGGATTGCTGTCTTATTTACAGACCACGATGAGTTCAGGCAGTCTCTCCTGTCTTCAGAGGTGCCGAGGCTTACAGAAAGTCTTCTTGAGGATCCAGAAAGCTACGTGCGAGCAAGTGCTGTGATTGCTGTGGGACACTTGGCCTTCATTACTTACTTTGCTCCAGAGTCACCTGTCACAGGGAATCAGTTTAATAAAGAGGTATGATGACTTTGTGTAGCGCGCTGCAGAATCAAGCTGAACTATGCATCGGTTTACTGCTGTACTGCTTACAGCTTTCTTCACAAGTTATGTGCAGTCTCATGCAGGCAGATTTTACAACCAGTAATGAAGAGGCTAGATTTTTTACTTCTGCTGTTCTTGTTTCTTTGCATGTTCCTCACCTCATTGTGCTTTCTCTGTGTCTTTTTACACTTAGAACACTGTAGCAAAGCTTCAAGAAATCTTGTCAACAGACCCAGAGGGCTTCCCTAGGAGGGCTGTGATCAAAATCTTCACCAAGTGGCTGAAACAAGACTGCCTAGGTCAGCTGGAAGAGACAGAGCAGTTTGTCTCTAGAGCGATCCAAACTGTGGAGCATGACTTAGACTGGGAAGTCAGACTTTATGGTTTGAAACTGGTTGAAGTTTTCTGTACTCACACAATTTGCCGTCTTGGCGTTCCTAGACGCCCATATGCTCCTGTCTTGTCTGCAGCCCTTAGTTCTATTCCTCAGAATGAGCCGCTGCAGATATTTTGCCGAGCAAAACTGTTCAGCTTTTTGTTTCGGTCTTTGTGTGACTGTGACAAACCAGTAGGTCACAGAGCCTGTCATATACTGCTTGTCTTAAGAAGTAATTTCTGTTCAGGTAGTACCCTGAAGGATTCACAAGGGACTGGAGATTCACAATGGTCTGGAGATTCACCTGCAGGTCACAGCATCGCCTGGTTACAAAGGACACTGAGGCAGGGTTCTCTGTCCCAGAACTTCCCCACAGATGGTGGTAACGGGGTGGATTTTCAAGATCCATGGAGCATGATACTAGCTTTGGGTACTATAGACTTTGAAGAGCTACGTGATGAGCTAAATAAAAGTAGTGACCATGTGGAGAAAAGCCCTCAGTCCCTCTTACAGGACATCCTTGCTACTGTGGGGACCATAGAGGAGAACGAAGCTGACTGTTACTGAAGACACCTTGTGCTGTGAGGGAGGGAGCAGTGCTTAAGCAGTTTTCTACTGGAGGAGAATTTTTTGCTACCAGTCATTTCTCGAGACAGGATAAAAATAAGTGTTACACTGGATGGAGAACAGAATGGTTTTGTTGGCTGTTAAAACGGGTTAGAAAGTCTTTGCTTTAATACTGATGAACTTTTTTAACAAAAAGCATAATCTCCAATAAACTGATTTGTTTTTCAAAAACACATTAAGAAGTGCATTTGTTCTTTTTTTTTTAAGTCCTGCGTCTTTTAAGAAAGCACCAGATCATGTCTACATGAGGAAACATTTTTAAAAAACAAAACAGTGACTGAAGACAAGTTGTTGCATGCTCCTTTTAGAGCCAGAGTAGCTAAAACTGATGAAGACTGGTTTTAAGGAACACTTGTTTTGACCTTGTCCATATCTCCATCCTAAAAACAGTTTTCTAGTTCCCTGTTGCATTTTGAGGTCTAGAGCAGAAGGTGGGGCACTTGAGGAGTCAAAAGCTGATCATCCTTAACATTACAAACTTTCTTCCATAGATAACATACTTGTTTGATCTCAGCAGTGACTCTAAAAAGCTGACTTTTTTAACTAAAGCCAGAAGCAAGTCCATTTGCTGATTTTTTTTAAATACTCTTATTCTCCATTCCTAAAGAACTAGGATAGTTTTTTAACTAAAGCCAGAAGCAAGTCCATTTTGCTGATTTTTTTTAATTACTCTTATTCTCCATTCCTAAAGAACTAGGATAGCTTCTTACTAGTAAGAGAAACTGTCACCTAAAGCTTTTTCATGATAAAATAGATCTATGCTTAACTTCGGTAAACAAAGAGAAACCAGCAGCTATAGTGCAAATGGCATAGCTGTTTTCTGAGAAAAATGTTGCCAATTTTTTAAAAACTCACAGAAGACTCAAGTTTGCAACTTACTTCAAGGTCTTGTCATGGGCTAAGAAGCTTTCTGAAACATGGGGGGGGAGGGGGAAATAAAAAAAACCACAAAACAAAGTAGTACCTTTACTACTAGGTCAAACCATGCTGTATTCCTTTTTGGCACTGAGGTGTTACTTGGCATCCTTTATCCTCCTGCAGGCTGTGTAGAGGCAGGAACACAGCACTCATTTTAGGCTGGTGGAGGCTATTGCATCTAAGGTGGTGGAAGAACTTCTACAGTCTCCTCCTCCAATATTATCCCTGCAGCAGTACAATTGGGTGAGATGCAGTCTGAGTTTCTTGCAACTGAGGTTGAAGATTTACTCTATGCCTTTCAATGAAGTCAGCACACTTACCTATCGCTCTGTGCACAGCTTTATGTATGACAGAGCCCTTGGGTGTTGTAACAGCCTCTGCTACTAGGAGACAGCAGCTCTGCTTCTGATACACAATTCCACCTGAGCAGGGTCTACACCTGGCAAAAGACAGAGGATAATAAAAATCAGGTCTTATCCTGCCACTGCTTTTTTTCCTCAGAAATTGAAAGGGTTAGTAAGAGGGAGGGGATTTGCCTTTAAAGCAGCGTGGATTGTTTGTGGAGTTTTAGCAGTCCTGTCTAGTGAAGGGGTTAGAGTTCCAAAACCAGCATTATGTGTTGGCAATGGGTCAGATGTGCTCTGGGAAAGGAGGCAGCAGGTTGTTGGGTAAACATCTCCCTCCCGTTCAGCATTAGAATTCTTGCGATTTCAGGGTTGTGCAGTTTAGGAGACTCCAAGGAATTATTCAAATACCAGCAAATTGGGTAAGTAAGTGACTCGTTACAGAAGAGAAACTCCACTGCTTATTACCAAAGTCTCTTGACTCCCAGACTTATTAATTTGTAATGGAACTTTTTTTCTTTTTATATTGGCCGGGGTGATAGTGACATTGTTAAGTTCATACCTTTGTAGTCCAAAGTCTTGTTTATACACAGGATGCTTGTACACTAAAACCCCAATGTACAACAAACCGAGAGGGCTCCTTATCTTTAGAAGGGGAATTAAGGACTCCTTTCATCTTTCATTAAAAACAGGTCTCCACCTCCAGCAATTAGGTGACTCAGTGCTGATTTTGTACTTCTCCCTCTTCTCAGCTCACCACATTGCCTTACTTTGTTTTCTCTGCTGCTCTAGTTAGAGCAGAGAATCTTATTAACACCGAGATTCTTGGGCTGACATCCTGCACCTGATAATTGGGAGAAACACAGAGTCCTGAACATCTGAGCAGTGTGGGGAACAAATACCAGGGAACACCGAGATTATGGGAGATGAAAGCAAAAGAAAAAACCCCTGTTTCTTTCCACAGAAAACAATGGCAGTGGGTCTTGCGAGATGAAAATTTAGCTACTGAATTAGTAAACACACACCAACAACTACTAATGTAAATCATCCATCATACTGGGAAGCTGTACCATCTGTAGGATGCCCATCTTTGCACACTGTTAAGAACTCATGTGCAAGCCCTACCCCACTTATGCTGCCAACTCACTGTCGTGGTTTAACCCCAGCTGGCAACTAAGCACCACGCTGCCGCTCGCTCACCCTCCCCATGCCCTGGTGGGGTGGGGGAAGAGAATCAGGGGGAAAAACCCAAACCAACAAAAAGCCCATGGGTTGAGATAAAGACAGGTTAATAAAACAGCAGAGGAAAAGAATAATACTACTTACGATGATAAAAGAATTTACAAGGCAAGTGATGCACAATGCACTTGCTCACCACCTGCAGACCGATGCCCAGCCCAGCCCCGAGCAGCGGTCCCTGCTCCGTGGCCAGGTCCCCCCCCGTTTCTATCCTGAGCATGATGTCGTATGGTCTGGAATAGCCCTTTGGGCAGTGGGGGTGAGTTGTCCTGGCTGGGCGCCCTCCCAGCTTCTTGTGCCCCTGGCAGGGCATGGGAAGCTGAAAAGTCCTTGACCAGCGTAAGCACTGCTCAGTGACAACTGAACCATCAGGGTGCTGTCACATTCTTCTCATCCTAAATCCAAACCACAGCACTGTGCCAGCTGCTAGGGGGAAAATTAACCCTATCCCAGCCAAACCCAAGATACTCATTCTCAACCCACTTCTTACCTACCACAGGCTTTTTTGCACCTCCACAAGATCCTTATGCCAGCCACACGGCTTTCTGCTGGGTTAAGCCTTTACACATGTAGTACATCTTGCCAAGGAGCTGTGGTCGTGGTGCACCCAGGGGAGGGTTAACTGGGGGAGACAGTCCTGAGAAGCAGACTCCTTACCCCAGGTACACACGGAGCATTCATGCCAACAAGCGCTATTGCTACTTACCACTTCACCGCGTGACAACAGCGGTCCCTCCATAACCTCTACACACTCAGCTCGCTCCTGTCACGCTGAGGACTCCAGCGCTGTACAGAAGGAGGTGGGCTGCCTGGCTTTCTGGTATGGACGCAGGACAAAGTTCAAAGCTGCTTTTTTGGGATGGATTTCTGTGGAAACTGCTGCTTTCACACTGTCGGCGCTGTAGCTGTGTACGGTTCCTGCAGGAGGCAGGCACCGCCGAGAGAGTTTTTCCAACACACACTCTCTCCAGCTGATTTCCGCAAAGGCTGCGGCCAGACGTGGGCCTCGTTTAATGCACGAAGCACCGAGGCTCAGGTCTGTCATTTGCTTTAATGTGGGCTGTGGGTAGCAGGCAGTAGCAGTACAAGTGGTATCAACGTGGAACATCACAGATTAGAAAAATGTACTTCTCCGATGGCTGGGACTGTGAAAGAAGATTACGCTCTTTATCTGCACAGGGGCAATGTAAGTTCTATTGCCTGATCCGCACGCAGGTATGAAATTCCTAGAGTTGCTTTCAACACATTTCAGCAAAGCTCTGAAGAAAGGATTTATCCTTTAACTGCTCAGAGGCAGGAGAGAATAAGCGTCTTTGGCTCATCCCTACACTAGCAATGGCTTTATAAAAGCTGCCAAAAGAACAGCTGTTAATTTTCTGTTTTAATATATTGGACATTTAAAATTCAAAGAATATTCTTTGCCTAATTATACTAATTGCACAACTTAGTCAAAAATGGGCCATAAATGTCTAAGGCTGTTGCTTTAGCTTAGATACATGTGATCTGTGATTACAGATCAACTCATGCATATCTTTGCAATTGCTTTTGTCCATCTCTAACAAAATTTGCTCTACCTTTCACTACTTATTCATCAAGGCTTCTAAGAACCACCATGTGTTAAAGAGGAAACTCATCAACCAGCTCCACTGCAGAAGTTCTCAACAATTTACAATGGAAAAATATACCAGTAGCAACACCTCTGCAGTCTGTGTCATTTCCCTTCAGAGCAGTGGGTTTTGGCCTCTGTGGAGAAATCAAGCACCACTTAACGCGGCCAGACCTCAGCCTGCGTCAGACGCGCTCCTCCACAGACAGGACGGAGCTTTCCTATAGCTTTGCAAGCCAGCACGCAGGGAAATGGAGGGACTTTCTTTCAAAGCAGCCGTGTGTCTGTCTGACCAAGCTGGAACAAAGCTGGCAATGCACAGCTGTAACGAAAGCACTCAGGGCTCTGCAAACACGCACCATGGATCCACTTAGAACTCATCCCCAGATGGAAGGGGAAATGAGCAGTCTGCATCAAGAGCCCCTGCGATACTGCAAGTACAGTTACACAACTGTTGCAGTTAAAGCAAAACTTAACTGAAGAAAACAGTATTTCTGCCTGCAATACCAATACCAAGTCTCTGCTTAGAGCACAGCAGCTCTAAGAGCACAGAGTTAAAGGCCTACATTTACCATAAATGTAGAACAGAGCTGCAAAGACACCTTTCACGTGGCTGCCTCCAAAACAAACCCATCCAAACCAAGTAACTCCCCAGCTCGTTCTGCAGTTGCCCAGTCATTAAATTCCGTGCAAGGGCAGGAAAATGCTGTCTGGAACAGAGGGGGCACCCACTCCTCTGAGGGACATTGCCTGATTAGGCCAGATCAGGAATAAAGTAAAACCATGACCTTAACAGGCTCCTGGAGAGCATTAGGGCTTGAACCCTGGTAGCGTTGCCCCTTTTCACTCCTCTTCAGTGCAAGATGGGTAGAAATTACCCTTAAGAGATAGATACGCTTTCAGATCTTCAGTTCTCCCATTTCATTTTCTCTTGGTCCTCATACTTCAGTCTCCATTGACCCCATATTCCCTGAGCTTTCAGGCTGGGTCAGTGGAAAAGAGCAAGGAGCTCATGCTGCTGTGCACAAGGACGCTCGGCCGGTCCCTTGCCTCTGCCCTGCTCAGGGAGGTGACATTTCAGCCACACTTGGGGACTTTGGCATCAAACCAGCTTCTGGGCTGTGACCAGCACAAAGGAGCTGCACAGCCCAATCTGGCAGATGGTGAACCCAGGTTGTATGTCTTGAAACAGGGCTTAGCTTAGCTTAGTTTAGCCCAGCCTGCTCCAAAATAAACCCTCTTACTAAGCTGCATTAGCCCTCACAGATGCAATTCTTCTGATTTTCGCCTTTATATAGGCTGGGCAGGGCCACAGGTGAGCCCCGGAGCCCATCCCTCTCAAAACCAAACACCCCTGAAGGGACTGATTACAACTCCCATTACCTGCCAACAACAAAAAGCTGCAGTTAAAACACAAACGGCCATGGTTGCTAAGTGACAGCATCCGTACCAGCTTGTCACAGCCGTGAGACAAACAGCTGTGGCTGCACAGCAATCCCATCTATTCCGTGTAATTGAGGATAAAACCGCTGTTTTCATTACCACGTAGTAACCTTAACTTTGACCCATCAGAATATTTTATGCTTTAGGTTTTGACGAAGAGCCCCGTGAAAACAAGGCTAAAGCCTCCACTGAAACCAGTAGAAGCGAGTTTGATTCAACACACCTTTAATATTGCAGGCTCTTTCAATACATTTTCTTCCCGGTGAACTACTGCACAAGACCACAACACGGCTTGCTCTGCTAAACGGTCCGTTTCGGAAAAACAGGGAGCTAGGTGACGGTAATTTCAGTGAGGGGCATTTGAAAAAACAACAACAAAATCAACAAAAAATACACCTGTCGGCTTCGAAAGTGAACTCGCGGGCTGTGTTCAACACTGAAGGTTTTTGGAAAAGATTATTAATTTGTCAGAGCTGCAAACAACATAGATCCTTATAAATGAAGTAGTTAAGCTGGAACTTTAAAGCTACATGAAGCAAGGGTTGAGTTGTTACGGAGTCTGGGATCCAGCGGGCACAAAGGGGTCACTTGCTCCAGAGAATGCAGCAGCGTTGGGACGGGGTGGGAGGAAGACTGAATAGGTACTTAAGCACCGTTTTGCTGGGATGGAATGTTGCAAACCCCTAAAGCAGAGAGACCCTAATTAGCACAACTGGCAGCTCAGTGCATCCAAGGAAAATACGTTTTTTAAAAAGGGGGGGGAAAAAAAATATCGCGACAGGCAGTATAGAATAGCTTGCTCACTCCTCTGCGTACTCTAACACGCTGCAGAAAAACCCGTCTGAGGCCATGCTGGTAGCGGAGACAAAGGGATGGATCAGTCAGCGTCCCGTGAACGATCGGAAGTGACCAGGAAAAGCCACCGCCCGGCTGCCAAACAGAGCGAGAAAAGCGCAAACAGCCTTCAGCGGCCAGCGCGGCGCATCCCGGCGTGGAACATCCTGCCAGGGCGCGTGTGACCACCTTTACTCCACGCAGCAGCTCTCAATGACTACTGCAGCTGATTATGCCCTTTCCTAATGAATTCTCCCTCGTCTCCATCCACACAAGCCTCGATTTCCAGTGCCAGGAGTAACAGCCCTGATCCTGCCGACAGCTCTAACAACACATGCGTCGCCAGTGTGGTCAAAGCTCAGCCACGTGGATAAAGCCAACTTGACTGTTGCCTTTGGTCACTGTCTCCACGTCAGCATATTAAACGCTTCTGTTTTGCATGTTGTGCCAGAGTAAAATGCAAATTTTTTTTCCTCCGTATTTTATCCATAAACGCTGTGCTTTTCCTAGCTGTTCTCTTTAGCCCCCAGATTGTTTCGCCAGAGTCAAGAAAACGAGCGTGCTTCATACTGGTGGTAAAACCCTGCTCTCTAAATCACGGAGCGCAGGGTGAATATTGCTGTGCAGACAAAGGTCTGACTTTTCAGCACCATTAAATTAGGCAGCTCAAAGGTGTAGCACGCCGTCTGGCTGGCTGGATGAAAGGCACGTCCTCCACGTACGCCATGGCGCAGCGCTGGCGGGCAGACAGCTCAACCTCGCCGTTCCTGCAGACATGGCATCATGGAAGGGAAAAAAAAAAAGAGAGAGACCTCCTGTCTCCCTGATCCCTGTCGAGAACTTCTGCCCTGTAGGGATCAGCCCCCCAGTTTGGGAGCATCTTCTCTGCCCTTTATTTATCACAACAAGATCAAAGATCCATCTCCATGGAAACGTCTGAGCTCAAAGAGTTTCTGCGCTACGGCTTTACATCCTGCACAGAGGTTTTGGCACTGTTTTTTGAAACAGAAGCTTTGACATGATCAGCATTCAGGTCTCTTCAGAAATGGTTTGATTAGTAGTCATTGGTAACCTGTGGGGCACGCGTATGCGTGTAAATAACACGCACTCTGCAGAGCAGAGCTGCCGGTGCATTACGGCACCTGCGGTCCACGAAGAGCGCCGCTGTTCGGCTGTACACAGAGGCATCCCACGCCCTGGCTCCTATGGCTTTCAGGCTGTTCCCTTGTGTCCAGAGCAGAGGAGAGACGCTGTCACGTGTGTTCTTCCAGAGCTGGCACCCCAGCACTTTGTCCCCACTTCTGAAGTCTGGTAGGACTTCCAGCAGATCTAGAGACCAGAGCCCCGTGGGCAGAGCTGCTGGAGCCCATTACTGCCCGCTCTCTGCTGCATCTCACGCCTCGGAGGAGGCAGCTGCCGAGCTGCTTGGGCTTACCCAAACAGAGATGGCAAGCGGCACAACACCCATCCCAGCAAAGACTTCATGAATCCTGCATTCAAACTGTTGCCTCTGGACCAGCAGTGGCCGGGGCACTGGTGCTGGGTCATTCCAGCGACTTCTCTCCCGTTAGTGCTGAGCTCCAATTCCTTCAGCATAGTCGCTCCTACAACTGATGCCCAGAAGAGGGAAAAGAAATAAGAAAATAAGTAAACCAGGCATGGTTTATGATACTTTTGTTCCCTGTTCTGCTCACCACATGGGCACACAAACTGTTAAACTGTCATACTGGGGGCAGGAGCAACTAGCCAGGAGGAAAACTATTCCAACATCCACTGCAGGTGCTGCCGACAGAAAGTGGACGTGGAGCTGCAGCCTCACAGGAAATCCTGGACTCAGCTTAAACCTCATGTGAAGAAAAGTCAGGGCAAAAAGGAGCGAAGCAGAACTCACTCACAAGACTCACATTTTCACAGGCGTGTCCCAAGAAGGCTGAGCAGGGAGTGAAGAGCACCCAGGGCTGCGTTAGCACCGACGCAGGGCTGACAGCGCTGACCTGGAGAGCATCAGCCAGCGCCGGGGCAGGAGGAAGCCCCAACTCACAGCACTGCCAGGGGCAGGTCATGCTCCCGAGGAAGTCAGACCACATCTCGCTACTGCTCGTGGCAGCGGTGAGCCCCAAGTCGCCCATATGCACACAGAATGTGATTTTTATAATCATATTAAAAAATTTCAGAATAGCAACTGTGCAGAGAGCAATCCAGCAGCCAGCATTTAGCCTTAGCCTAGGGCACAGGCAGAATATGCCAGGCATGAATTAATACAACATAAGCTGCACCACGCTGAGTTTCATGGATTAATTATAAAAGAGAAAGCAATAATCAAGGGATCTGTAAGGCTAATAAATGTTCTGAGAACACTGAATGTGACACAAGAGCCGCAGCCAGCGTGACAGGACATGAATGCATTTTAAAAGCACATTCATCACACACCGTGTATTAATTCGCAGCTGGTTTCCAATGACAGCACTTGGCCTTAGCTGCCTTCGTAGCATCACTGGGTGCAAGCAGATCATCACCTAGCCCAGAGAAAAGTGGGCTGGAATCTACTCATGAGCAGAAAAAAAATTCACAGCCATGCATCAGTGCAACAAGACACAGGTGTTAACGGAGGCATTTTAAAAGCACATTCATCACACGCCGTGTATTAATTCGCAGCTGGTTTCCAATGACAGCACTTGGCCTTTAGCTGCCTTCGTAGCATCACTGGGTGCAAGCAGATCATCACCTAGCCCAGAGAAAAGTGGGCTGGAATCTACTCATGAGCAGAAAAAAAATTCACAGCCATGCATCAGTGCAACAAGACACAGGTGTTAACTCTGGCTTAAAGCTCTGCAGCCCTGTGACTCTCCAGTGCCTTATGCCTAAGCTCGGTTTAGCACTCACACCTGTACCAGCATTTGGAGGTTTCTGGGTCAGTGACGGTGTCCACTGGGCTGCACAGCGCGAGTCACCTGGTGAAGGACAGCCCAAGGAGAAAATCAGGCCCCTGGCAAATTCTCCAATCATCTCTGCAGTAAAATACTTGAAAGCACTTCTCTTTCTCAGTGCCTCCAACTATCTCTCCTCTCCATCTCGTATTTCATCTCACTGCAGCTTTTTAATTATGCAGACAGCTCATTGCGGGGCTTTGCCTCTCGCTCACAGACTTCCATTCCTCTGTATGGAGTGCATGTTTCTATAGAGCATACTCTCCCCAATTAGATTATTGCCTAGGTGAAACTTGATGTCTATGTCTTTGTCTTAGGGAAAACTCCGATAAACCTTAAAATGGTGATGCCTCCAAGAAGAACCGCTCCACCTGCGCTATCACGGCGATCCCCAAATTCCTCTAGACCAAGATGCCAGTGCAGGATGTGCCCCGGCCCTTTACCAGTTGCCAACATCAGCAAAATATTTCTTACCATAGAATCATAGAATGTTTTGGGTTGGAAGGGACCCCTAGAGGTCATCTAGTCCAACACCCCCTGCAGTGAGCAGGGACACCGCTAACCAGATCAGGTTGCTCAGAGCCCCGTCCAACCTGGTCTTGAATGTTTCCAGGGATGGGGCCCTTTCTTGAGCTGAAACACTGCAAGACTAGGTGCCAGTCGGGGCTGCACATATAGAAATTTGAAACACTCCCAAACATCCACTTCTGCCCAATAGTTCATTGCCTCAGAGGCAGTTTCCTCGCTGCGAACGTCCCATCCTCTAACCCTCTACAAAGGGGCAGCTCTTTGCAGTTCTCTGTCCAAAGATCAGTTATCAAACCAAAGCATTTCAAGAGAAATAGCTCCCCTTCTTCTCTTACTAATAATCCCAAATTTAACTATGGCCTACTTAACACCTCCTCTGAAAGCAGGAAGCGAGATGCTATTTCTGCTGGCCTCGATAAGTGGCCAAATGAACCCCAGGGAACACATAAACCAGGTACCAGGCTGGGTTTAAAGCTTGGGATGGATTGCTCAGACAGCAGCCCCCTTCCTCATTGTTCCTAAATCCTAATCTGGAGCCAAGAGGAAGCAATCATGAAAATTAAAAATAAATAAATAAATGAGTAAACAAATAAATAAATTGAGAATGACTCTGCACAATCCCCAGAGATTCTATGCCAGGCCAAATTTGTACACTGAAGTTGCATTCTCCTTGCTGTAAAAAATGTATGTCTGCCCCCCTCCTCTGCCTCTGTGACCATACGGGGACCTGAAATCACGCTTCCTCATGGGAATGAATCATGGAGCATCCACACTGACTTCCCACAGAGAGCCTTCAAACATGAAATCAGTGGTAAAAGGGGAAGACGACCCTGCATATGGGCACAGCTTGGGATAAAATAAATTTTCCTTGGATTGGCACAAAGGCAGATTTGAACCAGCTATTGCCTAGATCCGTGGGTCGACAGCCCTTTCTCAAGGGTCTCTAACACCAGCAAAAAAATCTGCATAAACCCATAGTATTAGAAGCTGCCCAGGATACACATGGAAGCGAGATCTAGCACCTTATTTGCAAATAAATGGCTCCCCTTCATTCCCCCGCAGATCTTCTGCCCAGCGTTTTCATCTTGCTCCATAGCTGTTCTCTTTTCCTCTCTCTTATCTTTTCCTCCCGCATCAGCCTGTGACAGCAGATTGTGCTCCCTAATCAACGAAGGGCTGGGCTCTTTTTGTTTGTTTCTTAAAGTCTGTGGCACTCCAGTAACACCAGCCAAACACTTGTTTTCATTAACGTTCCTCCCCAAGCCTGCCAATGGAGCCTGGACCATGCCAGGACACAGCGGAGAGGGACAATTTTGCTGGTCTGGTGTGCTTCCAGACTGAGCATGAGCATCGCCTTAGGGACACTAATGCCTCCACTCCATCACCTACCAGAAGGTGCCTGCTGCTCTCTTCTCTTCCGCTACCTCCTACTACGGGAAGGAAGCTGTCCTTCACTGCTGCCGAACCAAGCTGCTTCACTTGGATTTCTCAAGAGAATCACAGGAGAACCCGAATAGCACACTCACATTGCTATTCACCCATGCCTCCGGGAGGCTCATCCACAGGGCTCTTTAGGGAAGGGCGAGGGATGGGGCACAAGGCAGCATCCCGGGGCACGTTCTGGCACACAAGTGGGGTTGGCTTGGGGAGCGCCCAGGGCAGCAGCTGGGCGAAGGAGGGGCCTTTCCACAGCACCAGCACAGTACACTGCATTTTTTAAGGGTCTTGTGAGTGAATGGAAGAGACAAGGGCCATTTCGTCTCCCTTTCTCGCCCTCTGATGTACGCATAGAGCCAAACCAACTGATTTTAGCGAGGAAGCACAAAGCTCCTCTGGCCTTGTTGGATGTGGTCCCTCAGATTTCCTTTTCAAGGCAAATGCCTACTTTAATAATTCCTCATCTCCTGCTTCAAGCCCTCTCTCTACCATCAGACACACCACCAGATCTTCAGCTTGCAAAGGAAGCGAACCTTTCCCCGGGAGGGCAGTCCATGCTACATCCTCCCAGTAACTCCCAGGACGGGTAACGCTCAATCTCCACCGCAAACCAGTCAGTCCTGTTCCTCCTCTTCCTTTCCATCACCATTACTATGTAGCAGATCTCACCCTTTGGCTTTTGTGCCTCTCCCTGCTAGCAAATTTTGCAGCCATCTCATTTTTCTAGAAGCAGCCACGAGACTAGATTCTTATTTCTTTTGCGTGTTCTCTAATTCTCCTCCTTGTGCACAGCACAGTCCAAAGATGAGACAGCACAGCTGTGGCCGCAATTGCATGAAGACCAACAGCGAAGTAGCTGCTAGTAATTCTACAGCACTACCCAAATGTAGTTCAGTGCTTTGTGGTTGACCAGCAGAGAGACGACAAGAGCCGAACCCATGTTGCTTTCTCTACACTGATGCTACTATCCAAACTTTAAGAAAGTTTGCTCGTATGCGTTTACGCTTTGTGATGGCAGCACAGACTGAAAGTAAGAGGCATCCTGGCCCCTTCGAAACCGCCTCAAGATTACAAGGATGCAGAAATAACACTCTGACTTTTGAATAGCCAGGACTCCAGTAACAGGAGAATGTTTCACACCTGCAGCAAGCCAATTTGCTTTCTGAAAAATAACTGCACAGATATTCAGAGTGTAATCCCACTGGGAGAGAGCCCCTGCAGAAGCCCTGGGTCAAGCTGAAGGGGCAAGCAAGGCTGAAAAAGAAACCGGGAGCCAGAAGGGAAACGATTTGCCCCAGTCACACTGCAGGTCAGTGGCAGAACCAAAAAGGTCCTGACAGCCAGCACAGGGCTCACTCTTCGTCAGCTTCGGGGCAGTCAACTGATGCTGCCCGGGGGTCACCGACCTCCAGCCGGGTGCCCAGCAGCTTCGTGTCAACCTGGGGTGTTAAACACAGAGAGACCTGGCAGAGGTTTGCACCGCCAGTCCTGCACGCACCAACAGCCCAGCTTGGCTGGCAGGACAGGGCACAAAAGCCCATCAGACAGGCTGGGTCTGAGCGATCCGCTGGCCGCCTCTGCCTAGCTGCTTTTCAGAAGGGGACAACTCAGTGCAGCACCATCGCAGCTATCCGGGAGGGATTTAGAAATACACACCAAGAGAACAATCTTCTATTCATTTCCTAAAGGCCAGTTGGGACCACGAGGTCACCTCTTCACACAGAGCAGAGACCACTACGTTTCACCCCATCCTTGTTCTGCCGTACCCAGGAACACGTGCTTGGCTGAAGCCCATCTTGCAGAAAGGCATCTTATCTTGATTGGATAGCACTACCATATGGAAAGAATTTCACTTTCCCCAGTAATTTATTCCAGCAGCTAATCAACTTCATTCTTAAAAAAATTAACGCCTATTTTCTCATTTCCATTTGTCTGGCTTCAGCCTGCAGCTGTGGCTTTGGGCCGTGTCTCTTCTCTCTGGCTTAGACAGCTCTTGGGTACCTGCCTTTTCTCCTTGTGGAGCTATTTCTGTATCGCTATACAATTTTCTTCAGCTTAAACAACTGCAGTTGCTTAGGTTCCACTCTTAGGCATCAGTTTGGGGATTTTTTCATTCCACTTCCCCCTGAGGATGTGCTGCTCCATGAAGTTTCCTGCACTCACCTACCCAAAGCATGCGTCTCTGTTTTTTGCATCCTTCTACGCAGCAGCAATGGATCATGGCCTCTCTAGGAAACACAACTTGGCATAAACAATTGAGTTTAGAAGCAGAATAATGATCGCTGCTGCTCGCTGCAGATAAAGGCCACTTGTGGTGAGCATCACGTCTCCGCTGCGACCAGCTTTAATCATAGCTCATGAGCTAATGCTGAGCGCAGCCGTCCCAGCGCTCTTCCACCCCCTCCTCTGCCTTACTTCTCCATCCCTCCGATGCGCTGCACATCTGTCCGCTCTAACTCCTGGCTGTCTTCTCATCCCATTTTTGACCACCTCCTCCTCCTCCCTTTCCCCCTTCCCATTGTACTGATCTTCTCTTAATAAAACTACTCGCCTCCTAAAAAGTCAGAGAGTGAATGTGCGGCTGTTTCCTCATCACTCGCTCTGTCCCTGCTCTTTGTCCCCCCCACTGTAAACTCTCCTGGGCAAGGACTACCCACCTCCCCCTGTGTCTACCCAGGGTAAATGCATCATATTGGGAACATTTAATAACATAGAATAGAATCATGGAATTGTTTAGGTTGGAAAAGACCTTTAAGATCATCAAGTCCATCTGGAGTACTGCGTCCAGCTCTGGAGCCCTCAGCACAAGAAGGACACGGAACTGTTGGAGCGGGGCCAGAGGAGGGCCACAAAAATGATCCAAGGGCTGGAGCACCTCTCCTATGAGGACAGGCTGAGGGAGTTGGGCTTGTTCAGCCTGGGGAAGAAAAGGCTGCAGGGAGACCTGATTGCGGCCTTTCAGTACCTAAAGGGGGCCTATAGGAAAGATGGGGAAAATCTTTTTAGTAGGGCCAGCAGTGACAGGACAAGGGGTAATGGTTTTAAACTAAACCAGGGTAGGTTTAGACTGGATATAAGGAAGAAAATCTTTACACTGAGGGTGGTTAAACACCGGAATGGGTTGCCCAGAGAGGTAGTGGAGGCCCCATCCCTGGAAGCATTCAAGACCAGGTTGGACGGGGCTCTGAGCAACCTGATCTGGTTAGCGGTGTCCCTGCTCAGTGCAGGGGGGTTGGACTAGATGACCTCTAGGGATCCCTTCCAACCCAAAACATTCTATGATTCTATGATAAGTCCAACCATTAACCTAAAACCACCAGCCCTGTTTATCTGTGCTGGTCAGCCAGTGGTCTGGCAGCTAAGCCAAGAATTAAGTTTAAATGCAATAGGTTTCTTAGCAAAAAAAAAAAAAAAAAGCATTTTTGCATTGGGACAGTATTTTTGTCTGGTTTTAGCTCACGGCTTCCTCAGGGCAGGAGCTGACTCTTTGAGGCTTGTATTGTTCTTAACATGTTGATGATGTACTATAAGCAACTCTCAAATAGATAATTTAAGTTAATTAATACAAATAAACTCTAATTACAAGCAGCAACCAATTAAACCAGCACAGAGGGCAACTCCTGTGCTTGGGGTAGCAGCCGAAGTGGAAGATGATGCTATTGCAAGCCTTAGGACTCCCTCCTGCCCTCCCCACATGCTGAATCTCAGGAAGGTTTCCCACAAAGAGGCTTCGTGAGCAGCTGCTGCTGCCGGGAGAAGCTGCTGCTTCGCCTCTTGGCCTGATTATGATAGCAGCAAATTAGGGCAATTTTTCACCAGGGATGCTGTCAGTGCCTTAAGAGCAATGCAGGTCCCGGGGACGGCAGGCTGCAGCGCACAGAGATGGTCTCATTCTGGTGCTTGCTAACCCCGCAGCACGGCACATGGCCAGTTGTCCACTTCTGTGGCCACCTTGGCTCCAGCAGGACATTTCTGCTGGCCCTTGCAAGGCCCTTGGTTGTGCTGGGCATGCAGATGGCATTTGGGGTGCCAGGACCACTACGGCTCCTAAGGCTGTAAAACATTTTTTTTTTTCCCTAATTTCAGTTAATGTCACTTAGGAACACGCTTGGGTCCCAGCCAGGATAATTCCTTTTTTTCTTCCATCTAGGGATGGCAGAAATGAAGGATCAAAGCACTGAAGGGATCTAAACATGAAAGACGGAATAAATGAAGCCATGAGGAAATGGGAATGGAGATCCACTCCTCTAATGTAATTAACCTTTCCGAGAGCAGATAATATTCCCAAATTAAAGGACACCGTGGGACACAGAACGGCATCCAGGTCATATGGGATGAACGAAGCATCAAGGCAACTGCAAACACCGCTCCCACGGAGGGGACGGCGTCCGTCGCCAGCATAACCACAGAGCCGGCGCTCGGGTCTGCAGACACCCGCTCCGCCGGCCCTTGCTCATTACGAGCGGGGATGAAAGGGCTCCCGGCCCCCGCAGCGCTGCCGCGGGGCTCAGCCCCGGGCTCCTCCGGGAAGGAGCTTCCCAAGGCCAGCTCTGCCCCCGCTCCCCTCTCCCAGGCTCCGGCGAG
>NW_009260696.1:786793-794660 GCF_000687185.1 Egretta garzetta
AACCCACCTGTGTGACTTCCACCCTGGGGATCAGCATAAACTGCCCCTTTTCCAAACCGGCAGGGCTGGGGGCTTAGGTGTCCAAGGAGCAGGACCTGCTCCTGCAGCATTGCCAGAACATGCCTCTTGCCGAGCAACCCTCCGGGCTGGCAGAGCTGTCGGGTGGTTGGGGTACAGCCGGCTACTCTCTCCCTCCCCCCCCAAGCTATGCTGGCTTTGTGGTTCCTGTGGCCTCTACCTCAGAGCCCCCTCCTTCTCCTTGGCTGTAAAATGCACATAAACATCCCCTACCTGGCAGCACCACTTACAAAGCACTTGATTTCTTGGGAGGAGGCACAGCATTACAGTGCATTTATACGGCATGATGAACCACTTCTATAATGCCTGCGCTCGAGGGAGTATCTAACCATAGCCATACCTGTTTGGGCATTCATCTGTATGGAAAATGCAGCCTCTTTCCTGGCTAACACTGGGGTTGCCTTGCAGAAACCATTTAGTCTGTCTAGACAAGTATGAAGAGCAGTGCTTGGAGGTGTGAATGATTTGAGCTGGGGTATCTCTGTGGTGTTAGGTTTGCTGTACGGCGCTACGAGGTGTTGGTCGGTGCTTTTGGCTCTTTGGTTAGCAAATGCACAGCAACCAGCCAGTAGATTGTAGAGGTTTGTTTCACCTAAGAGGAAGGGAAGAAGAATGCAGCCAGCCCTTCATCACACATGTGCATGGGAGAAGCATCACAGAGTTTAACCAGGCTAAAGTGAACAGAGAAAGCACTGAAAATGATGAAGAAATGGGCAATGAGGGGGAGGATGGGGAAAGGCATATACGGTCAGCTTACATCCTGGAGGGCAGCAGAGAGAAGTTCATCAATGTTTGTATGGTGCTTAGAGAGTCTCAAATAGGAGGCACTAAAAAAAAAAAAGTAGCACTATGTATGAGCATAGAATAAATAAAATCCTTAGGACAGAAGACTGAAACTAGGGATAATGTATGTCCTTAATACATATTCAAATGAAAAAAAAGTGTATTGAAGGGAGCAGGCTTTAACGTAAAACAAAATCAAGGGGAAAGTGGATATGTAGGTGTTCTTGAATACTTAAGAACATTCAAATAAGCATACTTAAATAAGGACAGATGGAAGTATCTGTCTCCATTTTAGGTTTTTAATGACCTTTACAAATCTAGTCTTTAATCCTGCAAACCTTTCTACATATGCATTGTCCATCTGACTTGCCCAACAGTCCAAGTAAATTAATGAGGAAGATTCAAGTGAGGACAAACTTCCAGGACTGAGCCTTGTGGCAATAACATGTCAATCACAGTTCCAGTGTGACAGGTAGGTTCTCCTCCCAGTAAATGTGTGTGTGAGTCCCTGACGGTTTCTACAGCTCCAGGAATGACTCATTTTGAGAGACACCACACAAAGCATCTGTTTCCGAGTCACAAAGATATTCTAGAGACATGACACATAAATATTATTGGGATCTGGCAGTACGCGAGGCCAGACGGTTTTATCTAATTTGATGGTCAAGAATACACGCAGGTCTGGCTCGATGTTTTGTGGCCATTTAGTGCACAGTGAACAGAAGATGCTATAGTTCCTTGCTGGCACATGTATGGGGATGATCAGGTCCAGAGTGCATTTTATCCACGAGCAGAGGAGATCAATTCTGAGAAGTGCTGAGCGTCTTGAAATGCCCCCAACAGCTCGTGGGAGTTGCCCCATTTCAGGTCCAAACCTGGCCAAACAGATTTGGTCTGACCCTGTCCGCTGAGCGTATTCAGCAGGCAAAGCCTGGCTCTGTGCAAGGGCTGTGCTTAGGCCCTTGAGGAAGGAGCTGGACTAGTGAGAATTTTATTTGGACTGGGGTTAAATGCTCTCATGCCTCGGTGTCCTCTCTCTGTCCCATTGCACTGGACTTTCTTACCCACTGAGAGTTCTGCCTTTCTGTCAAGAAAAATCTCTTTCTATACATGTCAACAAATAAATCGAGAAAATTGCTTTCAGGCTGTCATCTGTGTGATACTGGGGAAGAGAGACTGCTCCTAGAGCAGCAGTAGCAGACACCAACTGCAAATCTCAGGAAAAGAGCTATTAAGCAACTTAGGGCATGTGTTGATAATTAGTTAATGCTTGTTATGTTTGCTCTGGGCTTTTCATTTCTGTTGACTGGCTGTGAATTTTCTGCACTATCACTGCTTGTTTACAGTACAGCACCTAGCTTAAACAATTAATCAGTTTTAAGAGACTCTGCTAATGTCCCTCTGACATCCAAAGAGCCCAGTTAAGTGAGTTTGCCTCTAAATGCTGGGCAAAAGCTGAGAGGGGAAGGAAACAACGCATCTCCTTCTGTGCATCTGCGGCCTGCAGCATAGATAAGACAGAGTTAGAAATGACTTATAAGTTGACTTATAAAATGAACAGCTTTGACCAGCTTTAAAAAAAATAAAGTTTTTTTAAAAAAGTGTATAAAAATATAATCCGTACAATGTTAGGGCCAAATTCCATAAAACGCCAAATAAATCCATTATTTACTGCGTGCCCCTCTCTGGACCTATACAACACAGATTTTCTGCACACAAGATCATTTCTGTCTTGTCAGAATATCCTGAATGTACTCCCACCGTATGATATTGCCGTGGCTTTTGAGGATTACACTGTTACTGTCAGTGCCAGGCATATCTATCCAAGAAAGCAGTGTCAATATAATATGAGAATAAATGACATGACTGTGAATTACAAAAAGAATAATTCATAGGTAATTTTCAATTACAGGGAATAATTTATAGGTGCCTGATTCGCAAAGAGAATAATTTATGAGTAACCTGAATTGCATGTAAAGCGCCTTACAGGTTGCTATAAGAAAGGGAGTATACCGACTGCTTGGCTGTCACGTGCTGAGACTGCATTTTGAGGGCATTTCTTGCAAAAACACCCACCGTGAAAAAAATCTGTCAAATTCCATAGTAAAAAGATTTGTATAATATGCCCAATCTGATCTGAAACCCCTGTGTGCTACCAAAAGCCAGACGTAGAGACCGTGTTGCCCTTGGAGCGCCTGCCTCACGGCACATACCACAAGCGGAAAGGCTACAACTGTTCCTACAACCTCATCACTGGAAAAGGCTGTCCCCAGCAGCGGACAACGAGCCCAGTGCCGAAACCTTTGGGTTATGTGTGCCCCCACTGCACTGCGTGGCTGCGACGGTGAATAATGTGAAAGATCTGAATAACAGAAAAGAGAGGGAGGTCTGCATAAACTGGATTAGAATTCCCAGCGCAGGCTGGCTCCTTCCCTACCCTGTCGGGGACCCTGCAGGTGCCAGGAGAGGACAAGCTCGTGTTTCATACTGCACAGATGGGCATCGCTCGTTTGTATGATCCAATACGGACGCTCCTTGTTTTGGAAAAATTACATGAGCAAATGGCTGCAAAATGGAATGACAAAATGCAGATTGGGGATAGGATGCTTTTTTCTAATGGTGAAAGTAGAAAACAGTACATCAGTGGACATGCTGAGTGCCTCCACTTGCAGCAGATATTTGAATTATTATTTTGCTTAAAGCATTTCCTCCAGTTACTGGCCCTTGAAATAAAAAGAGTTACTGTCTTTTCCTCAGACTTGCTAGCCAAGTCGTATGGCTTGTCACTAAACAGGGGGCCAAATTACCTGTTTTTTTCTTTAAAGACGTGATGTCTCTTTCCTATATACCTGAAGGGCAGAAGGATGCATCTGTGCTTCCACTGCTCCATCACAACCTTGGCATCTTAAAAACCGAGCAGGGGTGTGTGTGGAAATTCCAAGCTAAAGTGCCATTGCCTCCTGAAGCACTGCATTGGGGAGCCATACAAGGCACACTCGACACAAGAGCTAAAAATTACAAAGCCCTTTTGCACTACTTCAGTTAATGAAACGCTATATCCATATATTAGATCAAGCACAAATAACATCTACTATAGTTAATGTTGTAAAACGGTTTCTTTTTTAAACTGCTAAAGTTGTCTATAAGAATTTTCTGAAGCATTAATTTTCTCTGGTGAAGTACTTTAGAAAAGCTTGTTAAAGAGAAGTAATTGTGTTGGAGCTGGAGAATGTCATGCGTTGCTGCTATTCTGTCGGAAGCAAAGCCAGCGTCTCCAGGAGAAGGAGGCACGCGTGGCTCCAAACCGCACATTGCAAGTGAATTCCTGTGCTTGAGCTTTTCAAAAGCGTAATCATGGACATCCTTGGGCATGGTGGACACTCACAAAACACCCATGCTTATAGCTGGGAATGTCTGGAACTGGGTGAATGTCCCCTTTTAGGATGCCTTAGGAAACAATGTATATCCCATAGCTTTGGGTACACACTATATTCCATGAGAGAGCCTGGGGGAACACATGCTAAAAGACTGTGCGCTCATTGTATCTGCTGATGCAGACATCCACTCTTTGCTACTATCCATTTAGAAAAGAAAAATCCATTCATCTTCCAACCAGCTCCTCCTCCCCCAGACCCACACTCCATTTAGCGCCAAGAAGTGCTCATGAAAGCAGCTTGTGCTTCTCAGAAACCTTCTTTGACAGGATCACTCTCAACCTGGACCAAGTGCAAAGTCACTCCTTGATTTCCCTGGGAGCAAGAGTCAATGAGTAGCTCCCAGGATCACATCCTCAGTCATTAATATTGCTAATAGTTTCCGAGTGTGATTTCTGCATAGGACTGGAAAAGTGATGCTTTTATTTAAAGTTTGTGCAGAACAAGTGAAAACTTGGCCTTGGGAAAAGGCAAATCTTCACCCTAGCCCAAGGCAAAATTCCCGATGACCCAGTGGGGTCAGACTCTCACTTCAGCCTCCCAAATCTGGAAGCAAGTCAGAAGTGTAGAGATTTGGGTGACAAAGTGCAGAACAATCTCACACAAACTCTTGTTGCTACCTGTGAAGATCAGCAGAAGCACTTTGGATATTTTCTGGGCACTAAGAAGAAGGTGGCTGAAAAAGCATCACAGATTTTATTTCTAAACTTCCATTGGATTAGTGCCCTTGTACCACTTCAGATCCCACCATGCCGTCTGCTGTCAGCCTTTAATGCTAGTGAAATACAAAGCTTGCAAAAATAAAAGAAAACTGCTTACCTGCTCCATCTCCTATGCTATATACCCTTAGCGCCAAAAAAGATCATACAAAATGAGTCCTTTTTAAGGCCTGCTTATACACACACACATCTTCCCAAGGGTTGGATGTAAGGAAATTCAGCGTTCATTTTAATGAGCTGCCAGCTTCTCTTACAGTGCAAACTACCAGAGCCTTCTCTGCACAACTGAGGAAAGACTTGGGCTTGTGTGGGTACCATTTTTTAAACATTGAATTTCCTTGTCATATTGCTGTTCTCAAGGGCCACTGAATGTCGCTTACCTGACAGAGCTAGGATGCAGACCCGCTTAAATCATAGACTTAACCAGTTCCTCCTAAAAATATATCACCTCTTTTTTTTTCTCTGTGATTGAATGATGCTGTTATAATGGTGACTGACGGTCAGCAGCTGATACATTTGCTTATCCACCCAGGATAGTATTAACTTGCCTAATGGAAGATAATAATTCCTGGAAACTCTGTGCTTTTGTGCGTATACACCTGTGTATTTTCATTCTGCTGTATACAGATGGAGCACTTAACCTGTGGTAGGCAGCTTTGCCTCTCCAAAATATTCTAGTTCCACTTGGTGTGATCTCCTTACAAAAAAATTAATGTCTTTGGCAAAATCCAGATGGAGGTTAGCCATAGGGGTTGTACTTTGTTTCCTCTTTCTTCCCTTTCCCCACGAAGTCTACTGGAATCTCTGTAAGTACATAAATAGCAATGGGAAATAGGTGCTTGACTTCTACAGCTTTGGAAAATGCTGGCTTTAGAAAGGACCCTGGAGAGGATATTTCTGTGATGCTCTGAATTAATTTCTTTCTGCTACAGGCTTTCATTTGCAATTCACCACTTTACATCACCACCAGCATTCTTGATGCTAACGCGGTGTGACATGAAATTATTCATGAAGTGACGCAATGGCAGTGGGCCCGTACATGTCCTACTAGGGAGGCAGCACCAGCAAGCACAAGTCTCGCACACCGAGGGCAAAATCTTGCAGCCTGACAACAGCACTGTGAGCCGGCAGAGGCCCCAGGTCAATACCTAAGAGTGCGGATTAAAAGCTGGTAGAAGAAATTGTCACCAGTGAACAGCTCCTTTCTTTGGTGTCAGGTAAGTCAGAAGTTTAGGCTTCTGATGATAGATAGATAAAGACCAAGATCTACCTCTTCTATCCTGCCATGGACCTATGCCTTTGAGAGCTCCAAGGAGTGTGTTTTAGCCCAAGCAAAAAGGAGCATCACCTTTCAGCGTCCCGTGAGGGCCAGGGCAGCCAGCTGCACGATGCACAGAGATGTTTCCCATGTTATTAGGACTTCAGGATAGAGCAACAAGAAAAAAAAAAAAAAAAGAAAAGAAAAATCAAACTATCTGATTTAATCCAGACATCTGGTAGCAATAACGGGGCTATGCGTTCTTAAGCACCACCTACTGGCACACTGTCCATAAACCAGTGACACATGCAGATGTAGAGCACCCTGTAACAGCTACCCTCACGTAAATGCATAGGGCTCTTGGCCAGCACTAAGCATGGCATTTATGAGCTCCCAGTCAAACCTTACAGCTGGCATCCTGGGGCAAACTGCTCTGAGAGCAAAGCACGAGAAGGTTTCCGGGTCCCTCGTGAGGCCACGTGCTGATGGTTCTGTCCCCTCCTGCAGGCAGTGCCACAGCCGGTGGGTCTCTCCGCGATGCTGCAGTGCAAACACGCTCAGGAATTCAGCTTCGGGCCCCGGGCTCTGAAGGATGCACTGATCTCCACCAACCCAGCCCTGCAGGAGCTCTACGCCAAAGCTTTCTCCAGGGCGGAGAAGCTGTTCCTCTCTGAAGCCTACAACCCACAGAGAACTTTCTTCTGCACGCTGCTTATCCGGACAGCTTTCGACTGGCTCCTCAGCCACCCCGATGCTCCCGAGGACTTTGAGACATTCTACCACGCCATGCTGAGGAGGAAGCAGAACTTCTACCGAAAGCACATTTACCTGCAACCTATAGGTAATGCGGGCATCTTCACTGAGCCGCCTGGAGAGATATGGGAGGGAGGTGGGTGGTGCTGAACACTACTAACATCTTGTAAGGACTAACCTGCAAAATGCAGTTGCCATAGCAAAGATAAGCGTAATACCAAAGGCTCTGACACGCCCCCAGTCCAGAGTCACAAGCCACAACGACAACCATCAGTAGACCTGCCCTGTAAATGGCATACATGCCCCTGGGTGAGACTTGCTATGAATATACATATGTGTATGTAGACATATATCTACATGTAAAACAATGCTGGATAAAACAGCATTTCTGGAGCTCCATCCCTGATGGTTCATTAAAAACAGCCACCCGTTCCCACATTAATCTTTCTGCACAACTTAAATAGGAGGCAACCCTTCTGCTCTGCTAATGAGAGAGTGTACTAATGCCCCAAGCCACCTCTCAGAAAGAGCCCCTCTTCTCCTCCATAGCTGTATAAGCATCTAGAGATGTCTGCCCCATCCCAGAGTAAGCAATTAACTTCAGAATGAGCCAGCCTTCCTCTTCCTATCAGTTGCTGTGGCCAGCCCCACAAAACCCCTTTTGGACCTTATGGTTCACCTGGACTTTAAGGAACTGATAATAGAGCTTGTCTTCTTAGACTTAATCGAGGGTCCTGCCGGGCTCTCGCTGCTGGATTCCCTCCAGAGCTGCGTTGAGTCTTTCTTCCTGGGTCTCCGTGTGAAGTGCCTTCCCTCCATCCCCATTTCTTCCCTTCTCTGCT
>NW_009260696.1:794715-836258 GCF_000687185.1 Egretta garzetta
CGGGGAGCCTGTAGAGGCATCAGTTTGGCACACAGGCACGAGCCCTCCCTTAGGAAATGCCTGAAATAGCCCTTCATTGCCTGAGCAGGGAGGGGGTGAGGAAGGGAGTGATAAGGGAGAAATCCTGTTCCCGTGGAAAACCCAGAACTTTGAGGCTGGAAACAGGAATAAAAAACAAAGCGACTTTCATCATATTTTCCTCTGCTGTCTGTATTTTTCAGTGCTGTTATGTTTAGGTCCAGCTCTGCAAAGTGATCGGATCGTCTCTGCGGGGAGGCACTGTAGATTTGGTGTAGCTTGAGCTTTCCCATCTCTTGTCCAGAGCCAAAGTAAATTAGTGGCCTGGATGCCACAGGTGGGGAACTCACTGGCCTTTCACATTAGGAAATTTGGGTTCGAGTGTTGCACAGCTCCCCAGGGAAATGGGTTTGTCAGCTGCCAAGCTCACGCTGCACAAACATCCACCTGGAAGAAGCCGTCTGCAGGTACCAAGGGCAGCACGTGCTCAGCACAGACCCGGCACTGCAGCAATGCAGCTGCTCCAGAGGGAAATTCTTCTACTTCTAGGTGCTCATTTCTGTGGGTTAGTGCTGAATTCACCTACATCTCTGCCCTTAGCTCTGCCTTGTTTTAACTCTGTGCTCAGCACCACTTCAAAAGGCAGGTCTGCTCATACTCTGATTTGAGGGGATGGGCTACACCACTATGGATCTCCATCCTAGATGCTGAATCCAGCAGCTCTGCCTATCTGTGGCTGGGGTTACATCCTCCTCCCCATGAGCAGCAGAAATTCTGGCTCTTGCATGCCTTCCAGGGATGTTTCATTTTAATGAACATCTCTCTTGTATTTGTACAGATGGGATCCTGAATTTCCTGAAGAACAACAAGCCCATGGATGCTCTGTGTGTCCTCGGACTCACTCTGCTGGACCTTTACCCATGTGAGACCTGGAGCTTCACGTTCAGCAAATTCCTGCCAGGACAAGGTGGGATTGGTGTCCCGTGATCTCCGAGCACAGCGTGCACCAAAAAGCCTTCCCTGGGAGACTGGAATAGCCAAACCTTATCCTTAACATTTTATTAACTCCCTGATAAGATGAACTAGGTTTTCCCCATTTAAAATTAGGGGAGTTAGAGCTCCTGATCCAGACAAAGGTACCTGAAGTGCTGCAAACCTTTTGGGAAATGTGTCTCATCATACCCCCTGTGCTCAACTGGACTGTGCGGCAACAGCTTTCTTTTCGTGCTGCCTAAGCTGAGAGGCAGTCCTAAGAGACCTGGTGCCTAACCTGTATGCCCTTCTCTTTACAGAAGTGGGAGTCTGCAGCTTTGCCAGATTTTCTGGGGATTTCCCCCAGGCTGGCTGTAGCAGCCTGAATCCGCTAACACAGAAGGAACGGTTGTGCGAAGACAGCAAAGAAAGCAGAGACCGGACATTGCCGTTCAGTGCCCAAGAGATGGTCCAGTGCTGTAAGGTAGGACCAGCAATCTCATGCACCCCATATTTCTTGCCACGTAGGGTTAAATATTTCAGGGTTGGGCAAAATCCATCTCTCAGCCCAGTGAAGCAGGCGTGAGACTCGGCTCCCAGAAGACACAGGCAATCACAGCTAAGCCCACACACTTACACCGTCCTAAAGAGCTTATATTTTAATGCACCAGGTAGACACCTCTTTCTTCCCTTGCCACTGGAGCAAACTACAGCATCAGCTGTGTAGAGAGGCTACAGGGTTTGCCTTATGTCATGCAGCAGCACTGAGACAAAATCCCTGCCCAGCTCCCAGGTTCATGCTTGGGACATCTCAGTATTTTGTTTGCCAGGCAATGCATGGGCAGTAGTCTGTTAGCTGAGAAGTATTCAGAGATCAATCAGAATATCTAGTGGAGTTGTGCGTTAACTAATAGATAGCAGGAAGGGGTGACTGTGTCTTCCTCAGACATTGGTATCCATAAGGAGAGAGGACCACTTGCCAGACCTGCCTATATGGATGGATGAGAAAAATACCCTAGAAAAGTTTGCACGTATATTTATATGCAGATGCCCTCGCACCCCATCCATCTCCAACACATCCAATTCACGAGTCCTGTCCTCCCTCATCCCCGTATCTCCCCTCTTGCCAGCCCTACTTCTAGCATTTCTCCCAAAGCTGGCCCACGTGGAGCCATTTCTGCCTGCCTCCTCTGGTATTTGCTCAGAATTTTCTAGTTTGAGGTATCTTCCTGTAGTAATTTCAAATCATGTTAGGTGGCAATGGGAGGAGGAAGGGAATCCTCCATCCTCAGCCTCTCCATGGTTGCCAATTCCCAAGGCAGTCATGCTTGGCAGGCTGACTCCAGCTTAGTTCTTGCTTTGGCAGAAACGTTCAGAGCGTCTGTTTTGGAAGGACCCAGATCTGTTATTGCCAATAGCTTCTTACAGATTTCTCCTGTTGACTGTGCTGCTCTTTTCAGACCCCTGTGGGACTGGTTGTCCCCTTAAAAAAACCCAACACTGTCCTTGGGGAAGAGAGTGACAGCAGCACTGCCCTAGAGCTCTCAACATGCTCTTCCCTTGGCTGCTTCCAAAAAACACCCACCCTTCCTCCTCCATCATACAAACATGGATGTTGAGGTACCTGGGAAGGAGGGAGCCACATTCCCCTTTCACATTGGAAAAGCTTAGGCTGAAGAACCACCAGGGCTGAGCAATGAGTCAATTAGACTCTCCGGGAGTGGGGAAAATGGAACAGCAGAGGAAGAAGAGGAGGGGGCAGTGGAAGCAAGACTGACCCTGTGCTCCTGTCATTTTTGCTTTCCTGACAGGTGACCTGTCACGAGATCTGCCACCTGATGGGGCTGGGGACCTGCCGCTGGCTGCAGTGCATCATGCAGGGCGCGCTGAGCCTGGACGAAGCCCTGCTGAGGCCCCTGGAGCCGTGTCCCATCTGCCTTCGGAAGCTGCAGCACGTCGTGGGCTTCAAACTTGTCGAGCGCTACAGGGTGAGAGACAGACCCACCAGCCCTCCCTGAAGCAGAGGGGACATAGCAGGGAGCAGAGCAGCTCACCCCAAACCACAGCACTAAATACGCTGCAGCAGCGTGTTACGCACAGATGCAGCTCAGTGCAAGGTGCTGAGAGAGAAAGCTTACACCTAAGTAAGGGGGATGTTGTACACATGGTGTGCGGCTAACATAGTGCTTTACACAATCTCTAGGGCTTTTGCCTGCTCACAACAGTCCGACCACATTTGGCTACTTCCAAAAATAAGGCGGGGAGGGCAAGCAGATTTCAAGCCAGAACAGCAGCGAGAGCACAGCAATTCCCACATCCATGCCCTTTCCTATGTGCCACCATGGGGTTTTTGCCTCTCTTGGGCTGCTGGGAACAGGGAGAAAATACCAAGTGCGTACTGTGCTGCAATTCCTCTGTTTAAAGCTATGAGAAGCCATCCCAAATTATTACTCCCTAGTGAGTGGAGGGTCCCAGACTCATCTTTTGTCTCTTCTCTCCCACCCATAGAACTTCTAACACCACATTTAGACATCAGGAATAGTGCTAAGATGCCCTTAGCTCTAGAAAGGGTTTTCTACCTCTGTTGTCAAAAAAGCCAAATTCAGTAGTTAAATGGCTGGTGGAATAGAAATAACATCATCGTTCTCACTCAGTACTGTATCTTCTCCCTGGTTATAATTCCTGTCTGACACACATCATGTTCAGAGACAGGATTTTCCACGGCTGCCTATTTTAAAGTCTGTGGGTTATATTTGCAACAAGATAGACACAGAATGAGAACGGGGATGCCTCTAGTTTCATTCAGCTTAGAATCAGGTGCACAGAAGCACAGCGAAGGACGTGGGGGAGAAAACCCCCACATTTGTGTGGTTTTGCTGCTTGTCTGTGTGTCTGAGTTGGTGTTAGACCTGCCTCTGCCCCTGGGGCTGTTTGGTCCCTGCTTCTGCCAGAGAGGTCCCTAAATTGCCCAGACTACCAGAGGAATAAATTCTGGTTTATTTAAACACCCAGCCTATCAGCATGCTGCTATTGCTTTTTAGAAGGGAACTACCATCCACTTTAAGCTTCTCCAGAAATATTTTTTGCCTTTATACCTGCAGTAAATACTGCAATTGGCTCAGCATCCCCTGGCGGCAGTGAACACAAACCTGAAGAGAAGATACACTTGCCAAATGTCACATCTGCTTCCTTGACAAGGAGAAGCTCAGCTAGATACAGTACAAGCTGGTATAAGAGAGTGGCGATAATTTCTGTAAGAGGTTTTGCTATAGCACTGCGAGGAAATATAAATGCCAGAGATGAATTAAATAGTTAAGGAACCCAACAGAAGAGAGCACAAAGCATTTGAAGACAGTATCAGATAGCAAGGCTACTTGCTAAGCATGTTTTGAGAGGTTGTGGCGGGCCAAGCGCAAGTCTGACGTCACATTTCCCTTTGGAAAACGAGCACAGATCCCCACCTGCCACACAACAGCCCCAGCCGCTCATAATAAATACAGGAAACACCAGACACAAAGCTGTTCCTCGCCAGGAGCAGGTAATGCTGTTGAAGTCCGTGACCGAGACACGGTTACAGGCAGATAAACATGTGGGACAGGAAACCAGTCCTTATGCAGGAGGAAGACCCCCTCAATTTATTTATCCGAGTTGCACTCAGAAACATACTCCAGTTTTTTTCATCACAGCCGCTTATTCCAGCGTGAGTCATCTTGAAAACCAAAAGCAAATCAATTCTCGTAGTGTTTCCCCACCACAGCCAACGTTTCCACCTGCTGCTTCTGCAGCATCCCAGGCTGTTCTGCACGTAGCGCCCGGGTGAGCTTGCAGAAGGAAGCGGTGCTCGAGCTGCTCCGAGAGGTTGGGTTAGCTACAGCCTCGCCACGGTCTCACTGCGGTATCTGCTGCCGGGCATGACAGTGCTGCCAGGGCAGAGGGGGTTGAAAAAACTTGCAGTGCCATACCTAGAGCCCCAGGAGGTGTCAGACAATGGGTTATCATTCTTAGTGACTTCCTTGGAGTGGGCACCCACTTCAAATGCTCTTGCCTGCAGGTAAGCTAAACCCATGCAGAGGTTACCCCTTTCTAGGTAAATAGAAGAGAAAAAGAGGCTGCAGCCCTACAAACCCTTCCCAAATTTGAATCAATGAACAACCCAAAGGCTGAGAGAAAGGAAAGATTTTGGGGTTGGGGTGGTGATCTTGAGTCAATCGTCTCCTTTTGCCTTAAATAATCTAAATGTACTCTTTGAACATGCTCCTCTTCACAACTTTGTCTCTTCTTGGGAATTGGGCTAAGTCACAGTTGTGATTCCTTCCCAGATGCACTACTCTTGGGAATTTTAAGAGACGGTATAAAATCATGGGCTGGTTGCAGCTTTCAAATAGCTTTACTGTCCCCTGCCCTTGTCTGGCTCCTATTGCAGCTTCTGGTGCCGCCTTTGTTTTCTAAACCCAGAGGGAGAGAAGGGCTATTGGAGGTGGGATGAGGCAGGAGAAAATTTGTCCCTTTACAGTTTTTTTTTTTTTGCCCCAGAAGGAGGGGGGCAGGGTGGATTAACTTAGCTGAAAGAGTCCATTTCATTCTTGTAGGAAATTCTTCCCTGAGGCTTCATGCACAGACTGAAATGAGAAACAGGGCCGACTTCTCCCACCCACTCAATTTGAGTTCTTTATCCTTTCTGTCACTTGCCTGAAGAGAGAGCAATGGAGGAGGGAAGGGGGAGGGAGCAGCGGGGCGCAGCGGGAGAGGGGAGCTCTGTAGGGCTGGAAAGCTTCTGCCCGCTTCTCCAACACCACAGCTCACCCGGAGCTGAGCCCGCAGGGACGCAGCACAGTGACCGGCAGCTCAGGTTAATACTCTGCCACCCTCGTGTCTCCCAATCGCAGGGCTTGGCAAAGGTTATCAGCCGGGAGCTGCAGAAAGTAAAGATGAGGAAGAGGCCACAAGGGTACAAAAAAGCTGAAAAACAACACACAAAAAAACCCCAATGCGTGCCAACAAGGCAGACAAGGAGATCACCTTTTATCCAGCAGCGACTGGAGTACTGCGACTCAATCCCCAAAGCATAAGGGAGAGATGTGCCAGAAGCAACCCGTTATATGCCCCATTGTAGCATTTACTATTTAGAAAGGAAATTGTCTCAGACATTTTCCTTTCATTAATTCTTTCCTGGAGCCCGGCCTTCCCACTTGTGCATTTCAGCTCGAGAGGGAAAAAGCTATTCTTAGGAATAAAATGCACATTACGACAGGAGTTAACAATACGGTAAAACAAGACTCTTCACCGCTACTCTCGGGAGCTTTTATAATGACACAGCTCCCTCTAGAAAGGCACTGGTTTGGCTCTCGCAGAGATCACATCCACACGGCGTGAATTTGTGCCGGTTTTTCTCCTACCATCCTCAATAATAAGGCAGATAAAGTCCACATCTGACTGAGGGCAGAACTGCCACAGATGCTGACTCCAAGAAAATGAGCCACAAGAGAAAGCCTGTGCTTTGTAGGGTAACCGTGAGTTGTCTGAAGGCATCTCCGGGCAGACAGCACCGTAGCATCTGAAGCTGAGCCACCCAAGATGACTAGGTTTGCCTGACAAGCACCGGGAAAGGCGTACCTGTTTTCCCTCGGTCTCTAAAATGAAACCTTTTCCCCTCTCACTACAGAAACTCTACGCTTGGACGCAGACTGTGTTGTCCACATGGCCAAGGCAGGAGTCAGCAGACCTGTCCACCTCAGAGGACATCCTTCCATTCAGCTCAGACTCTGGAATGTGCTGTGAGAACGACTCAGAGGCTGTGACCTCCTTGTCTGAGCCACTGACACCGGATACTTGCAGCCAAGCCCTCTCCATCGGCCAGGAGCTGGAACAGGATGAGCATTCGTGTTCGCTGGCCGAGGCGCACAGCCCACCCCAGCTTGCCAGGCCCACCAAGTCCACAGACATCGTTAAGGATTATGAACTGTGGCTGGAGATGTGCATTGCTGCCCTGGAGAGGAACGTCTCTGAGGAGGAACTGGCTCAGGTAGACAAGACCGTGGATGCCCTGGCTAAGTGGGAAATGTTTACAGGACAACTCCCTGCTATGAAGAAGGACCTACCCTTTGCTAGGGACAACACTGGGCTACGGAAAGTTCTCGGAGACAAATTTTCCTCCTTGCGGAGGAAACTGAGTTCCAGAAAACTGTCCAAAGGGGAATCGTCCCCTCACCGTTGGCGATGGGAGGAAAACTAGGCTGGGTCTGCCTTGGGTCGGGCCAGCTTTGCTCACGTTACTGCCCTGCTTCTGACCTTTCTCACCACAGGTTGTTGCTGTCAGAGAGGAACAGCAACTCCCCGCAGGAATAAAAGGTGTTTCTTTTTCTGAGATTGCTAATGTATTTTTGATGTGATCAGTTCTTCTCTAAGGGTTTTTCCTGGGCTGGTCTAAGTGACAGCGTGACTCCAAACCCACATCAAGTCCTATGTAGGTGCTTGTATTTTCTTGCCGTATTTCATTTGGTCTGAAGTCAGCTAGGGCTCAGAGGTCTATGCTAAACACTAAACATATTCACACAGAAGCTTGGTCCATCTGAACAAGCAGATGCAAATTAAACCAGGGCACAGATATTACTTCCCCCTCCCCATTTCCCCCCATACCAAATGTTCATCTCTGTTCTAGTTGCCGCCCCATCAGCTGGAGGTTGCGCTGAGCACAACGAGGCTGATGGACTCATGCTATGAGTAGGGGGGGAAAGAGATGGAGGAGGACAGGCACAGAGTCAGCAAGTGAAGCATAAAGAACCCTGGCAGCTCATCTGCCATAAAGAACAGTGTTAGTGTGACGACTGCCTTTTGGCGGACACTCAAGGGGATCTCCAGAGCTGCTTCAGTTCAAAGAAAGCCAGGCTTGGAGCCGTGAGCTGTAACTACTCACATCCTCTGTAGGTTGGCACAGGAGAGAAAACCTTTGAAAATATTCATGCCCTCATTGATTATTAACTTAAAAGGGGGAACTACACACGCATTCCTTTCTTTCTGCCTTGAGAAGCTAACACCCTGGCCCTTTCCTTCTTTTCTGCTCCGACTCACTGAGCAGGAACGGGTGCTGTGCTGGCACCAGGAGCTGCAGAGCCTGCCTTCCCATTGCCGGGGCATGCCGTTCCTCTCCGGCTATTTATAGACGGAGCTCAAGAGGCCGATGGGTTTTTGAGCTCTGTAACAGCAGCGCACTGGGGGAAGGCTGACCCTCTCCATCCCCAGTTCACTCAGCCCTCAGCACTGATAACGGTCTCTACAGCTCACAGCTACACGGCCACGCTTCAGATTTCTTCCATCTAAAAATATCAGCAGGTAGGACGGGGTCCAGTTCAGCTGGGAGGAGAGAGATGTTTCCCTCGGAGGAACTAATAGCTTTGGCTTTCCTGAGTGCTTGCCTATGCCCTTTGAGGGCCTCAAGCTGTGCAGTAACCCTGCAATGCATTTTTGGAGCTGGAAGGGAAAGAATCACTGGAAGACATTTGAGAAAAGCTTGATATTTACTTGCACAGGTGAGTAGAAAAGATGTTCTCGTAATAAATTCAACTGGATTCCAGAAACACAAGCAACTTCACATCCGCATGATTCATACAGGGAGAAAGAGGGAGTTCTGGCTTCAGGACCGATGACGGCAATTCCTGGAAACATATTTTCCAGGCCGAGCGCCTGGACTCGGGGCAGGCGCGGTGCAGCAGAGCCACTGCTGCCGCCCTCTCCTGGCAGCCTCAAAGGCTATGGGGTTCTCATCCAAGGCATTCTTCCCAGCAGCAGGAGTTTTCCAAAAAAATCCTGCTTGATTTACAAATCCATGTCCTGCCCCCATACTTGCTCAGTTGTTGCCTTAACAGATTTACTATCTTAAGCAAGAGATTACTTTTTATTCAGTCTTGTTTGCTCTTACTCGATTCTGTACTGAATCATTAGGCTGAACTTCAGAAACTTTCCAGAAAGAGACCATAAACTCAGGATGACAATATTGCCTAAAGGAAAAGATACAGCATTCTGTCATAACAAAGTCCAAAGACGACAGAGCAAAGGGGTGGCACAGAAACAATATGAACCGCCGGCAGAAGTCACAGGTGAGAAACTCCCTACGTGACACTTGGCTTACAGACTCACGTTAGCTCCCTTGTGAAAGCATGCATTTCTGCTAAGAGCTGTTGCTTACCAATAACATATTTTTGACACCATCACTGACAGAACCACCACTTACTGGCTCAGCTTGTCCAGAAGTGCTCCAGGTAAGAAATAAGTAAGCACAGCAACTCAAGAGCTTCACCTCCTTGCGTGGGTAGCTCAGCAGGGTCCATAGGCACGATGAAACTTTGTGATGACCCACGGAAAGCGGCTTTTATGCTTTTAAGCCCTTAGGCAACTGGAGTAGAGAAAGTCCACGCAATGTTACGCAGCAGGTTTTTGTTTGTTCAAAGACATTCCTGTGGAGGTGGCTACTCTTCACATCAGCAAGGGTTTCCAGTGCTGCTGCACACTGCAGCACAACATAACATTTTGTTCCCAGGGTCCGCGAGTAGTACTTTGCATTTAACACTACACAGTCTACCCCAGCGTGAGAAAGGGCTGGAGGCAACCTGGGTCAGAGATGACTAAAATGACTGGCCAAGGTTACACTGAAAATCAAGGTTATAACCAGGACTAAAGCACAAAGGTGCAATTCCTACGCTTCTCTCTGTGTGTACCAGAGTTGTAGAGGGGCAGAAAACAACAGACAGAGGAAGTAGAAGTAAAACAAAGCAAAGGTAAGCCCCTAAAGAAGATTTCCTGCATTTTAAGCAGCAGGTTTCTGGGGAGATACTTCTACTTGGAAGGGTGTGGGAAGAACAGCGTAACTTGCAGCTAATAGCCTGCTGAGTAAGCTGCGGACCAGAAATACAGAAATACTTAGGAGTCATTTTAGAAGGTCAGGCTGCAGGTCAACCATCAGCAAGAAGTAGTAGGGTACTCTATATATAAATGCACACCCAGAATTTACTTGCAACTCAGCAGCCAAGATTGGAGTTGGTTACAAATAGTCCAGGAACAGAGTTTCACTGTGTAGTAGGCAGTGGGCAGGAGAACCCAGGCATTCACTATGCAGCACTTCAGCCACAGTTTGGGAAGCCTTCTGCAGGAAGGCAGGCAGCAAAAGGAGTTGGGCACCCAGATGGGAAAGAAGTTAAATCCCAAAGGGCAACGGTACCAGCGGCCTGCCCCAGAGCTCTGCTTCAGGGCTCTGGCTGGCAGCCTCCCTCTGCAGCCCCCAGGAAGGCAGCGCTGTCGTTTCTCTGCCTCGTGACCGATGGGTGCCTTGTTGTGACAGGTAGATGATCTAGAAATGAACTCTGCACCTGACCTGGCTGCCACCTTCAGGAGATCCCCCAGCAGAACCAGGTTAACTGCTTCCTGAAATCGCTGTTAACTTCCATGTAACGATCCCTAAAAGCGGGGGTACAACATGGACTCAACGTGAGACTCATCTGGCTCAGAACATCTCCCAAACCACACCATCCTGTGGCTACCTAGAGCATCCTCCAAGATCAAAGTAACTCCAGTCATACCCTTTCTGCCCCAAGCTCAAAGGCACTTGTTTTGAAGCAACTTTTAAAGTCCATAATCCTGAACAGAGCAGAAAACAGAGTCTTTTAATAGCTTTACGAGCTCATAAAGACAAATATCTTCTTCCAAGAATAAACAGGCAGAACATTCCACTCCTATTCTTAAAACTAGGAGTTGCTGTAATTGAAGGGAGTGCGGGTACAACGCAACTGTCCAGGGAAAACAACAAAAAACCCCAGATGCTTTGCTAGTTAGGGGTGAAACAGCTTGCAAAGACAGGAGGGGAGAGGAGAAACCAGTGTCTTCCACAGACATATCAGCAGTATCCCGCACTTGCTGATTTAATAGGGGATATGACCACCTCCCTTCCCTAAAAACAGTACTTTTCACTGAAGTCCATTTCTGCTGTGCAAAATTGAGGCTTTAAAGGAAAGTTACATTTTGTAAAAATCCCTGAATGCTCTTCCTGGTAACTCTTCCTTCCTTAACACCATGCAGCTTCCCAAGATGCTCGTCAGTCCTGGGGAGAGTGGCAAGACATTTGGTAGTTCTTGTTAGTAACTGAGCAAACTTCCTCCCAGGACTGTACATATAATGAGATACCAGACTGGAGTTGGAAACCACAGGGATTTAATTTCTCTTAATGAATACTTAGATATTACTATAACCACCCCAAGCCTGACGCCTTGTACACGTTAGCAAAAATACAAAGCTATATAGCCCTGCCTAGTTTGCATTTTAGGGAAGTCTCTCCCTGCGGAAATAGCCATGTTCTCCCTTTTATCTTTGGAGTGTTGGGTTATTGAAATTGCAGAAGAGACTCTCTAATAACAGGTAGCCATGCTGATCCACAGAAGAGAAATCAAAGTCAATATATTGAGTTTCAGCTCCCTGTGGAGAGTAGCAGCATTCGTTGGCACTGAACAGCCAAATTTACCTGCAGAACCATCTGCTTCAGCCTCTGTTTTTATGGGGCAACATGTGCAGTTGAATTACAAAAGGGACATCTTTGCCATATGAAGTGGGGTCGATTGAGATGCAGAAGTATTAATGGTGTCACTAAGATACTCCAATTCAAGCTTCTCACCACGCGTTCCAAATAAAAAGTTAAATTCTACTGAAATTGGTGCAGTTTAAGCACCTGCTCACAACTGCTGACTAGGGAAGGACTGAGCTCAGGTGGGCACTCCAGTGACAACGTATTTCTTGTTTTGATTGGAGCTTGGGAGATTCAGCAATTCAGACATCAGACACACCCCATGAAAACAAGCCAACCAAACCCCAACCAGCCTTGGAGCAGACAAAAGCAACAACTTAAAACAACCCCCTTCCCCATCTGCTGGTCAGGTGCCTCAAGAGCCTGGCTCAGCCCTGTTACAGCACCAATGTGTTCCAGCAGGTATTGCCAGAAAGAGCCCTTTCTTGCTCCAGCGAGAAACCCCTTAAACTTCTTCTATATCCTATCTTGTAGGCCTGCAACACACAGGAAAATTTTGGCCCAGAAAAGGGGTAATTTCCTTTCACAGAGCTGACCGAAGAGATCACTTGGAGCTGCTGCTGAGGGCTTTTCAGATTAGAAAGTACATGATCACAGCTGGAAACCTCCTATTAGCGCATACTGAACGTGCAATTCATCTGCTCTCATTTTCAGAGATGCTGAACACTGACAATACACATTGTTACCTGAACGTGCTCAGCACCTCGAGGGAAAAGTCAACTATTCCCAAAAGCCTGATGCAACTGAGGACCTAACATTTCCAATGATTAGTAGAAAGGGCAAATAACACCCCATGAAGTTCTTCGAATTCTGTAGCTGCCAAGGTAATTGATTAGGCATTACCAGTTCACACAAGAAACAATTAAGGCTTGCCACAAAAATCTGCCAGATGTGACCTTTCAAAGTACAAGCAGGGAAAGGTTACCGACATTCCTAAGAACTGGAGCTCAAGTTCCGGCAGGATGCCAGGATGGCAACACCATAAGACTCCCCAAAGGTCACTGGTTCTGCACTGCTGTACAAGGTACCACGGCACACGAGTGAGCGAGTCCAACAGAGGAGGCCGGCACTGGAAAAGCAGCAAGTACAGTTCCTATGGCTATTATCAGATGCTACACAGCAGAAGAGGAATCTCTGACAGGTGTTGCCAACTCAACAGGCTTAATTATCTTCTCTTGCTGAGCTTAAAATACATAAGCACAAACTCTAGCTGTGTCTCCCCTTCCACTTCCCATCAGTTCTGATGCCTAAGTCAGCTGCTGAAATGCTACAGACAAATGAGTTGCAAGTTTTATACAGGCTAATGTTTCACCAGCCTTCAATTCCTGGACGCACTCAGGAAGAATGACTCAGACCAGAACTGGAGAGGTGGGAGACACGTAAAGATTACAGAACAAGACTTTATTGCATGACAGCTGTAGTTTCACGCAGTTCATGCTGTAATTTATTCAAAAAGCAGCTCTCGCACAGAAAATTTTTGAATAAGCAAAGAATGTCACTCTAGACTTTGTTGAAAGATAAAACCCATAAAGAACAGTATAACAAGTCAAGTTTTAATAGATTTATAAAATTCATATATACAAAACAGTAAACTAAGTCACCAAAGCTATAAAATACACTTTTTACACATCACAATATAATTTTATCTAGTACACAGTTTTCATAAATTGAAACTATCACAGCAAGTAGCTGCTTCTATCGTGGATGCTGTTTGGTGCTAGAAAGACACTTATGTGAGCAGTCCGGAACTGTGCTTTTACTTTATGCATTTTTCACCTTCTTTTAGTTTGTCACTGTTTTTAAAGTACTTTCCTGTGAATTGTTAGAAAATTAAGGCTAAACTCAGGCCTTTCTTGCCCGATGCAGTGAACTGGTTTAAAAGAAAGAATGATATTGCATAGTATGTGTGTTATAATGCATAGGCACCAGAGAGCAAGTAAATTGCAGAATAAAAGATAACATTAATTGGCTTCCTAGCTACATGATTGTGTCACAAGATAACTTTGCATTTTGTCAGTTTGCTTTCATACATATTGATTCCATAAACAAGACAACTCATCAGAAGAGCAATAAATACTAGCCTTTTTAAGTGGAGTCTTCAGAAATACCGTTTAATGTGTATCATCAATTCAAGCTCATTAGACATGCCAGATAACGAAACCTGTTCACTGGGAAAACACTCATTATCCTAAAGACAGTTAATGGCTTCAATGCAAACGGGAGTTTGAACATGTTTTCAAACCTAAGCCCACCAAGCACGCTTTCCAAGTCTTGTGACCTACCAAAAAAAAAAAAAATCATTCTTCTTCCACATCCCCCTTCTCCCTGCTATCTTCTCTCAGTTTTGTGCCCAACCACCTGCACACAAGCTCAGCACAAGAGATTGAGTGGAGGTATTGGCAGAGAAGCAGTGCTATTCCAAATCCTATACTTCCCTCGTAAGATGCTCTTTCTCGGGTCCTACTTCTCAAAAAATTTTGCTCTCCATCAGTGTCAGTTTTTATTCAAATGATGGGAACAGTCTGTTACCTAGACATTCCCCTGAAATACTCACACTCTGGTATCTTGAAGAAAGTTTAAGTAGCTGTTAGAAAGGAGTAAGATGCACTGTCTGGCCAGAGATCTGCATACCATGTTCTAGTAGGAATTGAGTTTTAGCACTTGATTATGAACTGATGAAGAGATTTACAATGGAAGGGCGTGCAGCTGCAGCAGGGCCAGCCTTGCCAGCCTGCTGCTGTTAATTCACAGCCACTAGCTCTCCGGAGTCACTCAAAGCTTTTGGGGTCAATGCAGATGGCATTTCACTTCCACACAGTCTTCAAGCCCCATCAGCATTTGGGATCTGTTTAGAAAATAGCTCCCCTCTCTTGCTCCCTTCCAACATACTTTGGCTCTTTTTACCAGAATGCCCACCTTGGAAGTCAGTGCTGCTCTTTTTTTCCTCTCTGACTGTGAATGTTTTCATGTCAGACAGAAGAGATGACCTTCGGACATATGCCAAGAGCTAAGCTGTGATACAGTTCGTCAAACCAGGCACAGAACCACTAGCACTGACCATCTAGTACCTCCATACTCCCCACCCAATAAGAAAACAAGCGTATCGACACATAGACAAACTTCAACACCGCTTTCCAAATGCCATTAGAAAGATAAAAACGTCAAGAATCAAGCTAAACTTCCAACCACCAAGATGAGCAAAGAGATGCATCACCTGGTTAGCAGAGCAGCAGTTTTCAGCTCTAAATAACCTGGCTTTACTCATTTCCACCTATGTAAAAAAAAAAAGATTAGTGTTAAAACAAAGAAGTGCTCACTTCACAGCACAAAGCAGAGATCACCCCAGCTAATCACAAAACAATTAATATTAAAAAGCACTAGGTCTTGTATTATCTTGCCAATTACTTCTCACTAGGCTAGACAGTCCTCATTTAGAAGTGTGTGGAGTCAATATTAACTCAGCCCAAGTCTGGCCCAGACCATGCCAAGTCTTCCTCTCCCATAATGGATGCTCCCTAGAAATCTGTTACAGCCCCATTTACAAAAGTAGGCACAGACATTTTCTGGTTGCTACTGAAACACCCGAAGCACCACTTCCCATGTTACAGAATTAATAAAGAGTGTACTGAGGTAAAGAGTTGGCAGTGCTATGTTAAAACCCCTGACTACACCATGTGATTTTATACTAGAAAAATGATATAGAAAAGAGTCTACTACTAAGTGTACAGGAATCAATATAGTTCTCATCATGAGAGATCAGTGTTTGGCTTACACGACAAGCCGCAGTGTATGGAGGTGTTACTGCGTACCGCATTTGTGTCTCAAGCTGGCATGAATCAAAACTATCAGCCCAACAAGTACTCCTGAAAACTTTGCTTGTGTCATCAAGTTAAGTCAGGTGTCAAAACTCACTGCTTGAAAAAAATCAGAGGGGCCTTTTACAGAAATCCTGCAGATCCACGCAGCAGAATTGGTTTTTTCCCCCCCAGGAGAACAAGAGGCACGTACATAAAAAAGGCTCCAAAACATGAAGTTAATATCCACAGACAGCCACCTAAAGGCAAGGCAAAGGGCTTGTTTTCTAAAATGATGTTCTGTGGAAGATAGTTGTCTGTCACTAAAGCAAGCTGCTAGTTTCTTCAGTGGTTCCATGTGTATTCTTGTAATTCCCTTAATTCTACCATTCTTTGCAGACTACAGTAACCAGGACTGGTGCCCCGGGGGATGGAGGGACAACACACAGACAGGATGGGACACACTTTTCAAATGCACCGTTTTTCGTACCAAAAACTACTTTAGCTATCCTAGTGGAATTACATTTTTGCCCGCAGTGCTACACACAGATGAGCTCTTCCTACTCCATTTCACTACGTTTTTTTTGCTGTTAGTTTCTCCGCTCTGTCTGCTTGGCGGAGGTTCACGCTTTAGTTGCCTCAGAAAGCCTGTAAACTGTCATCTTCAGGAGCTTCTTCATGCTTGTAACATGCCTAGTTCTAGGTTTTACACAGCAGTATTTTAAAAACGTAATATATTATCAAGTAAGTCAATATATACTGCCATATTAAACAAAAAAGATCAATTCTTTGTATCAAACTGGAAGTGTCTTTGAGTTGTAGTGTAATGTCGAGTGGCCAGTAATTTCCATTCCATATTTAAAATTAATTCATTTTCAACATTAAGAACTATTTAATTCCATCAACGTGACAACTGCTTATTAAATGTGTCACTTAAAACTGTTCTTCCTTTTTAATTCCAATTCACCACGTCACCTCGTAATGCCATCTAAGAAGTCTACGATTCTATGAATTGTTCCGAGCATGACAGCACTACAATCTGAAGGAACAGTACTGACTGATGCGCTATATTAGCTTAAAGCCTGTTTTGAGGACAATAAATATGAAGTAGTGTTTGATAAATGACTCCCATTTAGTTAGTTCTTCTACTTAAACTGCAAGATTACATACATCTCCCCTGCAAGCACTTCCTCTCTTTGTCCTTGAGAGACAACCCATTTGCAACACTCCATCACTGGTCATTGACCTGTGGGCATCAGAGGAGGGACAGCAAAAGGCTGGCTTTTTAGTTTTTTTTTTTTTTTTTTTTTTAAAAAAAAAAAAAGCAGCAGTTGTTCAGGGTCTCCATCTGATTATCATCCTGCCTGTGACCCATTTCCTGACTAGCCAAATGAACAATAAGCCTATAAAGTTAACAAAAAAAGATGTTCTCTCCAGCTGTGTTTACCTGCAAAATTCTCCAGGATGTCACTTAAAATAAAGTTTTCTATTTGTTTCTTATGAAAGGACTAAGCAACCAACCAAGCCTCTCCCGAGATGTTTGGACAATCCAACCTACTTAAGTTGTGCTTTAGTAATTAACTGATTTACCATAACATGATTTTCTGGCTTTATTATACTGCAACTTACCTTGAAAAGAAAAAACAACCCAAACACAAAACCCCTCAGTTGTGGCAAGAAGTGGAGTGTGTTTTTCAGAGAAAGATGCCACACACAAAAAAAAAAAAAAAAAAATCCTTTTTACTCAGGGGCCAGATCCTTTGCAATCTTGAGAAATGCTTGACTTTTGCAAGAAGAGTTTCCCCATCTTGGGTTCCTGGTGTGAACCACCACTATCAAAGTTCAACAGAACACAGAGCCAAACTACTGATTTTCATCCAGTCTGCAGTATCACACTTAGACCCATTTTATCCATAATGGGCCTGAGGTGATCAAACTGGTTCCCTAAAACTCTGATTTAGCGTGCAAAACTGCTTTATCATACAAAAAAAAATTGCTTGAGAGATCAATATGAGATATCTCATGCCATTTCTTTTTCAGGTGCAGATTAAGTTACTTAAAATGTAAGTTGCATTATTAGCTCTGTTCAGAGTTTTAAATCCATAACGTGACTAAGGATACAAAATCATGGATGAGCATGAAGAGAAAAACAGAACAGGAAATTCCATGCTATGCTTCCCAGGTAAAACTACAGTAGATTCAGACATAAAACTGAGGTAATTCTTGAGAAAAAATACAGTTGAAAGGGAATGTTTAACTCACTTGAGAAAACAAGCATAATATTAACCCATCCAGAAAACTCAGTGAAAGAATAAAGCTCAAAGCAAACTAGGAAATAAAGTCAAGTCAGCTTTGAAGTTAGGTCAGCCCACAACTGCCTCCTCTTTCCCAGTGTCTTGTGTGAAGTGGAAACCACTACTCCACTCCAAGAACTCCAAAAATCTTTGAAAGCTTTGAGAAGTCTTAGTCTTCACCCAAACAAGCTTAGAGAAACAAACCTTATATGACAAGTAAACTTGTTTGCATCACTTCATGTTGAAACATTTACCTTTTCAAATGTAATAATCTTAAGAGTTTCCCCCCATCTGAATATTAATCACATAACACTTCTCCCCTTCAAGGTTAAAAATGAATAAATATTTAAAAGGCAGAGTTGGTCCTGGCAAAAATAAGACTTGTTACAAGGAAGCTAATTCCTGTTTAAGCTTGCTCAAATTTAAGATATATTTTCCCATCTGCAACTTTTCACTTGCTTCTTACCTCGATACTGTGCGCATTACATAGCACTGACACAGCCACATCGTTTCCACTCTAAAGCCTGCACAAAGAAAGCCAAAAGACTGCTACATTAGGAAACTACACAAAAATACTGATTTGAACATCTGCAAGCTTCAGAGGGGAAGAAAGATTCCACATTTTATCCAAATTAACATGAAAGGACAACAACCACATTTCCCATGGGATTACCAGCTGAAGTAAAACGTTGCTTGTTTTGAGATGCCATTACAGTCTCAAAGGGGATAAGAACTCCAGGGAATCTGCTGACTTTTTTTACGGGTACAAACAGCCCTTCAGGTTTTATTCTTGGATAAAAACTATGACAAAAATTGCACAGTAAACTATGTTTGAAAGTTACCTAAAGGATAGCACTACAACGCTGATTTAAAAGGCAGATCTTCAGTTTGTCCATGTACCCCACTGTAGTAGAAAAGATCAGATATGTCTGCACACAAAAAAGGCACCTGACAGTTATAGTTACACAGATTGAGACAGCTAGGAAATTAACAGTTCATGTCAACATTATTCATAGCCTCTTGCAATTTTACACACAAACCATTGCCTAAAATGGGCAACTCCAAACTTGACTGTACTCAGAATTACAATGTGCATTAGTATAGGGTAGAGATCCCATTAAGACACAAATTAAAGGCTAATTTCACAGCAAGGTCTTGCTGTCCAAACACATCAGTGCAGCTGTAAAACTGGGGTCTCTAGGGTGCTCGGTCTTCCTATAAGGTCAGCTGTTGGGAACTAATCAAGCAGCTGCTGTACTACCAAAACCTTTGCTTAAGAGTTTAATCAGCTTTCAAACTTTTGAATATAGATAAAGCCCTGTCTCACAAGATACTGAACCTTCACAAATACTGCCAACTGTGGGTGTGAGAACAGTGCTGAATTCCCATGAAGTATAACTCAGTTGAGCACCCACTGTCCAGATACATGGTCAGGTGCTCTAGCACAGGCTGCTTCACCAAGGACATCAGTTTTCCCATGATGTAATACCCTTCACACATAGTGCAAAATAAACCCTTCTCCATATCAGCGAGGCCTTAACTTCCCATCCATTTTACTCCAACACTGGTTTCCTTATACAGTTTTAGACTTTTGCCTCACAAGACTCATGCAAAACCTTCAGTCAAGAGCTGTGCATCCACCTTGATAAGCGGATTCCAGACCCTTGACAAAGCTGAACACGCACACAAGATCTGGGTGTATTCCTAAGGGTTAAGAACAGCACTTCCATTAATGTTCTCCAATACAGCTGCCAATCTCATTACACTTAATTAGTCTGATTGATTCAGCACCTCCAAACTACAAAAAAGGCAGTTTGTACAACTAGTGTCTCTGAAAAATGAGCATATTCATTTAAAACATGTCTTTCATACACGGTTTGTCAGAGATTTCTTTTTTCTAAGAAGGCAGAAGGTGGTTGTGTTATTCAGCATTCCAAACTAGGTACAGAACCTACAATGGCCATGTTTCAGTAGTGTTTCTAGTCAAAATGATTCAGTAGCTAACATCAACATTTGACTCCTTCGGCCTATAGCTCCTCTGTTTGGACTGGCTAGTTTACAGCATTCCTGAGCCAAGTAATTAGCATGGGTCCTACACCACATGCAAGGGCCATAAAGAAAGGATAAAAACTTTGATCTAACCCTCTGGCAAACTTCAACAGAACATGGGCTGCTCTCCTTCACTGCAACATAATATCCTTCAGATTCTCTTGAAGGATCGTGTCCTTCACAGCATGAAACACAAAGCGGATGTTTTCAGTGTCTAAACCAGTGAAGAGCGGCTTACTACGGTTTCTCCTCTTTCTGTCAAAGCACTGCACGAGATAACGTTGAACATCTTCTAGCCTGTGAGGGTCGCCTTTGAAGTCCGAGAAATACTTCTTAATGCTGACAGTCTTTACTTTCTCTACAAGAAGATCCATCTTATTGAGGAATAGGATAATAGAAACATTAAAGAAAAGCTTGTTATTGACTATTGTCTCAAAGATATTCATGGACTCTACAAGTCTATTTGTGCGCCTGTCTTCCATGAGAACCTGATCATATTCACTGGAGGAGACCATAAACAAAATTGAAGTTATTCCATCAAAGCACTGGAACCACTTTTGACGCTGAGATCTCTGTCCACCTACATCCACCATCTTGAAAGGTATTTTTTTAATGATGAAATCATGCTCTACTATCCCCTTGGTGGCTTTTCTAGCCAGCAAAATATCTTGTTTGCTGGGGAAATAATTCTGTAAAAGAAAAGAGAAAAGTGTCAAAAGAGTCCTTCAAAAATGCTGGCTAATGCCAGAATACTGAAGCAATGGAGGGCAGGGGAAGGGGGGAATCAACAAGAGCCATGTTTTTTTAGTAATCAAGTGAAGAATGAATACTCAACTTTAAAATAATGGACTGTTGACTGTTTATCTCAACATATCTGTAAACAGCTACAGAAGATCCTGGGACATGCGAGAATAAAAATATAGGACCAATTCACTTGTTCACATTTTATCCTTCAGGCCTCCCATCTTCAGGCTGAAGTCTGTTTTATCATTATGAAATTCTTAGCCAAGTGTTATTGCCATTTAGATAGCGTTCAGTAAAGCAGATCTCCAAGTCATCACTGAAAGGATATTTTTTTAAATCTAGTTTTTCACAGTTCAGTATTCTTACAAAGGACATCTTGCAAGCTTTAGTGGAAATGCTTCTTCCAGGTTTACAGTCCATCACCAGTGAGTACGGCAACACATTCTACTGCAAGTTGTGGCCCAGCTCACTGCTGTAGAGATCTGTTCTTCAGAAGCTTATCACTGTTACTATTTAAGAAAATCATCTCCCTTCCTTCTCCTCCAAGTCTCCTGACAGATGTTTTCATTACTGATTTTGAATCCTACAAGTGCTACTAATTTTTTTTTATTTGGTAATTTTTCATTCTGCTACCTTAAGAAGCACCAGCCATCAGTTTATCACAAAAAGTGAATGAGATTCAGAGAAGGACTGATAAAAGAAAATATGTGCATAAATAAAACGTCCATAAACAATATTTGTTGTCTGTCAAAAAAAAATTGAATAAATACTAAGCTTCAGTTTAATAAGGGTGGAGTTTACTATTTCTAGAGTAAAGAACTTTGAAGTTACTTAATGCATTATTATAAAAAAGCCACCAAAACCAAATCAAAAAACATTAATCATAGCACACCCAGGCTTCCATTGTCTCTTTAAGCTGTTTTGGTTCAGAAAGGGAAGGTATGTCTTACCAGCTGACCAATCCGATCCAGGTTATCCAGGAAGTATTTCACCGATTCACCCTGTGGAGAAGGAAAGAGACGGGAACTAAGCTTGTTTCTAGGATAGCAAATCCAACGGCGTTTTCACTTTCCAACACACGCCAAGGTCTAACATAGCAGATCACATGTGGAAGCTTGGACAACATCCTGATATGCTTCAGGAGCTGGAACAATAGGAGTCCTGCATAGCTTAATTCACGTAAACTGCTGATAATGAAATAGAGCTGCCATCATATACTACTGACACGTAGGTGAGGTAGAATTTCTTCAGAAACAATTCTCTATTAGTTCTAGAAAAATCAAAGTTGAGTAGAGATCTGAATAAATGTCTAAAGCTATCTAGTAAATCTTTACAATGAAAAGGAAGTGTTATTAAAGTCAGTCCTTTGCTTGGGCTTGAAGAATTAGATTTTTTTCCCTTTGTATGATGAATGCAGTTAACTGACACTGGGTGGGAGTAAAAGTGAAACGCATTTATTAGAAGCCAATGTGTTGAGTTTAAAATTTGTAACAGTGAACAAAAGCATATCCTGGACTGGTTGGCATATCTTTACAAAAGTGAAAGATTTAAGTCACCCACAATTTGTGACAATTTAAGCTAGACTTGCTGTCAAAAAAAAAAAAAAGGAACATTCTGAAGGACTTTCTTTTCTACAGATAGTTTCCCTTCTAGGCTCAAGGGTTTTAATAACAGATTTGCTGATCTTGTACAAAATCCTTTAGCAGTTATATTGAGAACAATATAGGCAACACTTACAAAGAAAATTTATTTTTGTGTGAAAATATGTAAGAGATTGTGGTGGTTTTTTTTTTTTAATTTTTAAATAAGCTTGCTCGTGTATCACACACAAATCAAGGGCCACTTCCCATTACTGGATACTAGAAGCCCTACACATACTTCTTAGAAGTAATAAAATTGTTTCCAAATAGATGCAGACTTTACTTCTGGAGTGAAACCATCTTTGGCAGAAGCCCATTCTCCTTCAAACCCTTCCGCTTCATTTCTTCAATGAAATGAAGATGATCTGTTCAGTAAGAAAGCATTCTTCATCATTTAGGATGTGTCTTGCAGTTGTAGCCATGTCATAAGAGTGATAAAATAGAAAATCCTGCTACTTTTTTCATAATTTTAGGCAGCAAAATACATTATATATATCACAGATCAGGGCCGTGCCAGTAATGACCAAACTGACAGTGAGTGCCCTCACCAAGTTACTAACTCAGAATGAGAACATTCTCAAAATATCATCTCAGATTCCAAAGCAATATAAATTCTTAAACCATACGTTCTCCTCTACACCATAGGCCTGAGACAGCAGAATAAAATTATTCCCCTCCAGTACAACTGTAAACAGATGCCACTACAACAGTTCATTCTGAAGAATTAGACTGGAGACCAGAGGATTCAGCGTACTGCACAAGTACATACTTTCAACATAAGGCACAGACAGAAAGGAGCTGTAACTGACTTCCTAACATTTAAAACTGGCAGTGTCTTTTTTATAAAGGAGAAAGAACATGCATATTTGCAAAAAGCTACCATGTACCACAAAAGACTTACAGTGGATCACCAGCACTTTTGGGGGGAAGTTTCCAAAGAACAATTGCTCTAAGAGCTTCCTTACAATCATGAATTTTCATAAGGTGAAAGTAATTTCCTGTATTTTTTGGCACTCTGTTGGATCAGAAGAGATATCACAGGCTGCATGAATAAGAGAAAAGGTCTTCCTGTACAGCATTACTCATATTTAGGAGATGGGACAGCCCAAAAAGAAAAGGTCACTGAAGCTATAAAGAAACACAAACCCCTTCTCTATTGTCCTTTGTCCTGCACAATGCCTTTAGACATGCAACAAGTCTGCAAACAGGCCACCTCCGATACAACTTGTTCCTATTTTCTACCCAGTTGCTTTAAGAGTCCTCGCCTTGTCCGTGTACCCTCCCACGCTGGGAGCAGGACACAGCTGCGCGCACGTAAGCTGCTGGGACATACAAGCAAGGTTACCTGATTTACAGCTCATGTCTCCCCCATTTCCTGCCCCACACATCAATCAGTTTAACATTTTGCACATTTATAAGGTGGTAAGAAAATCTGATTATGAAAAACACACACGTTCATTTCTGCAGTGATTTAGGGAAACTAGACTTCTCTGGTTTCTTAATTGCAATGTTACGAAGAGCTGTTTAAGCCAAATTCCTTCTGAGAAATTGTAAGCAGTAACTGCAGAACACTTGGATAGCTGAGTAACCAAGTCAGGTTGCTGGAACAGGTGGGAACACCGTATGCACAGTCTGACGGATCTGAAGATGTCTGAATATGCTCTTCTAGCACAGAATTCACAGACATCCAGTGCTTAAGTGAAAATATCTGTTTCCAGTCAAAACAACAAATCCCTGACAAGCTCCAGAGGGTTTGAAGTTAAAAGCTCAAAACATGAAAGCACACAAACCTGAAGGGAGAAAAAAAAAAACCAACCCAAAACAACCCCACACCAAAACAACCAGTCCAAGCCCACACCACACACTCAACCCCCCCTACTTTAAAGTTGGTTCCCTGAGTAAGTCCTGTGTTGTTGCCCATGGAAGTGTGGATTCAATTCCTGCTCCAAAGACTTCAATAACCTCGCTCTACATCTTAGTCTGATTCATAGAAAAGTTGGTTGCTTCTGGGAAGCATGTGGAGTATTTAAGTTCATCAAGCAGGCAGCACAGAACAACTGCAGACAGCACCAACCATCTTGATGAATAACTTGTAATTTATTTAAATGAGGAAAATATGGAAACTCCAGGTGTTAGGATTGTTTTGTATTAGTGTTTTTGTTTTCTATTAGTATTTTTCATCAGACCAAGTTTATTAACTGAACATTCATTTAGCTTTTCATTTTTTCCTTGTCATCCAGGGGAAATAAATAGCAACATTAATTAGATCTAGAAGTTAAGTTCATTTAGCTTTCTATCAAGCTGCACTCAAATGCAATCTTGAATTCCATCAATGAAGTATTATTTATGCAAAGCCATCTCATGCTTTGGGTATTATACACACATACAAACATACTTTTGTGTGTGTGTGTATATATACACACACATGTATGTATAGAAAAAACCACACAAAAAGAGTTTGAATTGTTCATCAAGGTACGTTTTCCATTCAAGGCAAATTAGTATCAAAACCAGAAAGTATCAGCTGCCCCTCTAATGTTGAACTATTTTTTTCTCTTGAAGACACTGGCCATATACAAGCTGGTTTGGCTTTTTCAGTGCAAATCTTCAAGTTTCCCTGAAGTCAGCTAGCCACTCAACTACATTCAAAAGCTGGCTCAGCACTTCAAATGCTCTCCTTTTCCAGATCTTAGCCAGTTATTCCTGGTGTACTAGCATGACATCTTATAGAAGTGGCAGCTAATATTTGCAACCGATTCATCAGATACTAAAAATATCTTTATGCAGATTGAAGACTTCAGTCTTAATAGTTCTAGTGAAAAAATTGTCTTTCAAACATGGCAATCTATTTTGAACTATGCTTGCAAGCAGCAAAATAGAAATGGAAGCCAAAGCTATTTATACTAATTATACTATATTTAAATACCTAAAGATAACCACATCATGGTGTGATCACGTAAAAAACAAACAAAAAAAAGGGGTCCAGGTCAGATGTGTCAATGTTTTACAGGCTGGTGTGTCAAGAAAAGCCATGGCAGCTCAAGAAACTTCCCCAGATCAACTACATTCATAGATTCTTGAGCTTCTGTCTTTTCAGATTTGAAAAGACTCAAATCTGCTTGTGTTTCCCTGTTGATAGACTATTTCCTTTAAAAAAAAAAAAAGACTCTAACAATATTCATAAATATTCTTAAAAACTGAAAGACGTCATTTCAGTTCAACCCATGTGGTACTTGGACACAAAGCACCATTCTGTCACAGTCACAGCAGAATGCATCACTTAAGCAGATCTGTACTGACATTTATTCTTTTTAACAGACAGTATATTTCACATTTTGAAAGTTGTATCAAGAAAGTCTGAGATGACAATCATCTATGTTACTGTTGATACAAACCAGCCAGCTTTTTTTTTTTTCTTCCCCTCTCCTTGATAATCAGTCAAGATGTCAAAATGCTGTCTCCCATCCATGCCCTGTGTTTTCTGGGGCCAGGGGGCAGAATGACCTCTGAGTTATGAATTTTACGTAATTCAGATACTCCTTTTTAGTACACAAGAGCACAGTATAGACCATAAGTCTTCCTTAACTTCTTGCTCACCATATAAGAGTTACCACAAACGCTTGGATGATTCATTCTCTCACTGCTAATCTTTTCTCCCTCTGCAATACATATCCTCTGAGTAACAGTTTTGCCAACTGGGACCAAGTGAAGGAGTAAGAGATGCTGTTCCCATTGTTCAGTAGGATGAGTCACTGCACATCTGGGAACTGAGGGAATGAAGAAACACAAACAGAAGGCCTAAAATGAGCCCACAAGTTCCACAATGCAGCATCACTATTGGATTTTTTATTTTTAATTATTATTTTATTAAACTGCCCTATCTGCAATATGAAGTTTAGTGAAGCCAGAGAAAATGGTATTATTTGCTTAAAAAACTGATTGGTGGTGAAGAAAGGGAGAAAAGGTAACATGTAAACATATATTCTTACTCCCTGTAATAGTGCTCTAAAGCTCTTTTGTATCCTAGATTATTTTGAACACAGCATTCTCAAGGGGCAAAAGATACAAAATTAAGAATATATAGAATAAAATAGAATAAATATTTCTTACTATATGAATGTCATCTTAACATTAGCGCCAAATAAGTTACCATGAAAAGAACTAATTGAATTTAACATCTCTGTCCCTGCAGGCTAGGTTCATAGCACATAAGAAATCTCCCTAAAGAAATATTACAACTAATCTGGCATTGCTTCCTTTGCCGTTGATAGCCTCATTGCAAAAAGCAAGCAGAACACACTTGGGTAGAGTTCCCAAGCAGTATTCATTTCACGAAAATAAATGCACAACAGATCGTATGTAGATTGCTTTAAAACACCCACAGAAACTCAGTAATAAGAAATGTTCTGCAACGCTAGAAGTTATGAATTTGTCACTTTAACCCTCAGCCAGTTATTCGAAGTGGCAGTTGGTCAGATCACAAATGACAGTGAAATATCCTATTGTCCAGTTCCCTAAAATACAGGCTCATTTCAAACTTTTCCTTCTGAAAAGCAGTTCCTCTAAATTTTGCTCTGAACTAGGACTTGAAAAGGGACCCTCTGTTCCAAATTGGCTTTTTTCCTTTCCTTGTCCCAAGGCCTTTTTGACATAATATTAATTTAGCCCTTCCTGATCATTCTGGCTCTAGCTGCTAAATTTAGAGTGCACAATTTAAGGTAGACCTGTCCGTCTTAGCTTGTTTCAGATGACGAATTAAACCACATAGGAAGGAAATGTTGTACTTGAAGGAAGCATCTAATACAGGTCTAACAAGTTTCCCACAAATTCACAAAACACATGGACAAGCACACACTGTAAGTAACTACCACAAACTGCAGCTGAATCTTCAAGGCAAAAGTGACAGTAACCCAAATAAAAGGACAGTGGTGTTTGTATCCCACCCTCCATTCAGGAGCTGCAAAACCTTCAGCAGCAGCACTGAGAAATTGAGGAAATCCAGGAGAGCCCATACAGAAGTTCGGGAACCTCCCAGCCTTTAACCTCCGAGATCTCAGATACACAAATGGGATGGACTTAAAACATTCACGCATAATTTCATCCAAAGTTGGCCTGTTCCATTACGACTGCCAGAGACACATACTGACAGAACATGATGCTAACGCTACTGTCAATGCTAACTTGCAAGTGAAATCATAGTTTTTCCGATAAATACCGAGACCTCATTTTTTCCAAGTTTCCTGGGATGTCAATCACCTGTTGATTGTAAGGGGTTCGAATGTTACAATTCCAGATGTTTTATAAAAACAAGATATCCAAAGCAGAGGCCCAAGTAAAGAGCAAGGTTACGAGCACAGAAGTGGGATAAAACAACCAGGAGACTAGCATTTGAGAATGTCAGAGACATTAGATCAGCCAAGTTTTTAGGTACTGAGATTAGAGCCCCAAATGCTTTTCTTAGCAAGACCTACTGGCCACAAGAAGCAGGTTACCATCCTGCCACCATAATACATATATCCTTTGGAAGTGAGCACATAGACACAGCTCCAGGTTCCACACCCTGCTTTTGTCCAATGGAAGTCTAGTCTTTTACAAACCCTGAAGACCCAGGGTTAAAATTCTCATGAGGGGCAACTATAAACAAACAACTCCCCCTCCCAAAACCTGCAGGCTCTTCCAACAGATTATTTCTAAATCTGCACTTCTATTCAGCCTCTCTGGTAACAGGGCATGGATTTACTCCAGCCAAAAGTGTGTTCTCTTCTCTGTGACAACTGATGAATTAAGTATTATTTTCCAAGAAGAGAAGCAAGTCTGTGCTTGTTAAGAATTCGCTCAGAAGGATGCTGAAGTAACCTAAATTCCCCCGATTTGCTGATGCCCATTCCACACCACAATTCTGTTCTACAGATAGTCTGTATCCTGTCTGGGCACTGAAATTTATTGACACAAGACAAACATTAATTTTTCATTCAATCACCAGTTGCAAGGCAGAGACTTCTTTGTATTTTAGCCATACAGAATTCTACCTATCAAATCTCTCTAGTGTTATTTAACTTCCTCCTTAACAAGAGACTGAGCTACTGGCTCCCATCCAGCAACTCCAGTGCTTATCCAAGTTGCTTGCTATCTGTACCCTACAAACATACCAACTACAAAAAGTACCATTTAGTTCCAAACTGCTTCTAGAAGATCTCTTCTTTCTACTGCCTAGTCATACAGTGTAGGTATCAGATGTTAAAGTTGGAAAATATTTTTAAAAATTCATTCTTTGTCAGCTCAGTACAAACAGGCAATGCAAAAATCTCCTTGTCCAAGCCAAGATGGCTTTCTATAAACTGACCCTACATGACACACCGGCCAAAGTGTATGCTTTACAGCACATGGATTAAAAAAAACAAAGGTGATACCTATTTATTTCTTTCTTCCAAAAAAGTCTAGGCTAATCTGAGCTCCCACACCAGTGATAAGATTTGTGGATCCCTGTGACTGAGCGAAATTCTAGCCTTACAGTTAAGAAACCTTCTTTAACAGGAGCAGAGTTCTTGTGGTGAAGGGCAACTCCTGCACGTGTTAGATTTTCCCCACAATTGAATACAGCAACTCTTTGTAGAAGTGCTGCAAAGAAAAAAAAGTTACATTTTTTCCTGAAATTCTAGGTGTTCCTACATCAACAGGATGCAGAGGGGATAAATTACGCTTGATACTATGTTAACATTCTGTCCTTTTGTTCTCAAATACTAACACTAGCAACAGTGCCTCACGGAGGAAAGGAATTTTCTGTTAAGAGACTAAGGCAGGCTCATCCTACACTATAAGCTTCAAGAAACGTTAACAGAAATCCCTGTAATTTTGATTTTACTCCTACTTACTGCCTCTTCATCACTGCTATTTCTGCTTCACAGATTTGCAATGACTGGAAGAAAAGCAGGTGCAAACAGCACAGAAAACAGTACTGGCCACAAACAAAACACAAAGATGAACAGCGCAATACTAAAGGGTTAAATTTTTTTTACATTCTAGAAAAATCCTTAATCAGACAGACTTGCACGTTAGCTACAGTGATTTAGCATTTCCTAGCCTTCACTGGCTAGCAGCTAGCAAGATTCAAGGAGTAGATGTGAAGGGATATATACCCAATTCATGTGGAAGAATCACGGTTATGTTTAAACCAAAAAAAGTCCAATTCCTGTATCCAACATCAGCAGCATGCCCAGCTCACACACATTCATCCTGGCACGAGAGGACGACAGACCTAGTCATAAGCATCCCATGAAAGGATTCCTTCCTGTTTCCCTGCCAACTGTCTAAGTGAATACATTGTCTGAAATTGCTGCCAGAACCCTTTCATCTCGAACACAGGAGGTTCTCCGTGAAGTTGAACTAGCGCACACCAGCTCAACTTCTCATTCCAAGCACAGTCAGCTAAAATGCACGAGAGAAGGCAGCTGAAAGCAACAACCTTGCCACAGTTAAAAGAAAGTCCTGAGCTGTACATGGAGGGGTGGATCCAAGACTCTGCCCAGTCACTAGCAAATTAACCCATTTATTCTCAGTGGGCAGCCGCCATGCAAAAATGGGCATTTCCAACTAACATATCAGAGTTTAGAAGCAACTGGATGTTTTTACAAATCACCAAGAACAATCACGTTATTGATGACCCTAGTCCCATGCTTTGTTTTCAGCAGCTGAGTATGCAAACCTGAAGCTTGCTTTGTTTACAGAAGGTATCTGCAGAACTAGAATAGACATTGACAAAAAAATTACGTTATGAATTAATCTAGTCAGCAGTGCTGACTATCTGATCAAGACTAAATCACAAGTTTACCAGTGAGTTTCCCTTTCAAATCTTATCAGATCAAGGGACGGGAAATAAATATCTCAGATCTTGTGGCCTGAAAAAACAGCTAACACCAGCCATGAGAGAATGTTGAGCTTGGACTTTTCCATGGCAGGTGGCCAGCTGGAAAGCTAAGCAACTTGAATGCATTTGCAACAGACATAACCTTGAGTATCTTGCAGAACAATGCTTCCTACTCCACTTATACATCAAAGCATTTGTTGCGGAGTGGCCTAATGCTCCACTTTCTGTGGCAACATCAGCTCAGACATGTTTTACTGACATTTGTCTATGCCTTTGTTAAATGGTGACTATAAGGATTGGAAGGAGTCATTTAACCCTCCCATTTATTAAAAATTTCTTTTATAAAAGATTTTCTGATTTTGTCTGTATGTACACAGCCAAGATATTTTTAGATATGATGTAGACTAAAATGACGGTCTTGCAGGATTCAGAAAGCTAGGTTTTAGACAGAAATCTGACTGAGGCAAAATGCAATTTAAATCTTAGTTGCACTCAGGTGTGCTATTTAACAGTGATTCCTATAATACAACTGTGTAGGCAATAGAGTGCAGAAAAAAAAATTCCACCTTGCTTACATTACTCTGAAGTTCTTCACCATGCCCATTACCTCAGCACTCAGCAGGGTCAACTGCAGAGAACAAGGCTTGCAAGTCTGAGGGATTCCTCAAGCCAGTTTCCATGTCTGATTTTCAAAAGAATAATTTTCCCTAGTAAAAAATAAACTTCTCCTTTTTCAGTAATAGCTTGGTATTTGTTAATTCTGGGAGACTGACCATCTTTGAACTACGAAGGGCACCATTTTTGCCAGCTGTTACTATGCTTGTTTTTCCAGTGACTTCTCAAATCAGTAGAATTTCACAACATATAGTAGCTTGCTCTCAGCACCGAGAAGCTACTCACCATCTCGTGTTCCCCCACTTAAACTGAGATCGATATTGCCTTCTACAAAGTCTGACCTTTACATGCACCTGTAAATCCCCTAGATCACCAGTGATCAAGTTGTCTCATGTCATATGCCAAGAAGGTTTATTTCATTAGTTCACAGCCATACTTTGGGTCTGTGAGAGAGCGTTTCACCCAAGAAGTTACTGCCCTCCCTATAACCTCATCTCTCCTGCTCCAGTGCTAGTGACAGCATCACATGTTGAGTCCAGCAGATGAGTGATAGCGAACCTCAACCAACCTTTGGTCATCTGAAATAAACTTCAGTTTCCATTCACAATCAAGTCATGTTTTCTCTGTCATCTGATTAATAGTCATTATCTCAAAACACTTTTTATGTATTTACATCCAGTCACGACATATCAGTTATTTAAAATATTTTTTCCCCTACTGAAGATTGTTTTGGCATGAGGAGAAGGGGAAGTTCTTCCAAATCTGCACTTAAACCTTAGCACTACTGACACTTCAGTATGAAGATTTCCAGGAACCTAAACTTCTTTTACTTCCATTTCAGAATTCGTTCTCTTTCGAAGCATTCAGGATTGCTTTTCCTGCATTTTTCACTTCAACCCATCTTACAACACAACTCACCATCATTACTTCCACTTATGAAACCAAAATTGGAATGGATTTACCAGAGATGAAAATTAAAGCTGTTCAGGTACTGATGCACTAAAGGCTCAAGCATCCCTGCGCAAAGACTCACATGGGGTTGGTAACTGCACGAACAACAGCTGTATTAATGTGCAACTCCATCCTAGTTTCATGTGCATCTACAACAGACTCCTTTGACACAGTCCTCAATCACTGTAAAGCTATTATCTTGAAGCTCAGGCTTATTAGAAATGACATACCATGGAGGTAAAAAGCCCACAAGTAATGTTGAAGTCTTGTATCAAACAGAAAGCTTCATTTTTATTCACCCTCATGTGCATCTGCTTCATACAATTTAAGCACTATAAGCATCTGAAAACAAAATTAAAGATGAAGTAAGTGACTTAGCTTCCATCCTTCAGGCCTCATCTACACCTGTAAATTAATCAAGCCACAGTGGAAACTGAAGTAGGTTTAACAATCTTCTAGAAGCTGTTGAGCTGACTAGCCTATAAAAAACCACCTTAATTAAAGCCCTGGTAACATCCTACTGAACTGCAGAGAAGGAAACAGTCCAGCCACGCGGACAGCCATCTGAACTCCTTGCAACCTAGAATGCAAGTACTGGACTGGGAGAAAGAAGACAGAGAAAGAGGATATAGTAGGTGGTTCTTTTGCCTCCTGCCCACATCTAACATCATTATGACCAGACTGAAACTAGATGGATCACAGTGTTAAATATGCAGAATTCAGAAGTGTAATTAAATGGGAGAGAGTTCCATCAATGAACCACTATTTTTTAAGTTTGAGATTTTACTGAGTTTTCCAAAGTAGAATTAAGTGAGTATCAAGGAAAGCAAGTCAAATTAAGAGGCTTTGGGGGCGGGGTGGAGAGCAGACCTTCTAAGGACAAACACCAACAGTTTGTTCAGGAATAAAGCCAAGTGAAGCACAAGTCTGCCACAGTCTGAACTGCAGGAGTTTGTGTTGTATACAGAGGAGACATTTGAAAGGTGTCAATAAATTACTTCTCAGAGCAACATGTTTTCCACTTTCTCAAACAGAAAATCTTGCATGATGTTTCCAAGAAGTATTCCTCCCCTCCCCCAAATACTAAGTCAATAATAGAGCAAAATAGGTTTACTCCACAGAGCTGCTTTATGTATAGCTGCAAACTAATGAGAAGGTAGAGACCATGCCGCCTTCGGCCTTTGTAATAGAAAGCCTTCTCAGCTAGGGCAAGTTCAGAAAAAGGAGAAGCAGTGTTGAGCTAACCTTACTCTTCTCCTTTGAGAAGACAACAGCTCTGCTCCTTCCATTAGTGTTCAATTATCAGCTGGTCACTTTGTGGAACCTCAAGAGATTTTCTGGAACAGTATCACATTCAGATGCATCCTTAAGTCATCTAATCGATAAACACCTCCACTGTTGCAAAGCTACCATTTCACATAAGCTCAGAAGTCAAATACTGTGTCTCTTCCTTCCCTCCGCTCATGACCTCCTTCTCTACACTTAATACCTGTGATCAGTCTGCAAACACTTCAGATACTCTGGTAACTTGGAACACAAACATTTTAAAAGGTAACTGCATCCTCGAGGTACAAGCATCTTATTTTAGCATCAGGAAAGATTGAGGAAGGAAAGGAACCATTGCTAGGGTAAAGGATCAACAAGATAAAGACACTGCCATCTTTCCTTGGCAAGCACCAGGTTAAGGTGACTCGTGTTCGCTTGCAATGGCAGCTGCTTGTTCCTTCACCAACACCACAGCATGTCACTGTCTCAGCTGTGCTTACAGTCAGTCACAGGGTTGCACTCTGCCTCAGATGAGCTTCCCAACTTACAGCAGAGCTTCCAAAAAAACAGTTGTGCCAACATAAGCAAGAGTATAGCAGAAACCACCATTTCCTATTGCTCACTGTGATTACTCTATCACAGAACTACAGCTCAAGTTAAGTTCTATCCTTGCACAACACACTGAATACAACACTCGATGTTTTAAGGCAGAGCAGACTTGTTAAGGAGCAGGAGAAGATAACAGAAGAAAACTACAATCTTTTCAAGAAATCATTGCAAAAGGATCAAGACTTGGATAGCTAGCAAGAATACAACATAGCCAACTGAGCGAGTTATCGCTCCCTATCCTACCTGCATTTTCCTTTTCAGCTTTCTGCCAGGTCCTATCTTTCAAAGGACATAGGCTCATTAAACGTAATTAATTCACTGTCAGTATGACAAGTTAAGAACAACTTCTAATATCTGTTCTCTTTCAAGTATAAAAATCCAGGAGATATGCCAGTATGACTTCCTCATAAAAACACAGCTAGTTTTTAATATTTTGCATATTTGTTCCTCTGTGCTTGTTACTTGTTCTCAATCATACATAGCTAATTACAAACTGGGATATTCAGGAACATCCAAAAGCATTCATTACCCATTATCCTATTAAATTCAGTGGCCCCTTTGAAAAATCCAAGCCTTAACTTCTAACTTTTTCCTCAAGGGAACGTTTTAGAGAACCTGGAAAGATGCAGAGATCACCCTTGCTTGCTTTCCTGATTTCTAGGTGGAGAGGACAAGGTCCAGTACCAGTAAGAAAGAAAGCTGAATTACTACAGAGAACATACAAATGAGGTGCAAAAGGCTGACTTGTAAAACTGGAACTTTCTGAAGTGCATTGTCAGCACTGCTTTTCCGAGCACAGAGCAAGCCATGTCAGGGAGATGGGCTTAACAAAACCATTCACCTCTTCTTCTGCAGTGCCTTTTTTTCCACCTAATTTCCTGAAAACAGCCAAGGGGTCAGAAAACCGATAACACAGTGCACAGAATGCAGCAGGAGCCCTCTCCTTCTACACAGCCACACCAGTCCTTGTCAGAGCTTGAAAAAGTGCACGTAGCTTTAATATACCAAAAACTTCAAAAGCCTGTATCAGCGGAATACAAATGTAAGAGTCTCCATTTTGGCTGTATCTGAGACTGAAGGGTTGAAACCAGTCTGACAAGTGGAGCCCTTCCACTAGAAACAATGTTCTTTGATTGTTTTTAGACTTCATTGTAGACAGGTAAATATTAACATATATGTCTCTGCATAATGCAGGTATTTTGTTGTAACTAGAATAAAGTTGTCCTCAAGTGCTATGAAAGTTTTAACCTATGCATATGCTCATTACTTAATATATGAGCTCTCTCCTGTTTCAACCAAATTTCAGTAGGAACTGTTCATTAGATTCCCTTAGTCATACAAAGGGAGCGCCTTTAAATGCACTTAACTTGCTCAGATTTCTGGAACACATTCTTATTACTGCAAATCTCTACTGAGATACTAGTTGCCAATTTTTGAAGTTTCTTGAATTATTGAGATCCATTAGAAACTTTCTGAATATGGAAATTAAACAGCATAATCAAAAGCTAAAGGCTGCTCACTGGGTTGTGTTTGTCTCTGCCCAGAACTTTCCTGCACACTAGGAAGGGATAAAGAGATTACTCCAGTGGTTTTTAGCTGCAGTTGGGTACTGGCTCAGAAAGCCTGAACTGAAAGTTTCCTTCCTTGTTTCTCACAGCATGTGCCAGCATTTCTTGATGGGAATGCAAAGATTAATTACAGCTGTACTTGCTCTGAACAAATCCTTATATTCAATACAGTCCTGCAAGACTTAGAGTAGCACTAATTAGGGCTTAGAACAATAATTCTGCAAAGACAGACATACTGAGTATTTTTTGTAATTATTTTATGCATACTAAAATTAAAGCTTCTTTCCAGAAGCAGGGTGGCATTTATTCTCAAGAGTTGGGAGCCAAAAGGACTTTTTCAGTCTAAGAACATAAGATTTTGTGTTTCAGTTCTGTTGCTGAAGGTAGGACTTCAAATTGTAACTGCCACCACACGCATACAGAGGCAAGGATGAGTACAGTATTTATTCTGTAACTCTTCTGGGACACCCAGTTCTCTAATGGGCTCAAGAGCTCAGAGGTAAAGACAAAAAAGTTTGTTCTTAATAAAATACACAAGTAAAAAGAAACCTTTTAACCAGAAAAACAGCAATCATTAGGCAAAATGCAAATTGTCACAATGAATTTTCAACATGAGAGATGTATCTATGAAGTTGTTCCTCTCGTTCACCTTAACCACACCAAAAATACAGTCAAGATTTATTGTCATCCAAGAGCCAAAAGCAAAAACTCCTACAGGCAGCCTTAGACAGTATCATAAAAATATAAGATTTTTTTAATCTACCTCCAAGAACCTAGAAGTTAAAAAGTAAGACCATACAAAGTCTGAATTTCAACCTTTTGGTATCCACAAATAGCAGGGCATTAATGAAGTGCATAAATGCACTGCACATTTAACAGACTTCAGAGGTGATTTTGCCCTAGGTTTTTGATCTTTAAATAAAAAAAGGAAAAAGTGTAGAGTGCCGGGAATTCACTATACAGAGTACTAGAACAGCCAGTAGCACAGCTCTCTTTATTCAGCCTCTGTCTCAGTTCCCATATGGTAGGCATATCAATTTCTTGTTATCCACTTATTTATTATGTATGATCTGCTCATTACTTTCCAACTTATCCTCCCAATTCCGTGCAGGCTACATTTCATCCAGCTGTTGCATTTTGTCATAACCTAAGGCCAGGAGCAATACACAGCAGATATCCTTTTATTTTTCCACAGAGTATTTAGTACAGAGGGCTTTTATCTTTGGTTGAGACTTCAGGTAGGTACTGTAACAGATTGCTATTCTCTAACACTTTTCCATTTGCACTGCTTTGAAAAGGTCATAATTCATGACCTTTCTGGTTCTTGTAATTTCCCTCCAATAGCAGAAAGTATTTAAGAACAGCTAATAACAGTTTTACCCATCACAGCTTCCTATGGATGGTCCTGCTTGAGAGAATGGCTTCTCTCACTGAGAAAAGATATTGCTCAAGCAGATTTTGCTAGAGTTCAAAGTGATTTGCAGTGTAAAGTGATTTATGACCTTTAAGTCTTTAAATGGTTTTGAATCCAGCCTACTTTAAATGCAAATTCTTCTCACTTCTTCCTCAGTGGCACTTAAAGCAAAATTGAGATTATCAAGTGAAGCATTCCTTGGTATAGGTGACAGACAATGTGTTACGAAGGCATCCTCAACTCTGCCTCCTGCTCCAGCTTCATCCTGAATTGGAACCTCAGTGACTGTCAAGACACACTAGCACTGGTACAGCCAAACACCATGCTGCTCAAGGAGTTCTGGTGGCAGCAGGCTCACTAAGATAACTCATTTAAGCATTTAGTTTTAGAATACTGCAAATACAATAGGAGACTGAGCATCTAACTTCCGTGGATGCAAATGGACAACATATACAGTATTAGGCAACATCCACAGAATTTTGTCCAAAGATTGGTTTCCAGCTGCAATTTGCTTTATGTTACCTCTCAGTTTTTAGTAAAACCCAAACTGTAACTCAATAACTCTCACCTCCTTTAACAAAATGCCACTTTTGTTTGAGTGTTCTTACTCAAGACTTTGATCTAAGAAAAATTTCCTATTTGGTCTTAGAGACAGGATTAGAAGACAGGGAGTCCAACTGCTAATCTCTCCTACTACAGACCAGCCACAATGCTTTGCAGTATTACACTTAATCAATTAACTTCTTTTGCTGTACAAGATGAGTCAAACTCTATAACTTGACCGTAAATTTTTGAAGTCTTGGGATTAGAGGACAGAACTAGAATTAAGAATTTAAATCTGGACCTCTGGTATTTAATTGCCACAATACTGGCATAAAACCTTGCTTCAATATATAACTGAAGAGGAACATCTCCGTAATTCACACTGCTGTATGAGTCCAGAGCAGGATATTATTCAAGTTGCATAGATAAGGTCTGCAAATTAACGATCTTTTAAGTTAATATGACATCTTATGTCAGATTAAGCCACTGTTTCAGAATTCTAACATAACAAAATCAAATTGTAGTAGACTATTACTGTTGTTTTTATAACAACAAACAAATGGTAAATTTAAGGGAAGGCTTAGGTTATATAGCACTAGCATTCCTTAAGTGCAATAGCTAAATTCAAACAGGCCCATTTACCATCCACAGCTTCATAATTAGTGTTAAAAAAATAATCATGTAACATTGTTAGATAGAGATGTACTTGACTTTCAGGACTAACACTGCGTAATTACAAAATAGCAAGGCTCAAAAGAGCAAACATGAGTTTCTGGTTTGTAGCACTACTGTCAATGCATTGTTTTTAAAAAAAAAATTCTGGGTCAGAGTGGTATGTCCCATCCAGATCTACATCACTTTCCCAGCAATAATTTAGTTTCACAGGAATTCTGCAACCCAGAAACACCCAAGCAAAGCTCGTAAGTAATTTGGCAAAGAGTTGCTGCCTAGTCCCAATTACGTGTATTAAATGGTAACAAGATTTCCCATGCTGGCACTTTGAACCATGTGGCTATTTCCTTTGTACACCTCACCAGCATTGGTCAAGCCCCAGTGGATTTCCCTGATGAAATGCGTGAGTTTCACAGCTCGGGTGGGGGAGTGGGGGGAAATCATCCTTACAGAATAAGCAACATTCATAGCCTCTTGTGTAAGCTCATATTCAGACTGTACTTCGCAAAAAGAAGAGCTCATTTTTGTGTTATGGCCAACTGTATAAGCTGGAGTTGATTTGACACTCGGCATTTCCTCAAGAGGAAGCACATTAGCAAGTGCAGTATGTCGATACCAGGCACTAGTAGTGCTGCATTTCGGTGCTGGGGCAGATATGCTGAAAGAAGAGTAAAGTGCTTAGAAATGTGCTTTTAAGGCTAACTCTACTCTGCCCTTGCATCTTAAAGAAAAACAATCAGTTCAAGAAATCTCTACTTAAGTATACTGAAGAATTCTGACAAAATAGAGCCTAGTCCTGTAGACTTCATTTAAGATGACACTTCAACAGTCACTTACTCCTCACGTCAAGTCAGTACTTTGCTTTGCTGCCCAACTTCTCAATTCACTTGGCTTACAGAGGCAGTCAAATGCTGCCACATAACCTCCATATGCTACAGCAGCTGGTATACAGCCTAACTCCTGATCATCTTACATTACTGCCATACCTAGTATTTCTGTACCAAAACAAAGCCATTTAAGCAACAGTTTGTCCACTCTGTATCCAGCATCTGTGGGAATGACCAGTGCCTCACCTCCATACCACCAAAACCACACAGCTGGCTGCCTACAAGGCTTTGAAGCCATCAGCTCCTTGCATAAGGAGGATGCAGCAACAAAGCTATACAAACACAAGGAGCAGGCTGTTCACTGTGCAGTATTTCCAGCACACTATCTGTTCTGGCAGGCATAATTTAACCACTTTGATTTATTTCAAGTGTCTGCTTGGAGGAAAAAAACAGTTAATTCATAGGGGAGTGACTCTGTGTCCCATTACAAATATCCCCAAACCCTCACACCTCAAGACACCCAAAGAATGGTGAATCAATATAAAAAACCCAGTCTTTTAAACATTTTCCAGAGTCTTCCCACATCCAAGGCTTCAGAGGCTTTTAGTATTTGAAGTATTACTGGAAGTGTTCCATACAATTCCCTCTGCAGAGATCTAAAAATAGCTATGGACACAGTAGTAAGTTTTTGTCTATATTTGCAAGCCCCTTACTTCCCTCTCAGGGACCACTACTTCCCATTAATGCTGACGTTTTGTTTTCTTTTAAAATGAGTTATTAAAATATTAGAAATATTTCAACAGTGCAGTGAACATCAATAACAACACATCAATAACAACAATTAAATTGATACTCTAGTGATGGATCATTAATATATTCTATATGTTAAGAATAATTGCATTAAAACAGATGACTTCTGCAGCCTCCTTGGGTGGCCATGCTCTTTTCTCTGTCAAGAAGGGTGAGTATCTGTAAGCACAAGTCATAAGCTAGTCTGGCTGCGTGTGAATAACTTGCTTTAACTGCAAATAGGCTTTGGAGTTCAGAGTAAATAGCCCCATCAATCCTGAACAGATGAGAATGACTCATACCACAGGAGAAGTTCGAGAACTCTTGAAATATATACGTTACATGCTAGAAAGACTTGGTATTTTGAAGGGAAGCAGAAACAATCATTCAAATATCGATACTGCTTTGACAAAGAGTAGTTTGGATGGAGATTTAAAAAAAAAAATAAATCAAAAAACATTGTACATGTTCAAAAAACCTGATGTCAATTTTGCTTTAAGAATCGATGAAGCCAGATGACAGCCTTGGCAGATCTGCTCATTGTTAGCTTAAGCTCTGTAACAGTGCTAGCACACAATATATATCTGTTCTGATCATGACAAAAGTATTGTTTTCTTGCCTGACAAGCCCTGTTTGTCCCATCTTTACTCATGATGACATGAAGCATGCCAAGCCACAAGGAGTCAAATAAGTAGCTAACCTTGCTTCAGATTTTGTTTGTTCTGGACACATTAAACCAGAAGTGAATGGCTTCTCACATTCTCCCACTAGAGAGACCAGGAAGGAATAAAAACACGCCAGCAAAACGAAAATCATCTGACAAAAGCAATTCCTGTTGACCTTAGTCTCCATGATTTATGACACAAAAGGAAACATCATTTATGGGTGCAAAAAAGCTTGCAGATTATTATAGATGCACCTGAACTCCCAAGTATACCCAAATACTTGTTATGAGGCTCAAACTGAAGCAGCTTCCACCCTTTCAGCTAAATCATAATTGAAGTCCCAAGGTCCCTTCTCCAAGGAAGCCATTCAAAATAGAATTTGTCTCCACCTGCTGGCAAAGAAGAATTAACACCCAGTTGCTCAAACTACCACAAGCAACCTCAAAAGAACAAATGTTACAGGACATTGAGACACATGATAAATGTATTCCTTTCTAGCATACAGACAGAAAATGGGGTGGGATAATGAGGGCAAGGGAGAAGAGAGAAGAATCACATACTGATTACAAAGGAATTCCTATTCTAGTAGTTAAAAAAGGAGGACATAGACGTGACAATGTAGCCAAACATACAATGAAGCTTTTGTCCCTAAACTACTTGGCTTGCATACAAGGAACAGAGGAACTTGGGTCAGTGGGGGAAGAGCGAGAGGCTGATGTTTGTGAAAAGAAAGTGAAATTGGTTAGTCTGCTTTAAGACAGTGAAGAAAAAAAAGAAAAAAGCACCCTGCTATTGTAGAATCCACCCACTCACTTCTGAAAGGCTCAAAGACCCAGGCAGGGATTTACAGCCAGCAATTCTAGGCACTGAATATGAAGCAGAAAACACTCAAATGCCCAGAGGCAGCTTCTGTGGTCCCAGAGAAGAAGCTTTCAGACTGCATGAGGTTATGGTCAGAGCCATTTTCTTTCAACAAGTTTGCTGCTGCTGAGTCAGTCATTAAGCTTAGCATTACAGACCATAGGAAGACACCTGTACGCTGCAATTTTCAGCTCTAGTTAACCAACCAACATGTTTTACTCTATTTTTAAACAAAGTCACACAACTTCCTGGAGAAATCGAGAGTTCAAAAGCAGATCAATATAATCCTGTGGCTTAGAAGCCAAAATAATAATAAAAAAAAGAGCTGGTGTTCAGTTGACTATAAGACCAGGGTGAAGAAAATGCAAGTGCTGAGCAAGGTTGTTATTTCAAACATTGCCAAGAAGCATTCAGAAAGACCATAGCAACGTAAAGCTTCAAAACTTTGGTGATGATTTTACAACTACTATAAAGGTAAGACATTCAGTTCAAACCAAGCATATTCCATTTAATAGCTCACTTACACTAAGCAAGCAAAGGAGTGCTGATGCAGAGGTTTTCTTTAGCCTTGGTTAAAATCAGTTCAGAAAAGATTTATTTTCTCAGAGTCCACTATATCTGGCTTCTATTTATTTACATGAGTCTATATCCAGCAAGGGTTTAAACTAAATGAAGGTATGGGTTTATACACATCATATGAATTATAAATAAGGCATCTCCTTAAACCACCTGCTTTCTTTAGAAAGTCAGGCAGTTTTAAACTTTTTTTTTTTTAAAGGAGTTGTATTGCTGCTGTTCCCCATATACTCAGGGAATCAGACTTC
>NW_009260696.1:836462-846845 GCF_000687185.1 Egretta garzetta
TGAACCTAGAAGCGAGGCATGGAAACTTGTTCAAGTTACTAAGATCTTAATAATTTGCTTAGTGATCAATCTAGAAGTAGCATTTGTATCCTTAAGAACAATCTATTACATTTAAAAAAAAAAAAACCAACTTTGAAGCAGTAAGTGCTTTTATTTACAGTTGAGGTACTTTATCATCTCCTGGTGATGGAGCCTGCACAGTAAAATAATAGCACCCAGGACTTTCAAGTTGTTTCACGTCAGTGTACTTTTGAGGTACACTGTGTCGTTGCACTATGGACAAGTCAACAGTTCTGGTGCCTGCAGCAGTTCCACTTGCCCCAGTAACATTAAACAGGTTATTCGAACACCATCCAAAAAGATGCATGATAGAACTATACCATGATGTTGAAGACGACAGCATATTAAATGATCTCTTGCATGCCTGTATGCTTGGGTTTTATGGGGCTTTTTTATTTTTTTGGTATTTCCTGTTTAATCCTCAAAGCCAAAGAATGCAGAGGTAGGCTTACTAGTCTTGGAATGTTATTTATTCAACTAACTGGACTTCTTTTTTCCAGTTTGATACTATTTTATTGCTAACCAGTACAGGAACGAACCTCCCACATGATCCCAGTCTGAATCTCCCCTTAAAAACAGAACTCATGCTTGATCATAGCATTTCCCAGAAAAAGAAAAAAATCTTAACAGGCTCCTGATGCAATTACTGCTTATTATACTGGATTCTCTTCGTAGTTGTCTCATGTTAAATTCAAGTTCCCTGTGGCATGAACCATCTTTTTATTCCACATTTGAACAGTGCTTACAACAGCAAAGCCTTAGTCTGTGTCAACAGACACTAGGAATTATGGAACAATTCATCTATCTTCTCTCCCCCCTGCACATCCTCCCTCCCCTCCCCAGTGCTGTAACATGGAAATGGTTACATTTTTAGCCTTAGGAAGTGAGGTTTATACAATCATCCTGTGACGATTTTATCTAGTAATTTTATTTATTCTTTAGCCATTTACCAGCCTCAAGATACTTCAGAGACAGATTTCAAAAATATGCAACAAGACGACTCAAAAAGGCACCTTATTAGTGGAGGCAGATGAGTACCTAAGGGCTGCAACATGAGTTTAATTACAGTATTAGACACTAGAGAACGCACGCAGAGGAGCAGCACGAGGAAACAAACTACATGAATTTCACCGCTGAATTTATCTAGTTTTTCTATAGCTCTATCAAGTTCCTTTGTAGGAGTTTAAGGGAGACTATGCAAAGCCATGTTTCTATTCCCTAATTAAACATCAATAAGAGCTGAATTAACTTTGGAGACAGAACACCTGAGACAGAATTCTACCTGCAGATTAAATATAATTAATGTCAAAATCATAAAGACACATTTATTAGAATAATTAGGATATCATCCCACATCATCTTTTATGAACTAGTAACAGCGGTACTGAGGTGGATGGATCAGTACCTTGTTCTCAGTTCACTGAGCAGAGAAGAAAGAGAAAAAAAGCATCTCCATCTTGTACATAGGAAGAAAAAGAAGCAGATGATGAACAGCTGTCAGAAACATATTCCATACCAGAAGTGCAGCTATTTTGGCATAAGAGCATGAAAACCTAATAACAAGAAAGCAAAGAAGATAGCGCATTTTTTAAGCTCACTGTCATCTTTCAGTTGCTTATCCAAGTTTCACTTGCAGACGTCAGGATGAAAAGAAACAGTCAAAACAGCAGCAGCTGGAATGGGTGTTGCATTCACTTCAAAAGATCTGCATGCAGGAATAGTTTGCCAGTATCAATATAGTGCAAGCTGGCAGGACTGGAAAGTTACAAATTAAGTGTGCCTTCATCAGTGACCTACTATGAACAGACCTACTGAGTTGCTAAAATATTTTTAGTTCAACCAATTCCTGCCTTTTTTGGTTCCTCTTGCTCTTCCAGTTTATCCAGTCATGCACTTTTCCACTCCCTCTTACTCCCATGTAGTTTTTCAAGTTTGGCTCCAATTACCACTTGTTTCTGCTGCTGAAGTGCTCAGATTTACAGCACTACTACTAACAGCTCGTACGATGGCCAAATCTTGCACATAGCAAGCAATCTTTCAACTGAAGAGAGATTTATACAGCAGGGAACTTTTTTCCTCCCACCATGAAGATGGACGTACTCACCAGCTGATACTCGCTCCGACGGCTGAAGGCTTCCTTGATTCCCGAATCCCTCCACAGCGCGCCCAGTGCAGGTACATACAGCTGGAAGGTGGCAGGCTCTATGGGCATTCCAGCTTTGTTTTCAAAAGCCATCAAAAACATTCCATGCTTCTCATTCTCGGTATACTGCCAAGGGATCCCCAGTTTGTCCCGTGCATCAACCAGAACCCTGCAGCCCTAAAGAATAATTCAGATAAGAAAGTCAGTGATAAAAAGATTAAAATATAAAAGAGTAAGGACTCAGAAGTACTTGAAACTTTTTTTTTGACACGATACTGGTGAGACTGAACTCAGGAGAGAATCATAAACATTGTTTATTGCAACATCTCCAAAAGAAATAAAATAGAAAGAGCTTGCTTGTGTAAGCAACTTAGCCACAATGTATTTCTCCAGGTGGAAAAAAAATAGTAGCAGCAACATCTAGCTGCAACAGCGACACTACCAACAGATAGTAAACATCAAATGCGGACAAAAAGTGTCTGGGAACTAATGTGTGATCCTCATAGGTGTAATTTTACAAGTAACACCACGCCTGAAAACGTATTCTTCCACCTTTGCCTTTGTGTTTGAGGTTTAGAGGCCAAAAAGGACATATTAGCCTTCTCAAGCATTAGGAGATCAGAAGAGCATTGAAAAATATTGTTGAAAGAATATTCTGGTAAAACAAAGCATATTGAGTATCCAAACTTGAGGAAACCTAGTAACTTCCAGTGCCGTATGCATCCACCAACTAGTTAACTATTTAGGTAAAAAAAGTTAGCAACACCAAGCTAGCAAGATCCAAGAGCCACATCGCTATAAAGCACAATTTTGACACAATCTACTTGGATGCTACACAACACAGCTATCCAGTTTTACAGATTTCTTGAAAATTTGCTGTAAATGAGCATCTTCCGTTGAGACACTTCATCCAAATGGTTACCTCTGGCAGGAAAGCCCAGCGGCAAGAGGACTGAAGACACTGCATAGACGTCAAGCTGCTAGGCTCAGTAAAGCAGGTGCAGTTTTCTATTGGCATCAGCTTACTTTTTGAACTTGCCACGTGTTTGCTAAGAAGTCACGACAGGTAGGATTTGGTACTCTAATTCTGGAGAAAAAAATCTGGAAGGACAGGGATCTAGTTCTCAAATTTAACCCAGGATTACTGAAGACTGCTTAATTTCACATTTTGCAGTTTTTATGGAAACTTAATTTCATACTCATGGCAACAAGCTGAATACACAAGGTTAAATAACTTCGAAACTTCAGTCTCAAATCTAACTATACCTATACTGAATAGCTTCAGGTGGCCAAGAGTTATTTTTCAATAGTTCGTACCATTTTAATAATGGATAGATCTGTTAATGGTGGCTTAGCATCTCAACTACCATCTAATTCACAAGTAAAATCTGTGGGTTATATTAAACTACTTTTCTCATTGTGTTGATCTTTTGGTTTTACAGTTTATGAAAACAAGTAAAATGAAAAAACAAATCTGAAGTTCTGTTTCCACAGCTATTCATATGAACCTCCACATTATTAGACTGATTTTTTTTTTTGCATACTTTAAGCTATCAAGACTGCATGTATATTTTCTTAATGCTCGAACATTTCGCCTCCCCAGTTGCACCACACAAGAACAGCAACTTTCCCAATGGAAATTACGATTGGAGAGGGAAGTGAGAAGAAACTTAGTGTGAGTGTCACAGAATAGAAACTCAAAGCAAAGCATCATGGTTGTCACTATGCAACAGTGTTCCTGAAGTGCAGTTTCCCAAAAATGTAAATATTTATGATTCTCCAGTGATTGTTACTTTCTTTTTATAAAGTAGAGAATATATCTCCGCAGTACCATGAAAAGACCAAAATGGAATATATTTACAAACTGATGCTTTAAATTCCAGACATAACTATTTAGTAACTCTGTCATACAGACCAAAAGCCAACACTCATACCTAGTTACAGAGTTTATCCCTTTAATTAAGAGAAGCCTTTAGATCTGCTTTATCTGAATGGTGTTAACAAATGTAAGCATGAAAAAAGCCACTTGTAAGGTTCTTTCTCTGAACTGCAGATGCCTGCCCAACATCTCACGACCTTAGACACTTTTGCAAACCCATCACCTGCACCTAACACCATCCCAGGTGCAATTCAAAGTCAGTGTCAGCTCCCCCCTACCCCCAATTGAGAACTTTGAGGTTCATTTTTTTTCCAAAGCACTGTGGTAACCGAGACTGGTGGGACACAGCTATTCCTAGGCATTTAATGCCAGGTTTGTTTCTGTTCAGTGAGAAGAAGTGTTTATGAGCAGAAACAGTTAATCAGCACTCTCCCCACGCCGCAAGCGCAGAGCTCCCAGCCCACACAGGCCAGCTCTGACCTTTCACCTGCTTCAGCTCCAGCTCTCCGAAGCCATCGGCTCCAGCTTTTCCATCTTACAGCTTTCGGACTGATTTAACCCTTACCCATCTCACAGCTACCACAGTCCCTTCAGAGCCTCTCAAAGGAACGAGGGCAAGACTGGACTATTCCTGTTCGGATAAAGCGGCAGTGGGTCCTCAGTCTCGGCACGTTCCCCCACGCTCTGCTTTTTCCTGCTCCCACCGAAGACACGGAGGATCTTGAGAGACTGTTGTTAAGGAAAGTTTCATCATTTGTTTGAAGAAAACCACAGAACAGAGTTTTAATCAAGGGTGCAGAGACTGCTCCAGTCCCAGAATAGTCACTTATCTGCTGGGTGCTTGGAAATGCAGGCTTGAATCTCCCTGGGGCAAGAGAGACCACTAAGCTTAGACCTCACAGACCCTATACAAGCACATTAAGTACCATAAGGTCACCTATGGGGAGTGCGTCAGCACCTTCCTCCGACTGAGAGAGAGAAATGGTTACCACCAAATCACATACAGAGCCCGACCTGGGACGGAGGGGCAGATTCAGCTGTAGATACATCAGCACCAGCACTGACAAAACAGAGATGTATACAGACACATAGAAGGTCAATTTTAAACACCGAACAAAGAACATGAAAAATAGGAACGGGTTAGCAGAAATGCTGTCCTATGCATTTCTGCAGGAACAGCACCTCCCAAAATCAGAATCTGTAGAACACACCAGCTTTGAGATATACCCCTAAAACGCATGGGGAGTAAAAGCTTTACATAAAGAGCAGTATAGCCAGTGTTTCTTTCCCCAACTCTTCGCAGTTAAAAGTATTTGTGACTCTGCAAGATCCTCAGTAAAGTGAATCTAAACTTAACATTTCTCCATCTCCACAAAACAGTTCTGTAAATGCTACAAGCAGATGTCAGAAAGATGAGGAGAAACAGAGAAATCACCAAATTTAGATCCCATGTATTGCTATTCTCGCATTTCAGAGTTACTGGTAACACTACGTTTTGCTGCCACAAGGAACATTTGATAATCCTTGTCCCATTAATATGCAGAATAAGTTACCACAGGAAAGGTTCCCTCTTTCTGGAAACACTTTCCATACCTCTTTCTTCCAAGACGACCATCATGGGAGACAGCCAGAGAGTCACTTTTATCTGTAGTTAAACTGCTTAAAAGTTTAGATGTAGAGTTGATGCCTCGAGGTAAAATTTCCATTTAGAAGATTAAATTTAGTTAAAAGTCCTAGAATTTTCACTTATTATAGAATTAACAGACTAGTTTAATATATTTAACAATAAAGTATATTTATCAAAACTGAATTTGGACTCAGACACCACTGGTACAAATAAGGAAAAGAAAACCCCAAACAAGTCTTCTTGCACGTACAACACTTGCACGTACAACACCCGAGCTCTAACAAAGGTAACACCAAACTATTTTCATTGCAGTGCTCGTGTCACAGTAAACCTTCCCAACACTGGTACGATAGTTTTTCTGATTTTCTACAATTATAGAAAATGTCAATTCACTCTTCCATTCAGGAGACTGAATATTGCCAGACACCATTCTGTTTTCAAATTTGGAATATAAAAAAAAATGAACTTTGATACAAAATAAATTTCTGAACAGTTTAACTGATCTAAAGCTTTTGTGCTGCAACCAAAGCGCGACACAGAATAAACACAAGTGGAAAGAATTAAAATTCACAGATAAGGATAGTGTTGGGCATTAGAAAATGGCAAAATAGCAGCATACTGGAAGCACCAGTTAGGGAGGAAAAATAGGAAGTTCTCTGTTCCATTACTTTCCTAATAATTTTTAACATATTCAAGTCACTGGATAAATCCCTGGCATGCACAAAACCTGAAAGGAGACAGGGTAGAACAAGAAAAGGTGTCACAAGAGTGTGACGTGATCTAACTCATGAAGCATTGCATCTTCCACAGAAGATAACACTAAATAGATCTAGAAATCCATAGCTTCAAAAAAAGTTAACTAAGGCAGGATATATCAGAAGTCTGCAGAAATTACAAACCAATTGGAGAAAGGGAGAATAAAAACACTATTCTTGCCCTACCCCTTGCTACGTGAGTACGAGTGACACAGCAACGCAGTTATCAAACAGAAGGTTAAACTAAAAGAAGAGGTTTTCCTATATGCCCCACGGTGAGACAAACTCATTTACATAGGATGTTGGCCAAAAGTATAAATGGACTCAAAAAGCAATCAAGACAAATTGATAGAAGAAAGGTCCAAAAAGGACTATTCTATTACGTTCCAGATGCAACTCTTGGCTCAAGAAGTTTCCGAAATCAAAGGCTGCCAGTAACTGGAAGAGTATACCAAAGTATCACATTGCTCTGTTCCTGTACCCATTTTTGGGCTGGTTTTTTTTTTTTTTTTTTCCATGTCAGAGACAAAGCACTAGATCCTTGGCCTGACAGAGCCCAGCTGTTAGGCAGTAAGCAGAATGTTTGCTACTCACCAGCAGTATGAAGTTTTTATGACATTTGCATAAACGCTCATTACTAGGAATGGCTCAAATATATTTTTTCTCCTTTACTTTTAAAAGTGTTCTAGCTTTGAAAAAATATCCAGGTTGTCTTGTATTTTAAAATAATAATTAAACTATTTTGTGGGAATTATTAGAAAGGTTGTCACCAGCTAATGTCACATGAAGCCACTGATGCTTGCCAATATGTGAAAAGAAGCATCACAGTATTTAAAGAGCAGCTTGACTTAAGAATATCTTACATCGGTAGTTACACTACTACACAAAATACAACATTGATTTTTTAAATTATTCACATAATCCAGTACTTGAAGGATCCCTTATCCTAAAAAATACCACACCTTTCACCAGATAGGCCAACTTGGAGGCCGAGAGAACACACCCCAGTGAAGCACCAAACACATAAAGGAAACAGATCTGGGGTGGGTGCTTGCTCATAAGCAAGGGCAGGTTCTTCCATGTGCAAATCAACAGTCATGTGATCAAAAGATTTGATTATTTTAGTCAAGTGTCTACAGAGACCTTGCAAACCACTTAGAGTTTGTACACAAATTAAAAAAAGTCTCCTACAGTGCACTTTCTCAAAATAATTTTAAGGAACTACTACGGGGTATGAGATCAGACAGCTAAGTAACTGTTACACATGAAATCCCGCAGCTGCTACTTTTTAAGCTTTTACCATTAATACACTGCTCAGCCTCATACCAAAGCCCTAGATCTCCAGCACCCCCATCACTCAGACCACCACTTTCCCTAAGTGAAGTGCTGATCGCTGCCGAGTACTTGACCAGGGGACTCCAAGTCACAGCTAATACTCAATACTGTCTTCTTCTGTGGCTGTAAACCAACACAAACATTGCAGGCAACAGGGAGATTCAAACATGTTTCCTACTGTATATTTTTCCTCATCGTTGCTGACAAGGAACTGGCAAAATCTGGGGATCACAATTCACAGAAACCAATATAAATCTGAGCTAATGACAAAAAAAACTGTCCCCACCTTGGCAAGATATTTCTAATACACCCTTTGAGCCAGTGGAACATTACAAAGTGATGCAGCTTTACGGACACAGGGCCTGCTGGACCAGCAAGTCTAACTGTACTGAAAAACTCCAACAGCTCCGTGATCACTGGTGCCAACACAAGAGAGAGAAAGCTGAATCACACAGCCATAGATGGGACTGGACTTCTCAGCAGCAATGCTTACTGGCAAGTAAAGATAGATGATAAAATGTAACCTACTTTTATTTTTAGAAAACATCTCTTAATCTTCTTTTTAGAAGTTTGGGGCGTTTTTTAAAGACATTTTCAAATACAATTTTTAAAAATAAAGTTGCCAGTGTTTGCAAATATAGCGGCATGCACTTTTTTAAAATTGCTGTCTCAAACACTGGGAAGAAGGTGATCTACTACTAACAAAGTAAGAGCAAGACAATCAGATTTTTACAGCACGCTATCGTAAAAGCATTAATGGTGTTTTTATTTAATCTATGTCCTTGGAAAATAATAGCCAAGCAGCAGCCAAGAACCCAATGTCATTAAGGATAAGGTTTCATATTACAGAGCAGTCAGCCTAACGACCATCACAAGGGGCATCAGTCCTGGTAGTGTAGTTCCACCCTCTCCCATTTGATGGGTTTGTCATTTGGCTGAGCCCACAAGCCAATCCAGTGAGCAAACATCACCAAAAACCTAGTTATTTATATAAAAAGTGGTTTCCACTGCCTATATTAGTTTGCTATAAGGCGAGACAGACACAAGGGTAGGGGTAGGAGCAGCACCAGTTAGCCCAGTTAGACAACGAAAAGGCTCACCAGTTATGCATATAGTTTCACCATTCACATGTTCCAGTACCACCCAGGTGAGAGCAGGGTAAACAGTAAAGACGACCTACCTTCCAGCCCAACATACAAACAAAAAACAGGAGCAAAGGAGAAGTGTCATTTACGTAGTCCACAGGAATACAAACATTAAGAAACATTTGGATTAGCCACTGAATCTCTGAATTGGGAGCAGCAGCGATGTCTGCTTGTCTGGAAACTCTGAAAAGAGTCCTTGTCTTTGACTGAATCCAGCAAAATGATGATAAATGCAGCAGAAGAAAAATACTCTCACTGCAAGCTTTACTTGCAACTGGGCACAAAGTAGAGAGGTGATGACCTCAGAGGTGACGACTGGTGCAGGACCTTAAAAAAAGTTCCGAGTTAATACTTTCAGAATGATATTACCAGGTTTCTCCTTTTCCTGAGACCATCGCACTAACGTCTAGTTCATAATTAGTTCATGCTTTCAATGGAGTGGAAGCAGCATCTGCAGTTCCAAAAGTATCCCCATTGGGTTTGGCAAGACCCTGTCATGCTGCCTGCATAAATACACTGCCACGGTACCCAGCAGATGTGCTCAGAAAGAAGGGAAGGGCCTTCAACGCTAGGGTAAGACCAGTTCCTCACACCCCCCCAAGGGTGAAAAACACCCATACAAATGAAGGAAACTCGTTTGGAAACTCTAGAGCTTCCGACTCCTTCTAGCTTTTTCTCTCATTCTAATCTGTATTGAACTTACTTTTTCAAACAATGTTTACTAGTTTGCCTCTGCTCCAAAGTCTTCTTGTAAACATTCTCAGTAGCACAACTTGCTAATTTCTTTGCCAATACTGTTTCCAAGTTAATTACAAAAATATATGCATACTCAACCAACTGAAATTAATGTAAGCTCCCAAATTTAGTCACTCAAGTGACTAAACTTTTGTCTGGAAAACATCAAAGTATGTGTTTACAGTCTCCAGGGACTAACTCATGTTCTGCCATACTAATGACTACATCACAAGAGCACTGTAAGCTCTATTTTGGAACAACAATGAATATTTATCACTTACTATTGGCCATTACTCCCCCTCTACTATCCACTGTGAGGAAGACATACTGCTCTCTCCTAGCCCAACCAAGAGACACCCCAAATGCAAACAGACTGAATTTGTATTTAAATATAAAATAATAATACAAAATAACACAAAAAATACATCAACTAGAAGTTAGTAAAAGTTTCATTGATTAAATGAACCTAGAACAGAAACACCAAAGACTCATAAGAGCTTTTTTCTTTTCTACATAATTTTGTGAATATTATTTTTCATAATAAAATAACCACTAAACAGAAGAAGCACAAAGCAAATGTAATCGGATTCAAATACCAGGTCTATCATGGAGCTTTAGCATTTGTATGTTAAATTTAATGGAAAAACTCCTAATTAGCCACAGTTCCTACAGAGTATTTTCCTTTTCATTCCTTTCAAAAGAAG
>NW_009260696.1:846899-851457 GCF_000687185.1 Egretta garzetta
ATGAGGTTGACACTGTCCTGCGACCAACTACTCAAGTACAGCTCGATCCCAACTCTGAAGAAACAGCCTGTGTGTCACTGTCATCCCCTCCTAACTGCTTACCAAGTTCATTTGCGTGTAAACCCAAGGAAATCCATAGACAAGTCAATTTAAAGAGTAACTAGAGTTCACATAATGGGAAGACATATTCCCCCTTAACCTGTAGGCTATTGGAAGAAACATGTTGGCATTATAAATGACAAGATAATTTGGTCACTTAAAGTATAGCTCCCAAATAAATTCAGGAATATTCTTTTCCCACTTCCCAGAGTTTGTATCTGTACTCAACTGAAACTCACAGGTTGTAAGTAAGTTTTCTTGTTTTGTTTTTCAGTGACACAACTTACATCTCCCTTACAGTCAGAGAGCACAACATAAGCCCATTCAAGGTATACAAGTACCTGCAACGACGAAGCAGCAGCAGTCTAGGTTTAGTATTGGTTGCAAAAGTCCAAAGTTCTTCTTAAAATAGACTTCAGCACAGGCTACTCATTTTGCCCACTGTACTGTCATTCGCATTCGAGATGTTGAGGAGAAATGCTCTTGGGTATGCCCACGTGTACTGCAACTGCACTCAGGAGTCCCAACAACACATCCTCAGGGAGCTTTGACGTTCAAAATCTTTGGTTGTTTTTTCCCCACCCAGAGCCCACAAATGAAGTTACACATCATTTCCTGAGTAGTCCTTCGCTCCGCAATTCCAGGCTTTTCAACTCCTTAGTCAATCATCACAATTCAGGCCACAGACAAGAAGAAAGCACCCACAGATGTATTGAAACCTTGAGCTGGCCTTCCCATTTTCAACACAGAAACTAACGTTACACAAAACCTCAACAGATTATACTTCAGGCTTTTAAAAGCCGAATTTTTTCTCTTGATTGAAATCTCCCAAACAAGCTGGTGCAAGTACCACTCTGGTGCTTGTAGATTACTTTTAACTATTTTCTTATGCAGCTAAACCAGGTTTTTTCAAGCAGCATGACAGTCTCATACTTGAAACAAAAAACCCATTTAGACAAGGAACATCAGAGCCACAATTCATTAACTGTTATCAAAGGAAGCGAGTAGCAAGGCCAATCCATCTGTTTTGGAAGGTATCAAAAGATTACTCCCTCAGCTACAGTCAGAAGGTATCAAACACTCATGTAACCCCATCAGCCATTTCTTAGATTTGAAACTTAAGGTACACAAAAGTTTTCCAAGTTCTTCTGTATATCCAAGAGGCGCCTTAAAATTCATGCTGCAGTAGCTAGCCCTGTCCTATCCACTTTCCTTTTCCAGGTGGGTGTGCTAAAGTCATGAAGCCTGTGTACTCATACCAGAACATTAACACTACTGCTTTTCACTTCAATCATCAAAAAGTTCCAAAAAGTTACTTTGAAACTTAGCCTCGATTAACAAGCAAAACCCTAGTTAACCGATGACTATTTACCTTAAACCAAAGCAAAACTAATGTATTTGAAGACGGGCCCACAAATGCCAGAAAAAGCTAGCAAGGCCCTGAACCATCACCTGTACTAAATGGAAAAGTAAATTCTGTATCACAGATTTATTTCGTTCCAGCATTTTGTTTCTAACTAGGGTTTCCCAAAGTGGTAGATGAGCAACGGAGAGAACATGGTAAGCAAAGAACTCAGCATGAAGAAGCTATCAGAAAAGAGTGAAATTAAAAACTCAAAGTGGAAGCTGACACTAACATCAATTCATACTTAGCACCGTTATTTTCTAAGGGGTTTCAGGTTCTGTTCTCTGAATCAGTTCCTTCATCCTCCATAAGCTGCATAGACTGCCTAAATACTAGCGCAATCAGCACTGCAGAAATATCAAGCAGTACTGAGAGAGCAGTAACCCTCCTCCTTCAGAGGGAAGTTTAGTCATGGTTGGAAAATGAAAATTGACCATTTAATCCCAGAGATTTACACTGCATTTCTAACTCAGATCTCAGTGTTGTAGAAGCTTAACAGAACCATTGTTTGACCGTGCTGAGAACTCTGTGGAAAAAGGGGCTAAGGTTGCTGCAGCTGTACTTCACAACGTCAAACACATTTATATGCTATTTGATAGGACCATTTTCATTTCACATTGTCCACGTATCGTATTATAAAAATTCATGTTGTATCTTTTCTTGTAAGTTAAATGCATGGTGATCTCCACTCCATTTAGTCTTAATGGATGACCATTCTAGTCTGAAATTCCTGAAAAAATAAAAAGAACCTGTCGTCTAAACTTATTATTATAGGAAGAATAGTAATCAGGTTCACTTGGCAATTTACATCACCAAAGAAGCAAAATAAGCTTACTTGAAACATTTTACGGTCTTCCCCCAAACAAAGTTTAATACAAGAAAGTATTACACAATTACCCTAAAATAAATGCACTGACAACATCACTCTGTTTTGAAAGCCCTGTAATTCTGTCTTGGTATTTGATTTCTTCCTCATGATTATGGCAGAGTATCAAGGTGTTATCAGGTTTCTTTCAGATGAGCAAAACAGAAAACAGAACATCTACTGCCTTCTCCCCACACTCCAGTCTCAGACCTCCTTTCCACCAGAAAACTCATTTAGTTCCCTTCATTTGCTCTCCCCCCTTCTCCCTACTCTTTCCATAGCGACCACTCCCCAAAACCTATGGATGAAGAGTAAACTGTTTTCTTACACGCAAGAGCCATCTCTGTCATCTGGAGAAATGAGAGAAGGAAGAGTCAGGCAGATGTGGTCCACATACCTAGAAGGGTAGCCTAACCTAATGCTCCCAAATCACAGTCTGCAAGGCCAAAGGGCAATCTGTTGAACTATATTAATTCACTTTAAAAATACTTCAAAATTTTAGTTTGATCATTAGGAGGCTTAAAAAGGTGTTTAGCTGACAACAGTCCAAGAAGTGTTGTTAACTACCGGTCCTGAAATCAGAACACCTGACTGCTACCTTGAGGACCTGGATTCTACTCCAAGTTCTGCAAATTTGCCCAAAGCCATCCAGCAGACAAGTGTGTCAAGTGCAGAACTCTGTCTCCCCTACCACACAATAGAGACCGTTACTTTCCTTTCCAAAACACACTAAATTCTACTGCTGAAAGCTCTATACCTTCTGCATACATAAAACATTACAATATTTTACCATAGCTAGAATTGCTTAGACAACTTAAAGAGGAAAGAATCTCAGATTTTTTTCCGTTTTCAGAAATCGCTTCCTTAAAAGCCTCTGCTATTACTCTAAATCAGTACTGTAACAAATAAATCACTGACGGTACCAAAATAAGCTCTAAAACAAGGCTTCTCATTCTAGATATACAGATAAGAACTCGTAACGCTCTCTTTGCTTACATAACTTCAGTGAAAGAGAAGCTTCTGAGCTTCAACTTTCCTACAGTTAATGGGCTCCTGCAATACAGGTACATGCTCCTGAAAAATGGACTAAAAAAAGGAAAAGAAAACTAGTCAACAATTTTCCTGTTCACTAGCAGAAGCGAAAGCCCTTCGTGGAATAGCAGTATTCTTAAAAACAAGTCATTGAGTGTGCGTACTCAAGTGCATATGAAGCTCATATTCCAAACAAATCTGAAAATTCAGAACTCGCTACCCTTAACTTGCACAGTTCCCTTTCCTTTAGTTTTCTATAAAATCTCACAGAGCCTCAAAAATCCATGCCCACATACGAATAGAGACAGTCCTACAGAAGAACACAGGCAGGAAAGTAGCAGTTCTTTTAGAGAGAGAGATTATGAAGATGAAGAGAGATACATTCTCAAGTGAGCTTTTTATGCATCTTCAGGGATTTTCTGAAATAGAAGCACTTCTCCTACCTGCACAGGCCATCAAAGTTTGGGGTTTTTTTTTTTCCCTGAAAGAAACGTCGCTAAAGAAATACGCTGCCAGCACTATAAAGCCTGCACACACATTGAACAAAAACTTTTTTGCAAAGGTACCAAAACAAAGTTATTTCCATTTCAGAGCTATGCTTGATAACTTCCCATGCTACCCAACTCTAGGGCCTACGCTCCCCCATTTCTAAAGATGTACCAACAGCCACAACATCTATATGGGGACCCATTTCTTGTCCCATCTTGAGGTACATAAACTCAGGGCAGTTTGAGCAGAGTCACAGAAATTCCTCCTCATTTCTTCAAATTCTGAGGCTTCTCTACTTCTGACTTAGAGGATGCTCTCATAATGTTTTTTCCAGAGCACAGGCCACACCTATATCCTCTTTCCTCTGCCTTTCCACAAAGCTTCTCTCAATCCTCTTTGCAGGGAAGTTTCCTTTGAGCCTCTTTTCGAAGAGGCCTTCTGACGGATGACGCTGGAAGCCCACAGGGCCTCGCCTCCCGCAGCCCGCCCGGCCGCCGCACAAAAGGTACGCGCCTTCCCCACACCTGCACCGCAGAAGCCCCCTTCCCCGACGAGCGGGCGCACCCGAGAGGTGCGGGGGGGCAACCCCGGGGGAGCAGCCGCCGCCCCGGCCCAGCCCACATCCTTTTCCGACGGCGATTCTGGGAACGGCCCGAACTCCCCAAACT
>NW_009260696.1:852605-859117 GCF_000687185.1 Egretta garzetta
GTCCCGGGCCGTCGGCGTGAGGTGGTCGCTGAGGCAGCGAGGCCCGCCCGGGGCCTGTCAGTGACGGGCCCTTCGGTGTCCCCCGCCGGCGGCAGCCGGGGGACGGTGTTGGTAACGTGCTGAGGAAAACCAGGCAGCGGGGGTTATTTCACACCAGAGCGATTCGGCCGTTGGGTTGTAAAAGTCAGTCAGCGGCATACAGAAGTGTGTCATTGCTGACGCCATCTCCGGAGCACAGGCGCTCAGGGCGCTTCAGCATCCGTAGCGCCTTAGTAAGCCAGTTTTTAAAACCATACAAGGAGTTGGCTCTGCAGGCCGCCGCCCGAATGAGCGGCCACCGCTGGGGCTGTGCCCTCTGCTGAAGTGGGCTGCGACACGTCGTGGTTTTCTGCGTGACGCTTAATTTCTTGATTGACGCCGGGTGTGAGCCCTCGCAAAGCATATTGAAGCAATCTAGTGCTGGGCTGATGGTGAGGCGGGGATTAAAGTATCAGAGTACACAGCTGAAAGAAAATCCCCTTGGTCTCCTGATGAGGTACTGGAGGAAAAAAAAAAACAAACCAACCATTTTTGGAAGCAGCTGGCATGTGATCACCTAGCGGTGGCTGGGATCCCAGACCTTCTGGCTGCAAAATGAAATCATAAAAGACAGACACGTGTCCTCAGTTCTATGAGATTATATGGTCCTTTCTGTATTACTTCTTTTGTCTGGGCCTCCAATTACTTACGCCATAAACATCTAATCCAGCTTAAGCTTCAGATAATTTATCCTGTGCCAGGCCTGTAGCAAACACTGGGGCAAGTCTAGGCTAGCACGTACTGGGGCAAGTGACACAGAGAGCTGAGGAAAACTACTAAGATGACAGATTTTATAGAAAGTTAAGATTGTTAAGACCTAAGATGGCCCAAAAGATCAAGGAGTCACAGATTTAGAAAAACAAAAAAAATTAAAATCATTCATGGAAGTGAGAGTCCTGTGTGGCTGTTAATCACACCAAGATGCTGTTGTCAACGCTTCCCCAAAGAGCAAGTCTTTTTCTCCTTACCAAGAGGAGACACTTGAAAACACCTTTACCTATTGCAGAAGTCACAGGAGAACTGCACAAGACTCTCAGTCGTGAGCCATTCACTGCAGTGCAGAATGTTTCTTGAGAAAGTTATTTTTCTCTTCCAGGATCTTACTCTTCGATTGTACCTTGAGACTTCGCAGCAGCTCATTCCACGAATAATGTACTGCTGTAGTTCACCAGTCTCTCCACTGGATGCCATCATTGCCCCACAAGAAGCAGGTCAGACCAGTAGGATGGAGACAAACAACTCAACCCCTGAACCCTCCATACTCTGTAGGCCTGATTTTTGGAACAGCTGAGCACTCAGGACTCCCGCTGGAATCCACAGATGCTAAGCTGCCTGCAAATCAGACCCTATGTAACTGTGAAGTGCCCAGATTGGTATTTTCTGATTAGCTCAGTTACTCCTGCCTCACTGGCTTTGCCTGCGCCCTGCTTGAGGTCCTCTTCAGAGTTTGGAGGTTCTAAGGGGTTTTGGCAGAGAATTCAAACAACTGTGAAGTCCAACTCCTGCGATAGGCCTTCTTCGTCTGTAAGTGAGAGAGAAATTATGGTATACAATGAAGTAATCAAACAAATCAGTTGCCAGACGTCCTTAGTTCTTTATGCATTCATCCATGAAAGCAGCTTTCAACAGCTCACATCTAATTGTCAAAAGGAAAAGGTCCATCCCTCCCTCTTTCCCCTCCACAGCACTGCTGTTTCTCATCTAATCATTCAGAAGCTGTTCTAAAACCAGGCCAAAACAGAACTTCGTTTACTCCCGCGGATCTGCAGCAGTACGCCTTCTGTTGCTGTGCTGAGGGACTGGGCAGAACCTCCCAAATGCACGTGACGATTCCTATTGATGTTTCTGCAGATGTTTTGTTACGAGCGTAATAAATAGGTGTAAGCACCCCAGTGAAAGCTTATGAGAGAGGCTTGTACTCAGCCTCAATGCCTTCCCTTTCTCCATTTCCTCATTATCTGCCCAGTTCCATGCTTCACGATTTCCAGTTCATCTCCCTTCTTTGGGCTTACACTGAAATTAAAACAATTTATATGCATACAAAAGAAAATAAAATCATATTAATGTCTTCATTTTTCTTTTCCTTCTTTTACTTTCTCAGTTTTCCTGCTTTACCTTTTTTTTTCTATTTCTACTCTGTTTTGCTTTTCCCTATCTCTGTTTCTTCCTCTAACTCCCGTTCCCTTTCTGCTGAGATGAACATTTGCACAGCTGCCTCTATTTCTCCTTCTTTCTTTTCCCATAAATATAGGGAGAGGGAGAAGTCTGAAAGATGGAAGAAAATGGAGGACTGGAGGATAGAAAGAAAGAGGCAAGGAGGGCAACATTATTTCCATTTCCCTTGTGGGCTACAAAGCAGCAGAATTATTACAGGAGCTCTTGGGGGAAAGGCTGGAGTATGAACTTCTGAGGCCCCAGCCCTGAAAAAAGATGGCAGAAGATTAAAGCTGAAAAGCTGTATGGCAGCTGGAGAAGCTAGTGGACTGCTTGTACATGAAGACCTTATTGCAGATGGGAGTGACATCTGGGCAGGTCCAGTAAATGAAGAAGTTGTGGGAAAAGCACTGATAGTGAGCACCAGTCAGTAAGTCCCATTTTCTGCACACGGAAAGGCCGGAAGAGGACATGGCCTTATTGATGAACGCTGGTGCAAAGTACGTGAAACGAGGAGGGCTGAGGTGCCTGACTTTGGTTCTTTCTATCTGTTTCAAGCCCCTCTTATTTCTACCTGGGCCAAGTCCCCACCTGGATGATGGCCCATTCTTTCCCCAGTCCACTGCGACCGCTAATTTAAAGACTCTGTTCTCTCCTCTGACAGTGTATTATCAACATCGGCAGAGGAGGCACGGTGTGCAGGAGGTGCTATCGCTTCTGCTGAGAAGGCAGCTAGTGGACACTGTGAGTATTACAAAACTGAATGTTCGCCCATACCAGGGACATGGCTGTTGTTTTCCTGAGCGCTACCAGACACTGTCACAGCCAGGAAGAATATTTTGCCCGGTGAAACTGGGAACCAAATAAACAACAAGGAGGATATGCCTACCACCTTGCAGTACAGCAGCATGCAGCAATATCTGAGTTAGCGCTAATGTAATTTAAACTTCAGAGTTTAGGCAGGAACCTGGCAATCTTAAGACAACAGCAAGAAAAAGTATGCACTAATGGAATCACCTGAGTTGATAAATCATCCACCTTGTCCTTTCTGACCACTGTGCTCGATGAGCACACTGAGTCAAAATATCGAACTGTTGTTACCACAGGGCAGAAGCAAGCCTGGCTTAGTCTGACTTGTTTAAAGATGTTGGGGCCCTTGAATTGCTCGTTGTGCATTCAGATAGCAAAGCTTGTAGATCTGAAGAAGATTTATGATCTAAACTCCTTTTGCTTCTTCTCTGTTGTTGAGACTGTGACTCTCTTTGCCTGAGGAGGTGCTGAAGTTTATATGCACTTCAAGCCCATACCTAAGCTGGTAGTTTTGTCGTGTTAAAAGTGCCATATTCTGCTTATTGCATTCTCAGAGGTTTTATATGGCTTTTTCAATGGCCTCTCTGTGCACTCCCCATAGCAGAACAAAAAAGTGGAGAGAGACAACGTGAATAATGTTCTCCCGTGGAGGAAAGAAACAAGGATAGTTCAAATAGATCAATTATTTTCTAATATCATCATTAAGTATATGGGAAACTTCCAGTACTGATACATTATTTTTTTGCTATAGGTATTGAGATCTTGGCTGGATGGTTTCTGCAAGTCTTTGTGATCCCTACTGTAATATGAGCTTTCTTTTCTCAGAGATCCCAGTTCTTTGAAGTGCTTGTAGTCTTAACTCCCGTGAAGCTAAAGAAAACTGAAGAAGTTGGGCATCTCTCAACAAAAAATCCATTTGCTAGGGAATTTGTATCTCAGTATTTGCCTTGCCCCTTTTACCATTACTTTAACATACAGTTGTTTGGGATACACATCCATTTTTTTTTAATCCAGATTTGCCTGAACTCGTTGAGCTTCTAACTATTGACATCAAGACATTAAAAACTAGGTCCAGGCAAAGAACTAGAGAACTGCGAGCAGCCTTGTAATGTTAAGACTGGAAGAGAAACGGATAACCTAAGACTGCTTTCAAATTATAATTGTTTGATTTCAGTGTATTCTGATTTTTAATTATATTTGCTTTCCCCTTTGCTAGCTCTGTGAGTACAGAGGCTACAGAACGTTTGGTTCATACTGTTTGTGAGTTCACAAATGTGGATTCTCTTGCAATGGCCCAACCCAGCTGCCACTAAGCAGTAAAAATGCCAAATTATGCCAAAGCAAAGTATGCCCGCTTCTTCTATTAAATTTGTGGCCACCATTTTTTCTTTTCCATGTGATATTTTCATCATGCACATAAAATATGCGAGTCGTGACACTTCACGTACTTAATTTTCACTATTTTCAGACTGCTTGACAGTAGCCTGCTCTCCTTCATTACACACCGGCCAATGAGTGGATTAGTTTACTTTCAAAACATAAAACCTCATATTAATCCCTGAACAAGTAATTATTGGGAGAAGACAAGCGTATTTTTAACCCAGCCTGTGACTTTTCTACGTATTTCATGCAACAAGGCACGATCTGTCTAATTCCAGGCATGTCCTGCCAAGTGTCCTGCGGGCTCTAAGTCCTTAGTGTGACGTTATTGTGCTTACACACAGGGATGGTGTAACTTGGTTATGAGAGAACAGAAGGATCGGAAAGTGAGGTTCTGCTCAAAGGTGTTTCCTCAGAGGGCACAAAACTGGGCCTGTGGGACTGGAGCAGGGCTATGTCTCAACAGCCCTTGCTTCTGAGTTCTGAACCTGGGGTTGTAGAGCACAAAGGGACAGAGCAGGCACACGCTGGCTGGAGCGCGTCCTTGGCGTACACAAAAAGTCTGGCATCTCAGAAACAACTGAAAAGCAGATGTAAGTCCTGAAAGGGTTTGGACCTTTGATTTTGAGTAGAAACGACTGAAGCAGTGAGTAGTTTTGTCAATTCAGGCGCCTGTTTCATTTAGTCGTCTATGTCATAAAAAGTCATTGGAAAACAAGATGAGTGACATTAAGAGGGAGGAAAAAAGGCACAAAACTGTGAAGTGCAAAAACAAAGCCAAAGAAAATGGAGCTCCCTGAGAATGGAACCTAACAAGTTTGCTGCCACGTTATGTCCATTTTTTCTGCATTGTTTTTAAAATGACTTTTTGTCTGGTGATGCAGTGCCAAATATCTCCACGGGTAACATGTAGCTCCCCAAACTCGTAGGAAATTAGCAAGCCTTAATAAAATTTATGCATGGCTTGCTCTTGCAGTTCCACATCTAAAGGGAAAACAGATGTTCTCTTTAGTTATTCTCTTCATGTCCAAAGGAAAGCTGTTGGTTACAGTTTTTTTTTTTAAAAAAGGCTGGTGCTGAAAAGGTCACAAATGATGCAATTTTTACAGTCCTACTCCAGGCTCTCTGCTGTCCTGAATTGCTGAGGTGAGGCTTGCAGATGCCTGTCACCCACTTACCAGCCTCAAATTTCTTAACACCTACACTTTAGGATGAATAAATAGCAGCGAGTCCACAGTATTTGCCTGAGACCATTAATGGGCTGGCAGGCCAGGCTTCCAAGCCCTCTGGCTGAATTCATTGTTAAGTTGCTCAGCCCAGGTTAGTTTCAAAGGAGAGGCAGAATGGTGCGCATCTGAAAAGGTGCTATTAGAGATGTCACTAAATGGGTCTCTCAAGGTTTCAGCATGAAGAAGAAAAAATCTTGATTCTTCACCTCCTTCACCTGGCTCCCTTCACTTAGCGCACGTTGTGCATTCTGCCCACATCATTTTCCACTACACATTGCAGATGGGCAGTCTTTTCTCTTTCCATTTTTACACAAATATTTTCAAGATGTGCAAAAACATTGGCACTTACGGTGAGTGTTTGCCATCTGAAAGAGCTTGCCACTGCAAACATGTATGCATGCATCCACATATATCTGAGATTCATTCTTTACTTTGCAGATGGGTATCAAACACAGAGGCTTTCAAAATGCTAATTCATTGGGCTGCTATATTTGTTTGTTTCTACATGTTTATTCATTGCTCCCTGAATGGGGGCATCCCAAGCCGACTTTATTCCTCCACAGCTACCAAGTGGGCATCCATACAAAAAGCAGGTCCCTGTCAACAAATATATGCCCCAAAAGAACAGCAAGTGCAATAAATTGTAGCCAGTGGCTTAATACCCTCTCAAAATATTTATCCGAACAATCCTTTTTAGCCTATGAATATTCATGGTCTTACAGATCACATGAAAGGATAAACACTCACATACTGAATGTGACTACTAACTAATTTAGGAATTATTAGTATCCAGAAATGGAGAAGGAAGGGACTCTGTCATTTAAAGAAATGATAGCAAATGATGCAAAACCAAGGCGGCAG
>NW_009260696.1:859189-910026 GCF_000687185.1 Egretta garzetta
CAGATGAGTGATCAGCATTTTATTCAGACGGTGTTTCAGCATCCACCCAGCGGAGATTAAGTATCCTGTCCTCTCAGTGCAGAGAAGGAGAAATAAATCAGGTTTCACCACAAGCGGGGTGGCAGGGAGTTAATTAGGAATGGAAAAAAATATATTTCAGTTTGCAAAGGAATAAAAAATGAGCAAATGAAGGAACTAAAATACACTGAAAACATTGGAACACACCTGGGAAACAGTGACTGAGAGTCCTGCACGGGGAGTCCGCAGCCACTGGGGCCTGCACACAACAGGTGATTCAGCCAGCTCAGCTGAAAGCCGCAATCCAGGAGCCGAGCGCTGTTGCTCTGAGTTCTCATAGGAAAGCAGACATTTCCCATACCCTGTCTCATGTCGGAGCCTTCCCAACAACAAAGCATATAAAAAAAAGCAAGGTTGCATAAAGACATAAAAGGACCTCAGATTTCCTTTCAAAGTAGTTTTTTAAAAAACAACATTAAAGTCAACAGGAATCGCTCCGCGTCTCTTGTAATTTGCCTCCCAGGATTTGCGCAAAACTAGAAGATGGCAGAGTTTGCTATCAGAACAAGCAAAACTACACAAGAAAGTCGACAGAAGCCACAAGAAGCAGAACGGTGGTGAAGCTACCTTATTGCCCCATGTTCAGCGATTTCCGTTAATGATTTAACGGTAAAGCTCAATTAAATGAGTAGTAGATACCGATACGTGCCAGCTACGGATCCGCTCTATGTTGTTGGAGCACACGTGTATGGATACATAAAAACAGGAGAAACTTTCAAAGGCAATGCACCATTTTTTTTCCCCTCTGTTTCAAACTGAGGTTCAGCGTGTCTGGCGCATGTGCCCCTCTAGTCCTAATGAAGATCAGTTCCAAACTGAGAGGTCCAAGTCCCTGCTTCAGTCAGCTGAATGCCAATCCCGTGTTTCTAGGAGAGGTAAAGGCTTCTGTTTTCCACTGGGTATAATCCGTGGGTACAAGCGGGTTTGGGGGCATATTGCCTTGCAGGAGGCAAAGTCCTGGCTGTCAGCTGATGGGTCATGTATGGCCTCTGTGGAAAATGGCACAGGTCCTGCTGCGTGCCATTCCTGATCTGCTGACGTACCCTTTTTGCCAAGAATGCCATAGGTTGCAGATCACTGCTCGAGAGGAAAGGCTCATATGTGAATGAATGCATGAACATGGCTTCTGGCTGAAATGTTTAATCAATGTTTAAGTGACTTTCTGCCACCAGTGAATATCAACATTCCTCGTTTGGGGTAAAAGCTGGGAGTCACATTTCAACAATATATTCAGAGAGCATCAATATATTCAGATGGCATCTGATGATGCAAGAGCACAGTCTGTGGTCAATCACCATTACAGTAATTTAGGAGAGTGCAGAAGGAGGAGTGCTGGGTTTTGACTGTCTCCATGTTTGTTATTTATACACCACGTCATTTGGAGCTTGTTGTCTGCTTGTAGCTTTGGGCTGACAGTTCCCTGATTCCGAAGGCAATTCAGCCCCTGACATAAAGCAGAAGAACAATACACAGTTCCTGTAAAACAACAGTGCTCCCCCCCCCGCTGTCAGAACATGGGGATTAGATGCAGAATAATGCAGTCCCTGATCAAACCTGCAGCTGTAATTCAACCTCTGGACAGTGCTGATGCCATAAATTTGTGAAGAAAGTGCAGCTCAAGCGATTTGTGAGAAGAGCTGGTGAGACCAATTGAATTACAGTTGTGGGAGCAGCCGGGATCCCCCTGCACCGAATCATTACTAATGAGAGCCAGAGAATGATTACTTACAATTTTAATGAAATTGAATTTTAATTTATAACCTTGGCTAAAAGAGGGAAGGAACACACAATGAATATTTGTGGATGACAGGGCAAAAGTACAACCAGAAACCCAAAATAAACGGAAGAAGAATGCATTCTGCTGGAAGAGACAAGATAACATTTTATCTTCAAAAATATATTCATATTTTAGCAAATGGTTGTGATACAGCGAGCACTGAAGAAAGCTACTCTATATCATAGTTCTGATGATGAAAGAGCTCAGAAAGAAAATGCCCAAATATGTTTTCTCCAGTCCATTTATGATACTCAGAAGAAGGGGAAGTGTTGAGCTGATTCTCAAGCCATCACAGCCCATTGTTTTGGCATGAAATCAGCAGAATGGTAACTACAAGCACCACTGACATATTGTAATCAAATAATCACATGGAACCCTTTCTGAGCAAGTCTTCTAAATTCAGCACTGAGTGGTTATTCACTATGGGAAAGAAAAGCATAATTAACACTAAATACTGGTTTCAATGGAATAATGCTTCTTGCTGTTTCCTGCGTTGAGGTATTACTCTGCTATTTTAATATCCTCTTTAATATTGCACTGTCTCTACTGTGACTACAGCAAGGCATAGGGAGGTTAAGAAAAGTGGTTTATGAAGTTCATCTTAAGTGTGGAAATGTGAGGAGAGAGATGGAAAAAATGGAGAACTTGAGTAAGGAACACAAAATGGATGAATAAAGGAGTACTTGTGGCTCACAACGCAGGGCACACAAGTTCTGCAACTCATAATGTGAATCTGCAATTCATGGATGATTAGAAAGGTGTGGGATGTACAGTGGAAGGTCTGAGACTTGGGGCTTGCAGCAAGGGTCACACAAATCAGGCAGAGTACTGGAGAGGTGCTGAAAAATGCTCAGGCTTTTGACTTTACATTTATTTTACAGAAGGTAAATCAATATCTCTTCACCCCAGTGCACTTGTATCATATGCCTTTCTGTTACAAGGTGACCAGGGCTTGAACATGTCTCTTCTGAACTGAAAACAGCTTAATCCAAAGGGATTTTTTTTCTACAAAACGTCTAAAGCACTGTATTACCTCATGCCACAGGGTGATGGGACCCAACCCAGTATTTTATTGTACAACTCGGGAATCAGCAGATAGAAACGATTACTATTTAAATAGTAAAACATGCAAATTGAGTGGGAATTCAGTGCTATTTGCATATATTAAGCTATTTTGTTAAAACTAATAGTATTAAAATGAGATTTGCTATACAAGAGAGGATTTTCAAAGAGGCAGGGTAGTTCTACTGGGATAAAAGTTATAAAAATAGGTGGCTAATAACGAAGGGTCATTCTCTTCTTTGTGTCACAAAATTATTTCACATAAAAGCGTGTTGTCATGCACGCTCATTTACTCAGACCCGCATGGCCTAATTGATTTTGGAAACCGAAGCTGTGGCACGTCGCCACTGGAGGGAGACATCATTCTTTTTAAAAGCTGTAAAAACTCAGCTGCCATAAATGCACTTCAGTAAGAAAGGGTGAAAAAATAATCTTGAGAAATACAGCTGCTGAATTTGATCCAGGCTGGACACAGTAAATCACAGGTTCTAATAACAATAATAATACAGCATGACTGAAACAGTGCCAGATTAACAAAGATACTTAATGCTTCCACTCTGATCAATACTGCTCAAGTGAATCTTACCCAGGTGTCTGAACTTAGTCCAAGTTAAATCCACCACCAGTATCTGTACATTCTCCTCCCTTCTTCCTCACCCCCTCCCATCACTCACAAGCTGTGCTTGCAGAAACCCATTTGTGATGTTAAAGTCTCAGGCTGATATTTCCTAACCCTTTATCTGACTGTGACCTTAAGCGTGACCAAAAAATGTTCCTGTAGATGGCATTATTTTAGTTTTCACTTAACCCCTACTGGCCTAGTGTCCTATTTTACAATCATTCAATTACCCCTACTGCTGCTGAAAAAACCCAGTGAGAAAATAATTATTTGGTGTAGCTGAAGGTCATCAGCTGCAGGAGGGCAGGGAACCATCAGACAAGCTCGAAGCCATACTACTCAGACAGTGTTGGACAAGTGTATGTGTGCATTTCAGAGAGGGGGCCAGGGCACTCCAACTCAGCATCTTCTGCTCTGAAACCCAAAAGCTTCTGCTAGTAGAACAAAAGAAGCAGTTCCGCAGTTAAAAAAAAAAGGAGTAATTCTACCTGACGTCATGCGGCGTGTTCCCGAAGAGGGTAATGTTGCACATGTCTATATAGACTGAGTCTGCTGTGTGGTGCACCTGCGCACACAGATGTGTGTTTGCACATGCACTCGCAAACATTCACACATTCTGCTTAAGTTACAAAACAGCATTTCAGCAAGATAAAACACGTGATAAGAAAGAAATTCCTGTGTGAGGGACTCCCACATTTCCAGTAAGGGTGAAGAGCCCATGGAAACTTTCAGCTCAGCTGACTATTTGTGGTTTCTGTTTTGAACTTTATTAATGACACATACTACCACCTGCTAGCTGCCTCCTCACTCCTGAATCAGGCTAATTATAAAATTAATGTAGAAAACAATGCCTTTAAAAAAAGTATATATTCTTATCACCTCCCCACGCAACTGCATCTCACACCTACAGTTGCAGCCAACCATGGGTTTCCTGTTGTACTCATCGATAAATATAGTTCAAGTGCTTATAAATCTCTAGGGTGAAGACCTAGCTGTGCTGAAAATAGGAGCTTCACCACAGATTTTGGTATTTTTTCAGGCAGTTTTTAAGTTGCTCTTGGTTCTCAGTGAGCCTGGTTGATGGAGACGATTAATACAACCTTCCAGCATGTGCCAACCTTCGTCTTTTTGTTGACTCATGCACCAACTTCCGTAAACCACCACATACCTCCTGACAGTAATCATCTGGTCCTCCCTGATGTTTTAGATGTGCTGGCTGAAGTTTGCAAGATCCAGCTTGTGAACAGTGATCTAAGACATTAGAAAAGAGCTAGGAAGAAGCAGGAAAAAACATCACCATCATCTCCATTAATTTTACTGCAAGACAAAACTTCATCCTGACACCACCCAATCATCCTAGCCCGTATGTCTAGTCTGCATGCTCTTTTGTTGTACCTTCTAGCTGCTTCAGCTATGGCAATGGTTCTTGTTGGTGCTGAGAATTTGTAAGATGTCGTCTTGGAGATCTAATTTTCAAATGTGCTTGGTATCCATGATTCTCATGGATTTCCCTAGGACTCCACCTGCAGGACTTCACACACTGGTGGAGTCTAATTATCACAAAATCTCCATTTGCTGTTTTATAGCAGAGAAGGTAATGGCTTAGTTACTAGAAGAACCTACTGTTCTGACTATCATACTAGAAATAGCACAAGCTAAAAAGAAGAGAAATTCAAATATGTACCCCCACTACACAGTGCAGTTCAATCTTCCTGAGGCATATAGAGTAAATAGTAGTAATAAAATGTGATAGGAAAATCAATTGGAACAAATGGAGCACTGTCTGTGCTGTATTCCAGCTTCTCTGTCCCATTGTTACTGCTTTGATTAATAAACAGCAATCTGATAATGAGCAAATCAGCTCAGCACCAGGATATGGAGAAGTAAATGCTGCAGACATGCTACAATGACAAAGCTAAATCTCACCAGCGTCAGGTTGTCTTGGGAAGACTGCTTGACTGTTTCAGGAGGCTGCTCAGAGAAAGACCATCACTACAGCGGGGTAGGCTGTGCTTGGAGGGCAGAGCTGTTGGGGAGAGAAGCTGTTGTAAGCCATTGGACTTGATGTTATATTTATAAATGTGCACTTAGAACCAGGCATCAATTTTTCACATTCATTTAATAGAAGTTTACCCCATTGGCTTTCTCCAGGGTGTAAAAATGAAGGCAACAACCAAAAATTGGCTCTTAAAACAGTATTTTAACAGTACAGTAATGTTACTATAAAGAACTCCAACTAGGTCAGAGTCAATATCCAGCTTAGTTGCTTCTGATGCATATTTAGACAGAACTGGAAGGTAATGGAATTGTGTCCATTTATGCCAGGAATAAATATTTCGGCTTAATGATGAGTTATTTTTTATTTCTTACCATTTTTATTTCTTTCCTGAACATTCTGGATGTCCCCATGGCCATGACTAGAGATTGCCTTGCGTAGCTCTTCCTGAGCACTGTCCTGATGTGCCCTGGTGCCTTCTTAAGCACTATGTTAGGAGTTACTCTCTGAATACTAGTTTGTGAGCAGGGGATTGAACTTCAGCAAGTTTTAGTGCCTGTTTCTGTTTCCTTGCTGTTTTGCTAATGCCTTGGTAGATGCAATCATTGTGGCCTGTGCCAGAGATCCTTGTTAGTTCCCCACTTCTTCTGTGAGCAAAAATTATCAGATTCACTGACATTTCAGGCAGAGAGACAAGGAGAATTGTACATAATTGATGTGAGACCACTAGTTGCAGTGAATTCAAATCAGAAAAGGGAAGCTGTTCTCCAAAGGACTGGATATACCCAACACTTGTCATGAAGAAATGGTTCCAAGATCTGACTGCTGACCACTAGAAGGCTTTTTCTACCACCTTGTGAAAAAGAACTTAATGTGACAGAGAATAAAGGAGAAAACAGCCACATCTTAGTTCTCAGGTAGAATTTTTCCAGAGTGCCAAGGTAGCAAAATGGCTCTCTTGCCAGTGCGCTGGAAAGTCAGGATGGCTGCTGTACCTGAGGGAGGGACACGTGGAGTGGTAGCTATTACTGTTCAGAGCGCTTTGTAGCAATTAATTCACATATCTTCTGAAAACAACAAGGGAAGCAACTGCATCCCAGGGCTCTTCCGCACTCCATCCCAGCTCCACTACTTTACACCGCTTCCCATTTTCCCTAGTGGGAACAGCCTGGTCCCAGCCCCAGTCCCAGTTCTTCATCCCTGGGATGGTAATACTCCATTCTGCACACACTCCTGACGAGCCTGGAGCTGAGCTATCATCTCGTGTATCCTTGAATAACCTCCAACCTGCAGGCTGCTGTTACCACGCTGACGGGATTGGGCGTTGCAGGTACTTCACTGTCTGGCAGTCCTGTCTTGTTATTTGCCTGGGCATGATGGGGATCCTATGAAAGAGCCATCTCTCCATCTTTGTCTTTCTGTATCTGCAGTTTGGAAGAAAATCAATATTGCTGTTTGTTGCTAAATTGTCAGACAGCTTTTGATGCTAATATCTGATGAAGCAGACATGCTGTTGTAGATATTTACTCTCAAACAGGTTCTCTATCATCCGCCATCTGCTTTTAAAGGGTCTTTTTTTCCCTTTTTTCCAGTGACTAATGGTGCATTTAACCCCGGAGAGCCTCTGATCTGAACATCAGAAAGTTTCTGCAGCAGAGGAACAGAAAAAAGGAGGCGGGGGAGGGAGGGTGGATGAGCTTCCTGTTGTTCTAACTTGGCTTACTGGTAGGGTTCTCAAATCAAACTAGAAATCTCACTGCTTAAGGCAGCCACCACTCAAATCCTTGATACAGCTGCCAGACATGCATTATATGCTCATGCAGAGTCTTGAGACTACAGCAGTGTAGACCCAGGGGAGCCAGCACCGCGCAGGGGTTGCGGGGCCAGGCCGCATCGCTGACCTGTGCGGACAAGCCACATCATTTCTCTGTCCACTTGCTCTATCTGTACAAAGATGTTAACAACACCTTTTTGATAAAAAAGCATTAGTTCTACAGATGAAAACTACGGGGATGGGAAGCCTTCTGTTTGCTTTTGCAGGCTCAGAGGCAGAGATCAAAATTTACACTTGAAAGAGTCAGGGGAAAGTCCGTGAGAATGGCACAGCTTCTTCAGTGTTTGGGTCCAGGCTCATCCCTGAGGGCTAGAGATAGTTTTGCAGAAATACCAAGTGTGATTTCTGGCAGCACAACAGAATTCTGAAGTACCTGAAAGATATGGGAGGAAATTTTGTGTCATAGCTTTCAGCACTGCTCTGACTGAATTAGGTTTTCTGTTCAGGAAAGCGTCAGACAGAATGGTTACCCCAGTTCCTCCAGGTATTGTGTGGGCAGGACTCCTGCACAGCGGTGTCGGTGTAACTCCTGCTATGCCAGCCGGGGTGTCCCAGCCAATAGCTCTATGGCCATCCAAGCTGCCAGAGCAAAAGAACAATATTCACTGTGCTTGAACCAAAAATCACACTGGGATTTGGTCTCCAAAGTCAAAAGGCACATTGCACTGGTCCATAGGAGAGCCTCCTTTTTCTTCTACAGACAACTCTGTTAAAACACAAAGCTTTTCTGGAATTACAGATTCAGTTTACACACTTTCCTTAATCATTTGGTGCACTAGACCACTGCACAGAGCAGTGCTCTGGTGAAGGATCTCACAGCCACACACCCTGAATCAGCCTGCTCATTACATGGAGTGGAGAGCAAACAAGAACTCTGGAAACTGAGCAAGCAGGAGAAATGGGGAAAACAAAGTAACTTATCAGAAAGGAACCACAACCTCTTGGTTGAATTCTTGTGTACATTTTAATGGTATATAGCACAAAATAGAGCTATACTATTCACTTCTCAGAACTGAACGAGGAGCAAGGGAGATGACAGTAACTGCACTGAAGGGGAACACATTTGATAGGCTTCACCATATAAGCTGATTAATGCTGAATGACTCGGCATACTCAATTCAAGTAATTGCAAAATCCTAGAATGTTGCTCTCCCAGAAGTCCCAAACCCCTAACTGTGTCTTGCTTTTCCAGTCTCCAGGGGACAGCATAACTGCTGCTTAAGCATCTCAGCCTTACGTGCCCATGCAGTGCTGTAACCCGCGTGACAGCTCCAGGGTTCACACAGTCTGAACCCCTCAGAGCTGAAGTCAGTCTACCTGAGTAGTGTCTCTCTGACTTCATCCTTGCTGCAGAGTTTTCAAACCCTAGGCCATGAAAATAGCTTGGCATAAAAGAATACAGAAACCTCTCACAGGTTTACAGGCATTTTTCCAGCTTTGGCAACTATCTCCACTTAAAGTTCATAGGCAAAAGTCTGCTTTGTGTGTGTTCCTACTCCCTTGCAAATTGTGCTGCCAGAGCTGTCTGTGCTGCAGACAGACCGATTGACAGCTTAGCCTCCAGCCAGAATCCTGATTCAAAGGAATATCAAATTCTGTGTAATAAAGTTTGCATGAAATTTTTACCTGCAACAATTCCCCAATGTGCTGAACTGCATGATACTGACTTGTATAATACATCATTTTAGCAGCAGAGTTAAACAAAATGCAAAGCCAGATTCAGGTTTTTTCTCATGATCATAGACATTATACCACTGTAAGCCATTACTTCCATTATTTTGCAGTATATAAACATCAAATACAAAATGTTCTTCCACAAGTGTTTCAATCAAATCAAATGTTTAAATGTAGACTTTAAAAAAGATTTCAATTGTAAAAATAAAAAAAAATTAAACTAAAAGATTGAAAGTATGTGAAATATTGAAAAGGACTTCCTCAGTATTATATTGAATACTTGTAAGTTTTTAAAAAATGAAATGCTAGAATGGAAACATTTTCAAAGACAATTGATTTGGATGAAAACACATTTTCTAACAGAATAATATTCCATTGAAAAATTTTCCAATTGCATTTTCTAGTGGCCAATTTTTCAATGACATTTTCCAAACAACAATCTGCATCTGAAAATTTTTCAACAAGCTCTTGTGAGCTCTTAAAGGAAAGAAGAAGTAGTTTTTCAATAATAGATTTTGAAAGGTGGTTATTATTCTATGCTTTACACCTTTTTACAGAAAAAGTAGCATACTAAATATAGGGCAATTGCCCAGACTTTCTGTTAACTCCTTTTAAAACTCAAAATACAAATTGCTGAGAAATGTTCCCAGACTTCAGTTAAAAACTTTGAATGCTTTGATTTTAAAACGGACTGATGTAAATGCTGCTTACCCTAGGTAGACATACACCACTGCTATCCAGACACATCTCTGTCAGGTAGCTTGGTCTGAACTCCGGTGTCCAAGCATGGCATCCAGTTCAAACTCTGGTCTGCAGCTTGAATTTTTCTCTTTATTAGTCTGAGTTAGAGAATTTATATGAATTTCAGTGGTACCTGCAAGTCCAGTTATTGATCACAAATCTTACACCAAGTGCTGTCTAACCACACAAAAGCACCCAAAGAGTACTCCAACCTAAAACTTGTCACATCTTTACACTTTGATGAGATGAGAGTGAGAGTCTGCTTTGGATTCAGTTGTGATACCGCTTGCAACAAACATTTACAACATTTCCAATTTCCATTTTGTTTTCTTAATCGTTGCTTCCAGTTTTTCAACCATGCAATCACTACTGAAGCTGGCTACGCCTAGGTGAGCATTTATAGATGTGATGAGGAGCCCAGGTTTGTATATATTACCTGTGTATGTGAGGAGGGAAGTGGTTGGTAGCTTAAAGCAATACCTCTCAAGTGAGACTTAGCAGAATGAAAAATACTGCAGTGATCTACAGCCCAAGTTCCAAGTTTGCACTTCAAATCTGCCAGTTCAGGACTTGGAATCCACACTGATTCCAACACTCTGACATTTAGGGAAATTCATGGCCTCTTTTCAAGCCTGTAGATTTGAATATATTTTAAAAGATGCAGAGGTTAATTTCTTCCAGTTTAGATGAACAGCATTTGGATCTAGATCAGAAGCACCTCCTCAGCTAGTGTAAATGATAATGGCCTTTTTTGCTCAGTTGCAGTTCTGGGAATATGCTCCAGCTATAGATTTGCTCTTTAAGTTCGCATCCAGAAGTCAAGGGAGAATACAGTTTTCAGTCCTTCTCCACTGAGTCAGAGAGAGGCGAGGGTTACGCAGGCTACAGCACACAGCTCTGTCAGTGAACTTCACTTAACTGGGTCTGGTTGCGCTGCACCACATGAGGAGACAACCACAATGCCTTAAAGTATCTGCAAAGCTGGGAATTTACAGGATACCAAGAAGAAAAATCTGTTCCATGTATTCACTCCTCTTGTTTCACAGAAATAATTAGCTCTCTTGTTCTCTGCCTCAATCTCTTGTTCCACTTTTCCCATAAGGTGGTTTAGCTGTCCTAAATTAGAGATCAAAAAGCTAAATGCTAAAGGCTGGGCTAATTCTCTAGTTTCTTTCCATAGTCCATGAAGACAAAACCCAGACAGTTCAGAAGGCAATTCATCTCACCCTTAGATAGCCATCTACAGTAAGTTAGACAAATAGCTCTTTGGAGGTGTATCTCCATTCATTGTAAAAGCAACCTCCTTTAGACTTTGGCATGTACTTTTCCTATGTCTGAAGTTAAGTGAGATAAATCACATCCACAGCTGTTGTCTGTGTAAAGAGGGCTCAGAAATAAAGCTGTGGTGAGAGAAAATCACTGCAGAAACAACCATGGCAGTCTGAGATACTTCATCCTCTCCGCCCCACGAGCCGCCTGTCCCAGCCTTTCCACCAAATGTTACTGATCCCTGTGGCACAGCCAGCGGGACATGGACATCCTGTGAGTTCTGTCCAGCAGTCAGCTGGTTGCTCCTGAAGGGATGTGACACTGACCTGGCTGAACTTTTTGCTGAAGCAGCTGAGAAATGTTCCTACAGTTCCTCCCATTGCTCAGCTCTGGACACAAAGCTGTCACAAGAGGGGCAGTGACAAACCACAGGCAGCTGTTACACAAGGTTGCGTTATCAGGACTTTAGGAATGCAAAATGCTCTTGAAAGACTTAGTTTTTCCAACTGATACTTTCTTATTTCTGGTTGAGCTGCAGAGGATCTCTGAAGAATCATCCCATTTGTTCTGTACATACCCCAACTGGTTGTTATTCTTTGCCCTGGAGGGAATTGCAAATTGTGTATGCAGCCTGTAAAGAGATGGCAAAATAGTAGTATCCCCCTGCTTGCAGAGCCCAAACAGATGGCACTGGGCAGGTAAAGAGCTATTCTCTGAGAAACGCTAGCTATGAACAGCCTTTCAAACATTAATAATTTCAGAAACACAGCAGCAGAAAGTTAGATGTAAAGTGACATAAATGACTTGTAGAAGATACCGTTAGTTAAAAAATGATGTGCATAAAAGAGAAGAGCAGAAAAGCGTGATCACACAAGCCACCATGAACTGACCCAATCTACCTGAGAGACACCCACAACATCAGAAGCTCATTGCAAAGACAACCTAGCGGTCAATCTAGTGAGGGAAACTGGGCCAGATGTTTTGCTTGGATTCTGTTTGTCTTTTTATCGACAGCTGCTGCACACCAGCCTGAAGCACCAAGATGGGGGACTTGGGATGAACACAGAAGCAAAGGTAAATTTGTTAATAAATGGATCTTAAAAGGGAGGGACATGGCACGGAATGAAGGATCTAAGGATAATGGGATGTACAACTCTTCATCTGTATGTCAATTTTTATTGCATTTCAGATCAGCAGTTGTGCAAGTCATTATTATCTGGTCAGTTTTATTGAATCAATTTGGCAGTCTCAATACAGTGTCCAATGTATAGAGGAAAAACTTTAAAAGACTGAAGAGATTTAGGAGTCTAAGTCCCACTCATTATCAGCAGAACTTAAACTCTCTGAGGAGTTAAGTGCTTTTGAAAATGGGATGTGGTCTTCTAAGGCATGTACACACTTTTGAAAATATTATCCTACTTGGCCACAGCACAGTGTGATGCTTGCTAGTCTCCTTGCTGTCAATCATGGCGGAGAGGTCAAGGACTGAGTGGCTCGCAGCAATTACTGGCTTATAAAATTCTCCTTTTCTTTTCAGAATAGTCCCTCCTGTTGAGAGCAGGCAAGTTGGCAGGCGATGATGTTGTAGAGAAATATAGATTTCAGTGGAGAAACAGAGAAACCTGTTGTCTGGAGAAGGCACCATGGCATTTTCCACGCATAAAAAAAAATGTTAAAAATTGAGAGATGTACAAATGAACACAATGCCGAGGCAGGGATAAACTGAATGAAACATTGGCAGATCTGGAAAGATCTGATGTGCCACTGGGACAGTGGAGTCTATTTTCCTATAAGTGCCAGGACTATAAAGGAAACCTGCAAAACTGTTAAATAAAACTGGGGCATAAAAAGGAAGGGGAAATTTTCATTTTAATTAATGCCAGGAATAATAGCTATTTTCCTCTCTCTGATTAAAATGGTTATAGAAAAACAGGGCTACAGAGCTGCTACGGCCATCAGAGGTAGTGTTTCTGTTGCTACCAACCAGCCTTCAGCTTCCTTAATTGGGTATGTTCAAAATCTCACCTCAGGGTGGGTGTGGGGCACATCTCAATTCCATATCCTTTAGCCCAATCCCCATGCCTTATTCCTCTTAGATTCCACTTATCTGGTCTCATCAGAAGTTTTCAATGAGCCAAATGAGATCCATATTTTCAACATAATAAATTACCCCAAGCTCCCTCTCAAGATCTTTGTCCTTCTCACATGTTAAACAGCTGCTGTCCCTTAAGAGATGCCGGTGGGTCAGAAGTTGGGGTGGTGGCTGTGGTCCGACCCACATCCTAGATCCCCAGCATCTGAGAGATTGGCCATTCAACACAGCTCCAGATCCATTCCATAGATGCAATCTGCCAGCAGGAAGTCCCCAACCAGCAAGGGTGAAACAGGAGTGAGCACTGGGCACCTAATCAGAGAATTCTGTGAGCCCCTGCTCCACCTGGGTATGTCCTTTCGTCACCAAAGAGCTCCACTTATTGTCTTTTATAGCTGATCTTCATCTATCCAGATGGTTTTACGCTGCTCTTCTCCGATCCTGTCTTTTATTATTCGGATAAGGTCTTCAATACTGCTCCATGCATCTGCCTCTACAGAGGCATAAAGACATGGCAGTGCTTCCAGTTCTTTCTCCTTCAGACGGCACATACGCAAAAACTCATCTTCAGTCTCCGGCTTTGGCAATAGTTTCCTGTATCAAATGAGCAGACCAAAAATAAATGTCTTACATTTTAAGTTAATCCTGTAGTCCCAGCTGTCCCATCAAGAATTTATTTTCTACTGACTATATACAAGCAATAAAAGCAGTGGAGAATACAGCTACTCCATGTCTATCCTCCCCTTACCTCCATGCCGTCCCCAAGGAAGAATCCTTGCTATGGGGAAAATATTTAAGACTGAATGCAGGAAGAGTGCAAGTGATTATGACCTTTCCTCTTCCAGCTAGCATTACCTAAAAAAGTGCTGTGGGAGTGCTGAGCATGGAGAAAACTACATATTCTTCATTCTCATCCTCCCACAGTGCTCATTGCTATCAGTGACAGTGAAAGAGTGCTAGATTTGGGGAATTCCTACCTTTTCCGGTTGTAAGATTTCAGGGAGGAGCCATGGGATAAAATAGTGCACATAGAAGCACCAGATGAAGAGAGAAGAGGTTCTTTATTTCTCTCAGTGAGAACATTATTCACTGAATAAGACAGAATATCAAATATGCTAAAGGTTTGATATGTTACCTGAACCTCTTGATGTTTTTCTCTGAGACTCTGATAAAGAGAACAATAGGATATATCTTGGCTTTGATTAAATCCTTTGTGCAGCTTATTCCAGCTTCCAGGAGACAATGCTTGTTCTAAAAACAAAGTCATAACAGTGTCACAAAGGAACATTCACTGCTGTGGAATCTCGAGATAAAGGTATCCATACCTTATGGGGTCAGCTGAAAAGCTCTCCATTTACCATTGTATTGACTTAAAACCTTTTAATCAAATATACATTTAAAGTCCAAACTCCTCCTACTGGTTTACAACTAGTCAGTCAAATACCAGCTGAGCTTTAATAGCAGGTTTAAAATAGCAATGGATTGATGCGAGGATGAAGAGTATGCTAAAATACCCGTTTTACATATATACACAAACATGCGTACTTGCTCTTTGTTCAGAGGGAACATCTGCTGCAACTACTTGTGAGAGAAAAAAACATCACTTTAATTCTCCTTTTTCCATGCTGTGCATCAAATCTACTCTACTTGATGTAACATCTCTGTCTTTGACATTGTTATCTTTGTACTGTACACCCCTGTGTCTGTGTTTCAGGCTATCCTTTCTTTTGTCTAGGTCCTTGTATCTCTTACTCTCTTGCACATTCATATATACTTACGATATGAAAAGGAACTGAATAAGGGATGGAGCATAGAAAATGAGAGGATATTTTGCTGCATCAATGTGGGTCATCACAGGGAATGAGCAAGAATATAAAAGGATATGGCTGAGGATGAAAAAGAAAAGGAAAAGCATAGCACAAATAAAAGCCATTTGGGAGAATAAATATAAATCTGAGATTGAAGGTGGACAAGAGAGAACATGCAACTGTAAATTGGTCGGTCTCTTATTCAAGAAGAAACATACATTGCAGACAGATTCACAGACAACCTGTCGAAGGGATACAGAGTACTCTAAGCACCTTGGCAGTGACAGCCTCAATATTGGCAGGTACAATACATTCATATGTGTTCAGATTCTTTTCTCTGCTGAAGATGATAGTCTCCGTTCTTTGCTTCCGTAAGAACTCTTCCTTTGTTACAATATCTGGAAAGAGATGTGGAAGAGGACATAATCAAGATTACAACAGGACACCTAGAAAACTATCCAGTAGTACTTCCCATAGGATGTAAGGATGGTTCGGGGAAAGAAGACGAGCAATGAATTGTCTTAACAGCTGCCTCATTTCTTCCATTGAATTCAATTAAAGCTTAATCTGATCACAGCTGAGCATCTCAGCTATATCCTGCACCAATGAGTCCTTGGGCAATTACTACAACGCTATGAAGGCATTAAATTAAAACAGTAAATACAATTCCAGCACCTAATGTTATATCGTAACATTTCAGGGCTGGAGGATGCTGAGAAGTGCTAAAAAAAGAAGGTCTCTTCAGCACAGGCTCCTAAAACAAGGATTTTGTTTCCAACATTTGTGTTTAAAGTTTCAAAAATTTTGGCTTAGGTTGCAATGTGTGATACTGGCCCCCTTGTGAATTGCAGCTCTACATCAAAGCTTTTGTTTTATGTTGCAAGACAGGGGATATTTATTATAATACTTAACTTTTCAGTTTCTCTGTCTGAATCACTGTAAGACTGCATACTATGCAGTGGGTATTCAATATTAGTGTAAAAATGAAACGTCAGCTGTGTTTAATGCTGTGTTGTATACAATCCTGCCCTACAGCAATCACGGTACTGCATATTGCTTTAATAGTAAATACTTAGCATGGAAGAAAATCAGTCTTTCGAGTAGATCAAATGCACAATCTTCACAGCCTTGGACGAGATAGAAACCTAAAGTCGCTCTAGGGAAGATATTCCTCATAATAGCAAATACTAGAAACAAATTAATCAAAATTTCACATTGCCTAGATATGCAGTATGCAAACAGTGTGCAAACAGAAAGAGCACTCACAGCATTTCAGTCTCTGAGGGGCATCCTAGCAACCACACAGCATACACATGGATAATATTCATAGACACAGAATCTCATAACCATGTGCACTGGCTGTCTCAAAAGCATTCAAATATCTCAGATATTCTCAAAAAGCAGGATATATAGCTATGCATTACTCTGATGTGACTTGAAGTACCTCAAGCAACTGTCACTATCACATGTGCATGCCCCCACGTGTGCATGCATATACATATATATATATATATATGTTCATATTTCCAACACTGAAGGTTAACAGTCATGGTCCTCTTTTATCGCATTACCTGGCTTGCATATGTTGAATTCCAGGGCACCTCCAGAGTTGAGAAGCTTCTGTACCAAGGTCTTGGCAAGCATGGTGGGGGTGAAAAGTACGGGGCGCCTGCGCTCACAATGGATTGGTCTCACCAAGCTATAAGGGATCAGACTGAGCCTCTTATTGATTTCACTTTCGGAATCCAAATCTGAGTAAAGAACAAGACATTTATCATCTGGTTTCTTCTCCATCAGTATTTGGAGAAAAAGAAGGAGAAATACATGAACCAGAAATGACATAGTTAGTCATACTGGTCCTCCTTTCTCTTTTGCCAGTGTTGTCTTTACTATATATCCATTAGTATGATGTCCAACCTAATACTAACTAATCCAAGTGCCTTTTGCCTTCAAGAAATTATTTCATAGTTTATCAGGACACTTACTTGGAGAATCTTTCTGCTTATTAGCTTGACTTACTTTGAGTTAAATGTTTTTGGACAAAGAGCAAGAAAGCACCTTGGAAGAACTGCCAGCCGAACAGGAAGTTTCAGTGTCCTGAACTTGCTCATGAAGGCTTAGTGCTCCAAGCACTTTTAGCAAAATCAGTGTTTTTGTCATAAAAGCCATCGAATTTTTGCACAGAGTGGATCAGAGATGCTAGTAATAAGAAAGACCTATGACATTTGTTCATAGCCATGCTCTTATGTAGACAGCCTTTATATCAATGCCATGTGTGTAAAAGCTATTACTATTTTATATCCATACCTTCCAGTTTGTCAGGCAGCAGCTTCTTTGCTTCAGATGAGGTCCGTGCCAGATCAGAGGGCCAGCCAGTGACGATACGGACTCGCTCATTGCTATTCATACGCTTATATTTGTTTTCAGACCTACTGACAAACTGAAAAGGTAAACAAAGAGATTTGACCCTCATTTCTTATGTTCTTTATTCTCCCATGTATTCATCAGCCCACACTTGTTATCTACGAGATCTGAATTACCTATATCTATCAAAGACAAGACTCCATGGATCTGTTGACTGAATTCTAAGGCTCTTTAAATATCATAGATCTGATTCAGAGCCTTTGTTAATCCCCTTTGGGACTTCCTATTTTGTTCTCTGCTCTTAAGCAGTGTGTTCTTTTTCTTCGCAGAGCTCCCTGCTATCACCAGTACAAGCACTGATGCGTCCACAGCAGAGTAGCATACCCACTCTGAGTATTTGCACAAATGTATCACAGGTTATACCCAAAACTCTGCCTCTTCTTTGCTGTACCAGAGACTCTTAAAACCTCCCAAATGACACATTTTTACACTGAGAAATAGACTTCACGCTTTCATTCCCCATCCACCCAACTATTCCTCTTCGCGAATATTAATTCCTCCTCCTGTACATTTGCTAACCTTCTCAACCATCTGCCTTCACAAGACTTTTTTGTCCTTCACCCACACAGTCTCTGTCATGCGCAGAGTCACTGACCTACAATTAATGGACTCTTTTCTGATGGAACCTTATCTCACAGAGACTTGGGGTTTAGCCCAATGGATTTGTCCTTATGGTTCAAGCAAAAAACCTTTCAGCCTCTGATGGCAGACGTGTTTGATTCATCAAGCTACATTAGTAATGGAAGGCATGCACTTAAAAATAAACACCTCACGTCACAGGAGCAGTTAGAAACCTCAACCCATTCATCTTTTTCATATATTAAATCTATTTTTGATAGGAAGAAATCCCGATACAACCACTATACCAGAGGTGGGGTTTCTGGGAAGATTAGGATAGCCTGAGAATACCTGCTGTTCGGATCCACTATTATTTCAGACATTGCATTGAAGATTTGAACTTTATTACCTGTAGTATTTGGCCCAAAAGAAAGCTTGCTCTGGATAGGCGAGGGCTGGCTTTTGGGTCGTTCTGTGGGGCAGGCTCCTCTGGCTGCAATGTATTCTAGTAAAAAACAACACAGGAATTTTTCTTTCCCTTCTTTTTTTTTTTTTTTTTTTTTTTAATCACAGCATTTGAGAAACAGAACAAGCAAAAGCACATATTTAATATTTCCAATAAAAGGGATAGTGATTGATTAATCTCTATCCCAAATACAATGTTCTAAGCAAACTGTAGACAGAGCACGGCCTATGCTGAGAAACACCGCTTCTGGTACTGCTCTTCCACATTCCTTTCTTCACAGGAGACTGCTCTCCACAGCTCATGAAAGAGGTAATTTCTGCACCAAGAAATACCATGCAAAGCTTTTGCTTTCACTAGCATCTCTGCCAGTGATCTCTGTCCCTTTGATCAGTGGGGACTGGAGTACAGAAGGAATGCATGACACTTAACCTTGATTGAAATCAAATACAAGCAGTGGCTACAGCATCTCTTGCAAATGTTAGAAGCGTATATGTCTCCCAAGCTCTAAAAATAACTTATGGTAAGTAATACACCAGGAAGTTAGTTTTTAATTATGTAAAGATGGAATTCTTGGGTCTAAAGAAAGCCAAATCAAATTACTTTCACTGAGAGAAAAGGAGAAATCGGCAGGGCTGTTGTGTGTGAAGACCTGAAAATCCCACTTCTCTCCATAGCATGTAGGTTGGAAGAGACAGGTCTTTCTAGTAAGGGACAATGATAGCTCTGTGGATTAGATGCTTGCTCACAGTAGGAGAGAAATAATCCTGATTATTAATTCCAAGGACACAGCTTCTTCCTCATATGGATATGAAGATGCATTAGAGGCTAACAGGCAGAGAAGAATGAAAAGGATTAACTGAGACACAGAACAGATATTAGACTTTTAAAGGGTACTCCCTCATAGCTGGAAGGGTTAATAGTGTGCCGAGCTAGGTCCATTGCCAGGGACAGTATTATTTAAAGAAAACATAAGGTGCCCATTGCTTGGACAATCAAAACCTACACAAAGTGTAAACAGGACTTTCTGTAAAATTAACATAATGAACAAGTAGCAGTGGAGTACCAGGTGTTAAATAGACCTTGTTTGTAGATACTTACCCGGAGCACCCGAAGGTTTTTTGATGAGCTTTCTGTTTCGTCTCTGCTTCCTCTGTGCATCAGCCGCTGCAGCTTCACCAAAAGAAGTTGCTGGGCTCTGAAAGAAAAGATGGAATCACATAGATCAAGATATCTTTGAAACCACTCAGAAGAAGGCTGGACTGCAATGGGTCTGTGCCTACAGAAAAGATTAAACAGAGATAGCAGCGAGGACTGACTAAACCACACAGTAAACGCAGGAACAAAATAATGAGCAGGACTGCAGTGCAGTTAAGGATTAAAGAATCTCCATGGCGTATTTTTCTATGCTACTTTTTGAGAAAACCACATTATACTTTCAGGTAACATCTGGAGTGTCCTTTCTAAAGCTTTACAGATGATATTACCATTTAACATCACCAGGCCTTATCACAAAAATTAAGGCATATACCTTTTTCCTTACAGCAGTTATTAATTTCCCTGTTTACAGAACCACTGCTCTCAGTCATGGTCACTCAGCATTAGACTCACCTGCTGTAGCTGGGAATGGTCCCCTTTTCCAGATCCCTGTCCGTGAAAGGGTCGACTCTGGCACACAGCCACTCATACCTCCCCTGGTACATGGTGTCCAGAATATGAACAATCTCATCACATTTCACTGACAGGGAGCAGCAGTCCAGCTGGCTGGAGATGTTCAGATTCAAGCGGATATGAAATGAGTCCCCTGATGCGATAAGCCCTTCTTCCAGCTCTGACAGCAGCTTCCGGTAACCTGCAGCAACGAAGCGGTGAAGCATGATCAGCTACTGGTCAAACCTCAGTATTGCTGAGTTCCTGGGCATCCTCTGGGAGAAGCACACGGCACAAACTTCTGAGGCTCCTCCAAGAAAGGGTTTATACTTCTAGAGTGCTAGTTACATGAGTTACAACAAGGTTACAGGCCTGCACCTTAAAGACACTAATGGGACATTGATTCAGCAACAGCTCATGCTGCTGGTATCAGAATCTGTGAGAATATTCTCATTATAATGATACTTTTAGGCAACTCCATTTTCAGTACTCCACACATCATCTGTGAAACAGAGAACTTCTCAGCAAAGATGCAGGCACAGCTATAGCTCTATCCAAGTACAGCTTGAGTTCTGCCACCAATTTTAATGACAAGCTATTCCCTTTATTATTACCTCTAATTGGCACTCCCACAATCTATAACATGCTTTACCTGCAGTTAAGTGGTACTCAAAAAAAAAATTGCAATAGTCTTTCCTGCCTTTGAAAACATCAAAGAAAATCAAAGACATTACTTCCTGTGTGATCTACGCAGCTGAAATTCTCTAACCAGCATTAAAAAAAAAAAAACCCTGCAAATTTATATACACACCAGTAAAAAATAGATTTTGGAATATAATTTTTGATCCATAACCTGAAATTATCATTACAGGCCATGAACACTAAAATCAAATTCTGTTCACCACACATGAACTGCAGCTGTTAAGATAAAGCCACAAAGGTAATAAACAGAGCAACTCCATCAGGTAAATGCTAAATTGACTTCAGTTGGATAAAGATGATTCAGCTCACCACATTGTATTACAGAAAACTGCACATAAAAATAAGCTTGAATGTGTTTTGTGAGTCATGTCATTATTGGTCCACCATGTAAATTCTTCAGAGTCCTGTAGTGACAAGCATTATGGCCTTTTTTTTGTCTCAGTCACAAAGCTAAAAGCTGGAGCAGTAACACAGAGTACCTATAATTAACACCAGTGGACATGCTTCAGGTTTATGCCGATACAAAGAATATTCTGGTTCTGTCATTCTCATCCACACTAGTTAGAATAATAGACCTGGGACTATTTTAGATGAGAAGTACTTTTGGTCTTACCTTCATGATTTGCTTTATACTGGAGCGTTACTGGGCCACTGCACCTCTGAATTGTCCAGTGAACTTCTTCCTTTGTGCAAGTATCCAAGGGAACACTCTGATTTTCCCCTTTGATGCAGCCCTCCAACTAGACATGGAATAAATATTACTCTCCAGTGCAGGCTCAATCTCTGAGTCAATTACACCTTTTTTTTTTTATGCAGTATGATCTTTTTCTGATTAAACAATGCAGATACTTTACTATCAGGATGCAGTTTACATTTTAATTGTTTAATTTCTTTTCTCTCAAATTAGGAATGCTAGCAGTCAACAGAACTGCAGCTCTTTGACAATCCCAGGCTTCCCAGTAGTAAGTAGTGCAAGAATATCAGTTGTGGAGTTTTTTCCCTTTGGAAGCATTTTAATAGGAAAATGGTTTGGGAACTTTGGCAATGGAGGGAAAACTAAGCAAGAGCAACTTAGCAGAAGCACCATTGAACTGCTGCTTATGTGATGCTGGGCACAGCTATGCAGGTGCGCAGCCTTTCTTTCCATTCATATTGCAGCTGTATCTGTTTCTGTTCAAAACATGTCCAGTCCCAAGATAGGCCACTCTAAAGAATGGTTTAGGACTCATCATGCTAAGCTAAGTAGCATGAACTTCCTTTCAGGCAGGAAAGTACTGGGAAGTTGAGAGCAAGCCCCATTCTAGTCTTTTCAAAGGGGCAGTACTATAAATACAGCATTAAAGAAAGCATCAGTTGCTCTAATCTCTTCCATACAGAGCTATTGTAAAGTGCAAAAATGTGTGCGTGTGTTGGATGACCGTAGATACTATTGTCCCATATTTTCATAGTCAATAGCAGATTTTCTTCTGCATGAGTCATATGCTTTGTCATTAATACAAGATGAAAGAGGAAAAAAAGGAAAGTATTATGGTGACTGTGCATGCATGTAGGTGGACAGACATCCAATACTATTTGTTGATTATTTTATGCTCACCAGTAGGATTTGGTGTCCCTCCCGAAGGCCTGCTTTCTCTGCAAGTGATCCCGTCTTGACAGAGCTTATAAAGCTCCCTTTGTCATTACCCCCAACCAGAGTGATTTCTGAATTGAGACTGTCTCCATTCAGTGTTATGCGCTGGATAGTGTGGCAGGAGTTTCTAATGCGACCAACAGATGTGACGGAGGGACGAAAAGGTCTGTGTTCATGAAAGGAAGTAAAGTTAGTTGCCACAGCTTTTAGCTACCACTCCAGAGTTAAATGCACGCACTATAAATGAGAAACACATAAGTAAACTTTTAGTGTTATCAAGCATTAGGATCTAAGGACTCAAAAATAAATCCTTCTCATTACTGCATAACTTCTGGAGAAGAGCATCTGGATAGCTTCAAGTGCTCTGACATGACTGAATAACTCAGATGTATAATAGTACTTCACCTAGCAACCTCTGGCAGCAAGATAACAAGATCACAAGGATAAATTTAAGCCTCTAGAACATTTTGTCTGCCTTGAAGTTTCTGAAATTCTAGGATGACCTTCATTGGTTTAAAGGATATGAAAGGGCTCCAAAATAACGTTACACTGCTGCCGACATAAAGAAGTAAAGACTTAGCACAGTATCATGAGATATTTGTGTCAAATAACAACTTGTGATATCATATTCCTGCCATTATATATTCAGCAACTAAAAGAAAAATGGAGGATCTCTACTCTAGTAGCATTTCTCCTCACTCTCTGTCTAAGGTAGGAAAACTGGCATCTCAAATACCTTTCCAGAGAGAACTTTCTAAATATGGAGTTGACATGCTCAAGCTCATAGGCATCCACGCCTTCTGACTGATGAGAAGAAGAGGAAGAGTGCACCGAAGGAGCTCCATGTGACTGTCTGTCATGACTGTCATCTGAAAAGAATAACAAGAATGAAAATGAGCTCTAGATAGAGTGACAAAGATGAAAAACGGGAAAATGTTTGACTGATCCCAGACAAAACTGAAGGAGGAAATTCCTGATGCAGACATATGATTCATGTCCACAAGCCATGGCAAGGAATGACAGTCTTGCTTACTGGACCTACCTGATCACTCTCACAGAACAGCAAGATGGAAGGGATCTCTGGACGCTGTCTAGTCAACCCCCCTGCCCAAAGCAGGGTCAGCTAGAGGAGATTGCTCAGGACTTGGCCAGTTGGGTTTTGAATATCTCCCAGGATGGAGACTAGTCAACCTCTCTGGACAACCCTATTCCAGTGTTTGACCATTCTCACAGCAAAAAAGCCCTTTTTTTCTTGTTTAAATGGAATTGCTATTTCTTTAGTTTGTGCCCATTGCCTTTTCTGCTTTCATTGGGTAGCACTCAGAAGAGTCTGGCTCTGTCTTCTTCACTCATTTCCCCTCTCAATTTGATGCTTTCCTCATTTTGAGGCTGGAGGTCTTCTTATCAACCTGCAAACCTCAGCCAAGCACCCACCATCTATTCATTCAGTCTAATCCTTCTCCCACTTAGTTCTTCAGGAATAACTGCTTTCTTATTCTCACCCTTAGTTGCCCCTTTGTTTTCTTGTTATGATGAATGGACCTGATTTTTTATCAGACTATGTCCCATCTCATTTAGACCAGGAGTTGATTATTTGACAGCATCTGTAGCTGGTGTGATAATCACACAGATTTCATAGTTAAACTGTATACATGCCATCCTCTTGCTTACCATCTAGCTCCAAAGCATCATATCCAAAGCTGTCATTGTCCTCTTCAACCAGGCTGGAATTAAAAACAAAGCATGAGATAATGGGGGGGGCGGGGAGAGAGAGAGAGAGAAAGCTGTTCACTTTCCAACTTTCAGCAGATTTCATTGAGTCCTGAAGGAAGAATTTTTCTATGAAAAAGAAAGATGTTGGAGGTGTTGCACCAGGCAATGGTGCAACTGCAAAAAAATAAGCAAGTAACTTACTTGTGGGCCCAGGAAGAAGTAGGATGATGGAGGGAAGCCAGTATGTGTCAGCCAACATGGGAAGCATGCAAAACAGCAAGAAGATTCAGAAGGAAGAATTGCTAGCAGCAGTGAGGGAATGAAGATATTGCCGAAAACAAAGGGAAGCTGCTGACTGATGGTCTCATATGTGTGACACAGACCACACCTGCTTCAGCACTGAGATAAATGGTTGCATAATACCTGCTGTATATATACTGCAGCATGGGTTTTTTCCATGACAGATCAAAACTGTCAGAAGCTCACTGACGGGCAGAGTGAAGGCAAGGGAAGTGACTGAGGTGCAAGCAGTAAAGGAGTAATTTACCTGCTTGATTTAAAGCCCTCAAAGCATTTTGTAACAGCTTAATGGTACCTCGCATGGTTACTCAGATACCTACAGTAACAGAATGGCAAGGTGTACCAAGCTTTTGCACAGGAACTCTTATGCCACAGCTCTGGTCTCAGTCCAGCTCCCACTGACAAAACCTTTCCTGTTAAGGGTGACCAAATTGGTTGGCCTTAAACAGTTACACAGTTAAAATTCACCAAAATTTTGCTCTTAAAGGGATATTGGGGATATCCAGCCAAATGAGTGACTTGTCTGCTTCCCTAGAAGGACTTCATTAAAACACATCCTTCGGTTGCAAAGCTGTTTAAATAACAGCTTGATGTTTTTCCCATTCAGAATGATTTGTAGGTATCTTACAGAGCTGATATTCCTCATAGGTGGCTTCAGGTGAAGGGTGAACTTTTGCAGCCAGTCTGGGGAGAATCAGCTATTTTTACACCATGCATAAGCAGGGAACTAATACACCTTTTCCTACATATTAAATTATGATCTCACTTCTTTTTTCACACAAATCAAGATCAGATGAACTGTGAAATCTGCAACTTGGCATGCAAATAGCAATTATTTTGGATTATGTTCACAAACAAGTTAAAAAGCCTTAGCAGGCTAATTACAAAGCTATAAACTACAGTGAACTTCTGGGCGTGCTCTTGAGTTACTTGACTGTAGTGATTATTAGCTCAAAAAAGTAAGGCCACATTCAGACCTTGCTCCAGGGTACCTTTTACTTCCACATGCCAGTGGGAAAAAATAACAGGAACAGGATATAGTCAGAGATGTGGTGAAATAAGTCCACAACATGAATAATATCCATGTAATCTTTACTGCATTCTGTAATATACTGCAAATACTTAAATGTTCAGACATGCCAAAGGCTTTTCAATTTTGGCACCTGAAACATGAAATGTTCGAATCAATAACAAAACAACCCTTTTTTTCCATCTTGAATTAACGCAACGCATTTTAAAAAGGGGCTTGGAGGACAATATAGGAAAACCTAAGGAAGACTAAAATAAACTTTGCCTAAATCATCATCAGCCTAGAAAATTGTGTGGGAGAACCAGCTGAGGATGGCCTCAATGGAAAGCCGTCTTGCAAAGCTTTAGTCAGAGAAAGAGAGGCAAAAGCGGCAGTCTGCCAGAGATGAGTTTGTTTTGAAAAACATTAAAAAGCTAAATAAAGTTCTAATAAAGATTAGATCTAACAAATAGATCTAATAAAGATCTAAACCCTCCACATATATTGCTTTCTTCTAAATCACTTTGCTTGGGTTTTGTTCTTTTCTCCTTCTGCTTGGGACCTTTAGGGAATGTATTTGTATCTTCTGATATTTCTGATACAAACACTGGTGCTATTGACACCAACACCAAAGCAGTATGTCCAAGTATTGCATTGCTATAAACCTTTTAGAAAAGGGGTCAGTGCCATTTAGGGGACTGTGAAGCAGGCGAGGTGTCTCCCCTTCCTGCACTAACTTCCCTACCCCGGCTGATCATTTCACTCACAGGGGAAGTCCGCAGGGCCGTGACTGGACAGAAGTGGAAGCTGCAGCAGGAGGTGAAGTGGAGGGCAATGCACCTCCCTCCCCTCACCGCTATGCTGAGATACAGAGCCCTGAGCCCAACAAAAAACACCTCCCTCTTCCACTTCTCCCCTGCCATTCCTCATGGACATTCAAGCATTTCTGCTCTATTTTGGCAGATTACAGAGGAGGAGGGGCTTTGAGAGAAGGGGAAAGGACAGGGACACAGACACAGGCACATTGGTGCCTAGTCATTTCAGTACCATTTCTTACGATGTACATTAAAAAAGTCAATGCTGCGGTGGTATCACTGTGACTGCAGCCCTGAGAAGTTTAGAAAGTCAGTCCTGCTGCCTAATAGAAGTTCTCCAACTAGAGATGAACACAGGGACATCTAAGGCTCTTTTTGCCTCCTCCTTGTGACAACAGGTTCCAGGCATATTTCACCAGCATGCCTACCTACCTGCAATGAGGGGCGTCCTCTTTGCAGCGTCGGACTATTGAATCATTTCCTGGAGGCTCAGGAGTGGTAGACATGATGCTGTCATTGCGATTTCTCAGGGTTTGCTTTTAAAAAAGAAAAAGACAGAAAGGTTATCTGTCTTAAACGTGTTACCATTTCTAACTTACAGAAGCATTAGCCTGCTAGCTTGCCAGTGGTCCTCTGCACTGTGGTGCATGCACAACAGTAAGAAAAAATTGGTTTTATACGCACAGAATGCTATGTACAAGAGCATTCATATTCATATATTCCAGTATTTTAGCACCATGCACAGCTTGTGTGCTGGCACAGTACCTTTTACTGTGACCACAGACTGGTTGATTTACCAAAGAATTTTAACTTTACTCTCGATGTGCGGAGTATGTGTTGCACAGCTGACATATAGGAGGAAGAGGATGAAAAGGGGAATGTACATATACTTATATATAAAATAGTAGGAATGAGGTAGAAAAATATGGATCTCCATACATTCAATTATTAATTGAGTACACTGGAAACTAAACTCTAAATTGTACTACAGGGAAGACAGCACAAGTCATCTAAATACCCAACAGTTATTCCAAAGAATATTCCTAACGCAGCTAAGCATATTAGGAGTGGCAGGGACTTCTTTCCTGGCTGCTCTGGGATATAATTTTCATTTCCCGGGGGCAGCATTTTTCCACGGTGTTCTAGAAGGATGTTTTTTTCTTTGTTATTAACACTCGGCAAGGGCACTCTCTCTGTCTGCTTGTCCTGCTGTGTCAGTGCTCACATATGTATAATGGAATATCTACCTTGGGAGATTAGGGGGATACAGCAAGCAGGGAAGAAATGGTTTGGCTATGGCATGCAGAAATTTCCAACTGTGATCCCTTTTCTCACTCACTGTTACTTATAGACAGGAAAAGAATTAGAGAACTCAAAAAAACCCTGAAAAATTTCTTAAATAAATTACAAAGCAGCTTTAAAAGAAAATCTCTTCCTTCTAACAGTAAATGCGAAGTGGCATAAGGAGACAGCGAGAGGTCATAAATACCTTTGAAATATCTTTAAATAAACATAAACCAATTCTGTGATTTTGGAAAAGGCTAATAACATGGTTCAAACAAAATGTTGGTAAAAGGATTAAGGGAACCTCTGACAAGGGCCTTGAATGTGATCACAGCTGGGATGCTAGTGAACTGCTAATACTGGGTTGCAAAAGCTCTGAACCACGTCAGGAGAGATGGTCGTAGACAGGCAAGGGGCATCGGAAGGCTTCTTACAATTTTGCTGACTTCACAGCTGCTGATTGAGTTACTGATGGAAACAGAATTAGAGGAACTCGTGTCTGTGCGGCCATTGCTGGCATCGGCCCCATCTTCATCCTGTGCTCTGACTGCTGCGCTCACAGATGACAGAGAAAGATACAGACACCAGAAAACATTATGTTAGACCACTTTCAATAGACTCTTTCACAGATTTGCAACAGCACTTAGGATTATCTCTCCATTTCAGCTTATCTTGTGTCCCCCACCCTGTACTGGACAGAGGCTCCAGGAAGCACTCTGTGCCCTGTAGCTCTGACTCCCTTTTCTTCCCCGTCAGCTTCCTGACAAAGTACAGAAATGCACGCCACTCTGGACGGCCTCTTGCCAATTTATTCTTTCAACTCTGTCCTGTACGTTTTTATGAGATCTATGAATACTATTTGACAAATTAAAGAAGGATTGTGTTATTAATTTATGATTTAACTTCATCATCTGAATCTGGTAGTCTGCAATAAGGCTGGCTCATTGAATTATGCTTTTTTTGCAACAAAAAATTCACAACAGGGACCAAGAAGCTTGAGATCCCTCAGCAGCCCGAGGTAGCACAGTGCCAATGTCTTTGTGGACTCCTTCCCTTCCTCAGCACCTCTAATTTGTACTAATGTTGCACATTACCTGATACCAAACATACCGTTTAACATGCAACATCTTGCAGCAGGAACCATGTTTCCCATCATATTTTGTACAACAGCAAGCATGCTGACGCACATAACAAATAAAGGAAGTGCTGCCTAAGATGGTGTTCGGTTCGAGAACAGTGTTACATAAATAAGAGGAATTAAGAGTAGTTCAGACATGAGTATACAGCAACTAATTTGGTAACTTGGCAGCTGGCTGATGGGTGGATCACGCCCCCTCGCCCCAACCTTTGCAATGCTTTAGATTTAAAATTAATTCCTTTTTGCTGAAGGACAAAGAAACTCATTAGATGATGACTAGATTAGGGTCTTTTCAGCTTTTTTCCAACAGCAATAGTGGAATGACTTTTAGTGCAGGTACTACATTGACGACTTTAAAATTTTTGTAAACTAAAAGGAAAATTGAGAAAACAGAAAATTTAGGTAAGCTATGGGATGCAATATTGTGTCTGTGGAGGTATCTTTGGATGGGGAGGACTCAGGTAGAACACTTGACTACTTTAAATTATGACATTGTTCACTATGAGAGAAACTGTCTATTCACTGACTTGGACTTAGTTAAGAATTTCCCCAGTTGGCATATTTGTTAAAACAACTTAAAGAGATTAAGCGAATGAGACAAAGCAACAGACTCTTTGTTGGGTGCTCTTTCTGACCTTGAAACTCTGATGTTTTGTTCATGCTGACAGGGGATTTAGCTCTTGGATTTATCTAAAAGAAAGAGGACAAAAATCAGCACAAATGCAGAATATTTGCCACACTGTAAACCAGATATTTTCACCGCTTTTTTTCACTGTTATGCTGCAATAAATTTGCCCTCTCTTAAACAACAGGACACAATATTTAGAAGATATTTAGGCATCTAAATGCCACTGCAGAGTTAGCTACCTTAACTACTTTAAAAAGTCTGGCCTAAATGCATTGCAATTTACAGATTCTGCTGAGGGAACAAAGAGACAAAAGGTGAAGTGGGTGCCTTGGGACTGGTTTCAGGCAGCTGTTAATACAACAGGCATCTTTTTGGAGTGTGCAATGTAAAAAATGCAGCTCTATTGCCATAAGTAATAATGACAGTCAGGGCTCAGAAAGGTTATGAAGGGCAGGGAGAATTCAAATGCAGATGAAAGGAAAGAGAAGCTCAAACCCCCGAATGTTATATTGTATATTTTTTACAATTCATGAATATAGCATCAGATAATAGCTATATGAATGCAGCTAGTCGCAGAAATCATGGACCTAACTCATGCTACCCCTTACTCTTAAGTGAGAGGAAATTGCCATAATCTAATTCTAAATTAGGCAGTTAATTTTGCTCTAGATTGTGTCCATTTCTTTCTATTATTCCTTCCAGCTGATGTGAGCTTTTCCACCAGTGCTTCATTTTCCACCTTCAGTTGCTTGTGTGCTGGACTTCAGGCATTATGTCATTTTTTTTTCACTACTGTTAAGGAGGCAAAGAATCAATTTATTGACAGCTCTCCAAGCATGTGAATGAACAGCAGGAGCAAGGAAAATACACAAAATGGGGAGAAGGGGCAGAAAATGGTCTATGAAGCCTGATTGTATCTGCTCTTCAAGATGCAAATCACCATAGGGCAAAAACTGACAGCTCACTATCATATACAAACCTATTCTTATCTTTATAGCACAGCACTTTCAGAGGCATGACCGCAACATGTATTATGTCTGTTAGTTCTAACAGTCCCTGCACTATATCATTCCAGCCTCATATTAAGACACACCTGGATTCCCTTTAAATTCACTCTTCTCTTGAGTCGAACTTGATCAGGCAAGAAGAATTTGTTGTCTTCTGGAGACTCTTCAGAAGTGGAGGAGTCATCTGCTTCCTGACCATTGGCTTTAGGGCTAGGAGTCCCAAAGGTCTGGGAGATAATGGTAATGGGTAGATTCCGTGGCAAACTCTAAAGATCAGAAGGAAACACTTTACTTCTGAGACCAGTTTGGTACAACTCCTCATGACCTCCCTTTAGAGTAATCTGATTGAACTTTCTGTGACTCCAGTGCTTCAGAAGCTCAAGCAGAATGTGGCTCCAGACGGAAATTAGTAATTTAGACTGACATTTGGGATTTCTGATCACTGGGGCACATTCCTTGAAAGTATCTGTAGTTTCCACACCCGTGTAGCAATTGATTGCCTTTCTGCATTTGTTTCCCTTCCACTTAAAATCAAATTGTGGAATGCCAGCCTTTGAGAAGTTACGTGCATGACACAGACAACTTGAACCCTGCTTAATGAAGAACTCACAACATCGACATTTAGTGGAAGGAGGCTATTTTTTTTCAGTTAATTCATGGAGGGAATTAAAAAAGTCCCCTCTCCCTTCCACACTAAAATGTTTTTAAAAACAAATCTTAAAAAAAGAACTCATGTCTGTCTTCCTCAGCCCTACCTGGTCATGAAAGTTATTGTCCTTAGAGAGCCGACGGAGTTTGCACTCTAGGTTAACAATGCAAGCTTCTTTCCGAACCACCTCAATGCGGAGTTCATCATTCCTTTCCTCCAGCTCTCGGATCTGCTTCCTATATTTATCTTTTTCAATCAGACAATGCGAATACTGTGTCTGAGCTTCATCACGCGAACGGAATGCCTGCAGTGGAGAGAAGAAACCTCTTTTACACCTGGGCACCAGACACCTTCTCCTGCTGGTTTTGTTTGTAAGGTCTTTGGAACAGGGACTTCAGAACTGGTAACCATTTGCCAATTAACACAGCAGTTAGGACCAGGATGTGCCACAGCAGTACCATTAAAAATTATGATGATTAGGGTGGTTCATTTCCAGCTCCCTCTTGGTTGGTGGCAAAGTGCTCCAGAGTGCAAACCAGATGACTTGACACTAATATAAAGCAGTAGCTGTTAAGATCTTGGTCCTGCCTGCCAGATGCTATGCTGTGGAAACAACCCAACATTATCCTATGTTTAATTACTGCAATACAAATTCCAACAAGTAGCAATTTCTTGTAACTGTTTATTTTTTAATGGTATTTTGGGTCCAATTACCCACAATTCCCCAAAGTGACACATACGAGATACAGGCTTTTGCTACTAATTTTCCCCACTTTAACTGTTAGATACCTGGTCTCGCTCCTTTTCCACCTCTTCTAGCTGTATCATCACAGTGTTCATACGGTGCTTGTACATCTCACAGTCTTTTCCTAGTGTTGAACACTTTAACTCCAAATCTTCTTTCTCTTCAAGATACTGGAAATGACACATTATTAACCACCACTGCTCCCAGAGGTCTTTTGGGCACAAGCCTGAGATATTCCATCTTTCTATCCTTCCATTTCTCACCTTGTCTCTCAAGTCCTCCACATGACGAATCTCCTCTTGGAGATTAAAGATCTTGTTGACCAACTCATGACGATCTTCTAGTGCCTCTTTACGGTCATGTTCCAGAATATCCAAAATGGCTTTGTCCGAATCTGGCAAACTCCGCTTGTCAGCCTGAGAAAAGACATTTTTAAGAGAGAAAAGTAACAAAGACGGTAACAAACAAGAGGAATAGAAAATGAACATGGTATTGCAATAGGAAAGCAGAAGAGATGGACATTTGTTCATATTTTAAATAGTGTCAGAAAAGAGGAATAAAGGCTGTCTTGCTGTCAGAATAGTCTGATGAAGGAACTGTTTTACTGTTTTACTGTACTGGCTATAATTTGATCCATTTTGGATGCAGTGACAATTCTTCACTCCAAGCCCTGCATTCAAAACTCTTCCCTATTAATCAGCTCTCACAGAGCACAAAAATCACCCTTTGCCAAAGAGCAGGGCCTAAGAAAACATTCAGGGGAATTTTTAAAGCATGCATAGGCTTTGCAGAGCTGTGCTTAGGGAATATTAAGCACGCCTGGAGTAGCTTGTACCACTGCTTCATTTTCTGTAGTGTCCGGCAATATTTTTTCTTTCAGATTTAAAATTAACAAGATTACCAGAGCAGGTTCCAACAAGTAAATTGCCATCTAAAAATAACCATAAATGGAAGATGAAAAAGGGATAAAATGCAAGCAAGTAATATGCATATTTATTTTTAAGATACCTAAACTAAGTTGGAGATTTCAGTGACATTTTGGTTACCTACTATTTCTAAGTATACCTAAGCATTTCTAAAACAAACTGCCTTTTGTTTATTTATACTTCCACTTAGGAGAATGTCAATCCTATTTTAACTATTTCAAGATTATTTCTCTGTTTATTCAGGTGCTATAAGACCATTTCAATTAACATAAGAGATTTTATATGGACCAGAACTCCCAGAACCTTCTATACTAGACCCTTTTTCAACCTTTGAATTGGATTTGTATTAGAACTAAGAATCATTAGGCACTGCTAGAAGCTACAGCCATTTCTGAAATGCATTCTATTGATAATTTTTTAAGTGTCATTTTAAAATGCCACAAGCCTTTTCCAGCAAAGTGCTAAGCACCCTCACATATATCCTAATATATCTTCACAGAGTAACACAGTGCTACATTTGCTGTGTATCATCCTTTTTCACCATCTGCCTGAACAAAGGTTAGTTAAGATCCCTGTGCAAGTTACAGCAGCGTTCTACGGGGCATTCTGGTAACTACTGACCACCCAAGTACAGAAACCTTTATTGCCCTCTGCTTCATTAAGACCTTTTGGCACAGATGATATGACAATAGCCTAGAACAGGGTATGCAGAGCGACTCTCAGAAATTTCTGGGCTGGCTATTTAACACAGCTTTGTAGTGACAGACTGGTACAAAGAACCAGAAACATAGAGTTGAATGCTCAGCAATTAAACAGCTGCACTCTGCACCTTGAAAGAGCCAATCTCTCCTGTACAGCTTGATTTATTAGATGACAATTTTTTTTTCAGTAGAACTCCTCCTCATGCATGTGTTTGTACAAGGTGTACAACAGACAGCTGGGAGCTATATAACCAACCTTCTGTTTTTCCAAACTTTGCACTTATGCTTATTGTAGCTTTGCAGGTAGAGGTTTCACCCAACGCTTCCCAGCATTATAACAAGAGTATGTGTTGAGCTTGAGGTGAGGAGTGGTAGCAGAGACCATGCCACCTCCTCTTGTCCATAGTTACCAGTTTATGTACTCAACTCCCTGTCCCTTACTGAAAACACATGGGAGCTGTCACCACTCTGTCCCATTCTCACAGCCTCCTCCAGACACTTAGATCCTGAAGAGTAACCACCAAGACAGGCTGTGAGGAGACGTGGGGTATGTGAGACAGTATGGGAGGAAAGTGTGGGGGTGCCTGGAGGCAAGGAGTTGTCAAAGCCTGCTGAATCCATCATCTGGGTAAGCAGGAGGGGTAAGTTGAAGTGTCTGGATTTTTAAATGTAGCAATCTGCTTTTATACCTGAATGATGGACTGTAACTCCTGGATTTTAGTCTTCATCATCTCATTTTCCCGTTCCAGTTCCAGAACCTGTTCCTTTTTGGGTCGGTTTTCAATATCATTTTTCAGCTTCAAAGACTGGTTCCTCTCCAGCTTGCATTCCTCTTCCACCTTGTTCAAGCGATGCTTCAGCTGGTCAATCTAGAGCAGCCAGAGAGCAGTGAAAAGGAGAAATAGGAAAGGAAAGAAATCATTCCTAGCTCTGATATTGACTGCTCTGAAAACGCTCTCGCTTCCAGGTGAAAACATACTGTCATAGGTGGAAAAAATAGCTTAAACTGTGAATGCTAACAAGCAGAAGTTAATTGGGTGTATGTGCATGTGTGTTGAATGTCCACAACTGAACCGTTGAACTGTCAGGCAGAAGCCTGCTATTTGCTAGCTACAACTGGTATGGGCTGGTTCTAAATTAAGATAACATCTGCACTAAAAAAAAAGGTGGCATGTCCTCAATCCTCCAATAAATAAAGAGATACAAAACAGAACTAACACATAGGAGGCTGACCACACAGTGTGCTTTGGCACATAGACTATTTGGATTGGGAAAAACTGAAGCTTTGATTTCTGGATAGGAAAGAGGGGTTTGCAAAAAGAAAAAGTGGTTTCGGACAGAAGGGGCCCTGGAAAAAAGAAGAAGGTGATGATCCTGGCTAAAAGAAAGATTTTAAAGTGGGGGAATATCCTAGAGATCAGATTGTTGCACAGGGACGAAGGCCAGGGGATGCCCAAGGCACCTTGGCCAGTAACGCCTGCGACTGGTGACTGTGAGCAGCTGCACAGCACGAACCGACCCGACTTTCTGCCCAACCATCCCACACCAGCAGGGATCTCCCTGCAGGGAAGGGATGTCAAATCCAAAGAAAGCAGCACCAAGGTGGGGAACTGAGCAAACAACTGTGTGAAAAAACAAAGTGGGGTAAAACATCTGATATCATTGGTTCAAAATTAAACCCAGATCCAGGTCCACTATGGGTACTTGTTTACTCCATCTCATCTGCGACACACAGACAAGCATGAATTTTATGGCACTTGAAGCATTTTTCTGTATTTCTGAAATGGCCTCAAGCTGTTCCAATGCTCTATGTGAGACTCCTTGAATAAACCGCCAACAACTAGTGCAAACCTAGATAACTGCCCCAAGACATTATTGAGCCTGAAAAGCTAAAATTATGGTTTTAGCAAAAAATTATGTTTTTAAAATTTTCTTTAAAATATTGTATGTTCTGTTAATCCATTACAAGTGTGTAAATTATCTGCCATTAATACACATCACTGCAGCTGGCATTTCTGTACAGTGATGCCTCTAATCATCTGGCTGAGCAAAGCAAATGAGAGCTCTACACCTTTCTACTGTCAGAGAAGGTCTCATTTTGCCAGATGCCACCGGCATGCTCCATTGCTGCTCCTGATTAAAGCAGCCCAGAGCATTTATCTCACCTCTAACTGGAGGTCTCGGCTCCTTATCACAGCCATGCTCTTCTCGTCACTCAGCTGGGCATATCTCATGGCCAGATTGTAGTTCTCATCTTTCACCTTGACCAGCTCATCATTGTAGTTGTTCCTCTCCTCCTTCATCTTGTTGTATCTCTCCTGGAAGGTCAGCAGCTCTATCTTGTTCAGTTTTAGCTGCTTTCGCTCATCCTCCAACTGGCGAGACTTAGCCAAGAGTTCACAGCGCTGCATATCTTTTGTCTTTACTTGCTGCTGAAGCTTAATGATCTCATTCATTAGGAAATGGGTAAGGCCTTCATGTCCCTCCTCCACTGAAAATGTTTGAACAGCTTATCAATTTCTAATAAAGTAACTTTATACTAAGCAGAATCAGCAGAACTGAGTAAGAAACAAATGTCCCAGAATATGTACAGAGGTGCAGAATATGCACAAATACATACACATTTCTATATCTAACTGGCAACAGTACAAATATTACACAGCACTCTATTACCAGAATCACAGTTTACATGCACAGGCCTGTGGAAATAGCACAAACTTTGTAAAATTAATCTGTACAAGTACAATTACTCCGAATGCTTCAAATTTGCTGCTCGTGTAGGTCATCAGTGTAATTTAGTCCACTGTTCCAATGTTTCTTATCTTGACATTTCTTGTAATGCCTATCATTCAATTTGAAGCTCTTCAGCTTCATTCAGACAACTGAGGTGTTCCTTTCCTTTACACATTACCTGTTGGTAGCTCATCTTGCATTGAAGGGGACTGAAAAACTGCAGAATGCTACTAAAAGATGAGCTTTTATTTCCACCTCTTGCCTGAAAAATCAAACCCAGTCTTCAAGATAGTCCTTATTTCAACAGGCTCCTTTGGGATTGATTCTACTCACCAACGATAGTGGAAAATCTCCGTGTAGGTTCTTTCCCTGTCACCAGTTTGTAGAGTTCAGGGTAGTAAAACTCCAGGCTCTCTAAGAAAACTACATAGCCTCTTTGGCCCTTGGTGTGGAGAATGTCCAGCAGTCGGCCTAAGTACAGAGAACAGAGAGAGGTGACACACCAGCACCGTGAGCAGCACAAGCAAGTACTGTCTCCCTGAAGTCAAATCTGCTTAAGGTTTGTCTCTGCCACGGCAAAGCGCTGTGGAAAATCTGGCTGATTAACTGAGTTCAGCTGAACTCATAAAGTAATGCCACATATTCTTTGTGTTTGTACTGATCATTATTCTGAAGCAGTGCAGGCAAATTGGTCTCCGGAACAGACATTTCAAAAGACACGTTATTCAGTAAAGCCTTTACCAGGCCGCCCTGAAACGCTAGGATGGCAGACCCTTCAGTGGCAAATCATGAAGCGCGGCAAGACAGCTGAAAACCTACTCTTGGAATGGCATTGGCTGCTGCTTGTGTTAACTGAAATATTTGCCAAGGCTTTGATGGGAATGTGAACCCCATGAGCTGCAGCCTGCACAGCACTGGAAAGAATCATTTTTATCAAAATAGCACCAGCAGATTCCCCCCTTTACATTAAATCTCCTGTAAATGAGAGTTTCCATTTGATAATCTGGAATTTGATACCAGCTCCCTCCAGACTTAGCAAAATACTACTGTTCATATCCGAATACAGATGTAGCCATTCACAAAATAATTACCTGCTCGGTTAATTTTGGAGGGCAGCATAAGTGAGTTAAGCACCTCATCCTCATCTTGCTCATCAATTACTTTGCACTGCCGTAGGTATGGGGTCAGTTTGGCTGGATTGATGTACCGGCTCAGCATGTGCCGGTTGCATTCTACATTCTCCCACAAAGCTTCCTCCTCATCTTTCAGTGTCTCCAGGCCGTCATCCATCTCTGGCTCTCCTCCTTAACAAGAGAAACAATTGGCAAAGGAACATCAAACAGGACAGTTTCTATCCCGGTACTTTTTAGTGCTTCCATGTCACATAGGATGAGATTAGAATCACTTCTGACTAATGCTGAATTTGCCATATATTGAAACTGTTTGAACTGAAGTGCAGCCTGTCCACAGCTCATCTGGAAAGTGACAGTTCAGAGAACTGCTATCTTGAGTCTATGAACTATTGCGTATTGCTCTCTAGTGATGAATCTCTAAACCGCATGAAGGTCTCTGCAAGTCAGAGAATCCCTCTTTATATCAGAAGCAATGGTAGAGGACACAGTGTAATGCAAGAAAGACTACGAACATGCAGAGCTCAGAGCAAAGGCAAATGCTGCAGGCACCTAAGGCTTTCATTCCTTTTTCCTCTCAGCTGTATTGATTTGAACCTGCATTTTTTCCTGCATATATGTGATGAGCCAACACATGTAAATGACTGCACCACAAGAATAGTTAGCTCATACGCTCATATGATTGACTGACATGTGGGCATGAATGCAAGTACCTGTGAGTTCAGACCTTGCCTTTCTCTGCGTGAGTGGGTAAGTGTGAGCATTGTAGCACTGAAGTCTGAAAATGTTCTTGACTCATGCAAATATTATCACATGATTTCTGAGTGCTTGCTAAGCAGTTTCCTGCCAACTCCTAATTTGTAACCACCTCATTAGAGAAGGTTACAAGGCAGGCAACAATGAGGTGAGAAAACTTCTACTAAAGTTAAGAGTACAGAAACTTTGTAAAAGTCTTTACTTCTTAATTTCTAATAAATGTTAACCTTTGAAACAAGTCTTATTTTTGCATTCTAGTTCTCTCAAGATCTTGTGATACGGTGGTGCAAGGAAGATAAGCTTCTGTTCCAAGTGTTATTTTACCCCATCAGAGACCACGTTACAAGAAGAATGTGCAGTTCTTAGGTCATATGAGATGAGATCTGTGCTTTATGAGACTTTGCTGGTAATCAGTAACTAAAGACCTCAAAAGCAACGCGTTGTTTTTCTTGGACCAGAAGAATTCGCTCCATTGTGTTATAATCTACCTCCTCAGCTTCCGACTTTAGGACCTGCAAAGCAGCCTGTGTTACACTGAACATCACTGGGCAAAACCACATATTAAACTGTATAGCCAGGGGCTAATAATTCCTCATTCTGAAGACTAAAACCGAAAGTGCTAATCTGCTAAATAATGTATTTGTCAGTGTTTTATCATAATGAAATACAGAACAGTCATACAGAAATGCGTGTTCTTTGCTTGATGGTTTCAAAGGCCTTCCCCAATTGTCCAAAATCCTAGGTTGGGGTTCAGTATCTCTATGAGAAAAACTTGGATGGGTTCCTGATACTATGGACAGGTTAGGGGAGTATTGCCGGGGATTTTGTTCTTCTCCCTTACTCCCCCAGAATTCTTTCCTTTGTAGATTCACATCTTAGGAACCACTTATTTAGCATTTGCTCTGCTGCTTACACATAGATTTCATTACTCCAGTGACTGCTATTAAACGGGCCGGGAGAGACAGCAGTCCTCAGAGGGCAAGGAAGACTAGGTCTGCTCAGCAGGATCCCGAATCGTGGGGGCATGGCTATAGTTATGGGAAAATCTCTCTGGTTTTATGAACTCCTCACAAGCTGGATTAAATTCTTACTGAATGCCAGTATTTATCTGTGGTAAAGATGACACTGCAGTAATGAACAGTATAAAGGGAAAACAATAGAAAAAGCTATATAAAGTAGGTAGCAGTGGGAGGAATGCTAAAGGTGAAATAGCTTCATCTGAAGTACACATACATTCTCATGAACCTCACTCTCCACCACTTATTCTGGAAATAACTGTATTTCACTTCAAAGGTGAATTTAACAAACACTATGTAATTGGAGAAGCTGAACTTTTGAGAGTAGAAGACAGTAAAGCAGAAGGTCACACAGTACCTCAGTCATCATACAGCCATAGCTAGCTATTGCATCTAAAAAAAGGTGTGTTGCAGGCCCTTTAATTTGGGGGAGCATACCAGGAAGCTCACAGATGGACCTCAGAGTGCGAAAGAAGCACTTGCCTGAATTTCATAAAATGCAAGATATCTTATAATCTGCTGCACTGAACCAGAAATTATTACACACTGTCAGCAGTTCCCTCGGGACATTAGTAAGGGATTTCTCCATTAAATGATTCAAAGAAGAGTTCACTCATCAGCGTAATTCTCAACATGAATACATATTTTTACCTGACATTAAAAATACCTCTATCAAGTAGTCCCTCGTGTATGGGCATAATATATCTATACTGTTATTTTGGGGACCTGATGTTTAATGGGAAAGTAATAAGAATATTGCATGAATGGCTAAGAGTTTTAAAAGGAGATTTCTGGCAGCAAACTCCTGTTAAACACAGTCTATTATCAGGACCAAGCCCTTAGAAACAACATTTAGTGGAATGGTCCCTCACTGCCATGTAGGAATTTCAGAATCTTCCTTTTGCTTTCTTCTTTGGATTTCCACCTTGGAAATGCCTTACCAGAAGCACAGCTAAGCTCTCTCCTATCTCACTGTGCTGTTCATCACTTCTCAGGGATTACTGCTACGTAACGGGTAGCACTCCGCTCTTTCCTAGAGCTTGAGGTGTTGCCTCTGTTGTGTTTCTTTGGCCGGACCGGTCTAAGAGTACTTAGACCCCAAGTAACTCCACTGTCCTGTGGAGCTATTCCAGAGACAATAGTGGTGGACAGCTGGTATTAGTACAGCACCCTTCTGAGTGAGCAAATATTTATTTGATTTAGTATTTAATATAATGTTGAATAGGAAATAAAATGCTTGTGATTGGTTGAAATTTTGGTGTGCTGGTCAAAAAACAGATGTGACAACTGATACTCAGTGGGAAACCAATAAAGCCATTACATTAGTGGCTTTGATTTTAGAAGATTTTCGGCAGCACATGCATTTTCTAGATATTTAAAAGACCTTTTTCCCTGTTTCTGTCCTTCCTTCCTGTGGTGATATTGCAGAAACGTTGTTTTCACTTATACAATTAAAAATGACAGATTTAAAATGTTTTCAAATGTGTAATCACTTATTTAATCTGATCTTTATTACCATTTTCTAGTTTCTGATTCCAACACATCTTGACTTGTAACCTAACACATTCAGAAGTTGTGATATGTCATAGAAATACTATGGCGTCCATTACAAATCACAGGTGTGAAGTCACAGATTTGGACTGACTTCAACAGACATTAACCAAAAAGAAATAAGAATCATCACAGCAGTTAAAAAATTGCTCTCCTGCTGCTCCTTTCAGTAGTTAGTATACAACATAGCTTTTAGCTGCAGGAGATCTTAATCCAGTAATAATCTCAGCCAGTCCCATCTATTTCAAAGATCTCCGTGGATGCAGACAAATAAAAGAGAGAATCCCTTTTTACATTAAAAGAAACACTCTACTCCCCTCATCTTTTCCCTCTCAGGGACGATCCTTCTCTTGGCTGTTACACACAGATGAATCTTTCTCTGTGTTTGCTATTTTTGTTATATTTTTCAACTGAACGAATCACCTTGCAGTTAAAGCTGTTCTCTGTTCTCACTCAGACTCCACACTTTCATGTGCCAGTGACACTCTCCACTGATCAAGGGAATAAAGCCTGCAGGCTTCAGAACCAGGGGTTCTATAAAGTGCTCATCATCAGGTCACATCTAAAGCTTCATTTTTTGTGATTCATTTCATGATGGTGCAGAAATTAACCCTTCAGCCGTTTAATTATTTTCATCCCCTTGCTCTGAATTCTTGTCAGCCTGTCGATACTGAGGAATCGCCATGCAGCAGACTGCAGATGCGGGCTTCAGCTAGGCTTTCTGATTTCTTGGTGGCTCTTTTGTGAAATATGAAGAAAGGGCATGGTCCTCATACTGAGAAACAGGAGGAAGTTTATTTTGGACGAGGTGATCTATTTTAATGTTTTGGACTTCTGCATTTGTCACAGATGTTCGCAGACTGGTGGTATTTAAAAAGAAACCACAACACCCAAAATGTTTCTGCAAATCATAAGTTAATAAGAACAGAAGTTTATGTTAAACACTAAATATGTGTATAAAACCCAGGAAAGGATTACATATAAATTATCACACTTGAAACCAAAAATAAAGATGAAACCAGCACTTTAAAACTGTGTATATAATTATCCTCAACGTTTTGAGGGTATTGTATTACATCCTCTTTCTATGCATATCTCTAGATTTCACGGGGCAATACCCTTTCTCCCTCAAGTTTATATAGCACCTCACATGATAAAATATAACAACAGGGTGATTTTCTCAAAAGCTGCTTCTATGGATATGTGCAGATTTGCAATATCAGAGAACCACAAAACCACAAAGGGATTTAGAATAATTTTTAATTTTAGAGGAAAGTCACAGTTTAAAGTGTGATAAGGAAATTATATTCCATTGCTTAAGGACAGGAGAGCCCTGTTTGCACTCCCAGCTTTCTGAAATGCTGAATACCAGCAGTTTCCAATTAGTTGACCGCACTGCTGCATGTTCTATGGTACTAAACCCCACTTTTAAAAGGCTTAAACATTGATTAAGAAGACTATATTTGCTTACCTATAGTTGCAATTTTTTTCCATACAGGTGCCTAAATCTAGACTCCCAAAGGAGAGGAGACAGCATCTTCATCTGCCTTTAAGAATTTGCACTTTATATTCATTATTTCTACCTCAATGTCCCCATCTGAAAACAAGGCTGGTAAGAAGTATTTTTATGACAAGGTAGGATCATTAATTAATGATTGCAAAGCACTTGGAACCACCAAGATGGGAAGGCCCTAGAAAAATATTTATTAATAGTGCAGTTTTATTACTTCAGATTTTGCAAGCCTTAGAATACTTTCTGAAGCCAGCAGCACTGTTGAATGGGCTGGGCTGTATTTCTGTTTTAGGTCATAGTGGCTGTATATGGGAAGAACCATTCTTTATATAACAGAATCCCCTCTTTATATAAAAGATTCAACCAGCTTACTGAATGGCACAGTTTCAACAAAATATAAAAGAAAAACATAGAATAAGAGATACCAAAGTAATAGAGGAGCAGGAAGCTTTAAACACAAAATAGGATTATTTTAGCACAAATGTATTCTGTTCAATTCCATTGAGTCAATCTTCCTGTTACACACAACCTACTAAAAACCCCCAAAACTCTAGTAGACTTGCAGAGCTCCAGTGAGGTAAAGCTAGATCTTCAGTGAAGCCAGATGATAGCCATAGTCATAAATACTACTCCCATTTTCTGAATGACAGAGATAGATAACCAAAACAAACTCCCTAACCAGTTCAAAAAGCTCTGGAGGCATATTCATCTTGCTTCTACAAGCAGAAGATGGAAAGAAAATTCCCCTCATTTTCATAACTATTAGCTCAACAACAATCAAGTGAGAGAAAAAGAAATGAAGATTTCTGTCATGTTACTCTTATTCAACATCTCTGCTCTACGAAAAAAAGAAAGCAATAAAATAAATCAGAGATTTGTCTCTCATCATTACTCCTGTCCTAACAGAAGAGGGCCAGAAGAATTAATACAAAGGAACTCTCTTTAGTTATCTCCCCTTTGCCTTTATTTACTCTCCTAAGAACAGATCCGTATAAAACTCCATCTCAGAAAAAATGAAAGGATAATGCATACATAAAGCATGGATCAATTATTAGTATTGTTAGTCCATACGCCCAATGGTTTGCTTAGTGTCACCTAAACCAGAAAACACTGTGTGCAACAAAGACACGCAAGTTTTTCAATACTGCAGGATAATATTGCTTAAGAGCTGAACAATCCTTGCATTGCATTCCACACTTATTACATTTAGCTTTTGTCTGCTTTTGAAATTGCATATGAAATTCTAGAAAATACCTATCACTTTCAGGAGGAAAAAACTATTTACATGTGAAGAATGTTGTTTTGCTCAATGAGATATTGTGGCAAAAGACCTTAATCAGTGCAGTAATACTTATTAGGATCCTGTAATTATCTGTTTCGTAAAAGACTGAGATCTACGCTTTCCCATTTTGCCCTCTGTCTGGTGAGAATGTCTGAAGTCTACGTCTTCCTCAAGTCTGCCAGCTTTAGAACTTCAGAGCCCTTATCATCTTATCACACAGGAAGGAAATGACTAATTTTGTCTCAATAGCAAACCGACAGCAGATTATGCTACCTCGAACATGCAACATCCAATCAGATTTGGTTGTAGAACATATATTATCAATAGTAAACAAAGAAAATGGAAAAATCCTCCTCTACAAATAGCTTAAATGATGTTTTGACGACTCTGTCATTTTTCTGTGTCACTATTTTTCTACATACAGAGAAGATGCTTCCAGCTCCCTCAGTAATGTACCATCTAAGCACTATTGATAGAGGAGCAAATTTAGAAGGTGGATTCATCTCACCAATTTGAATTAGGCACCTAGGTTAACTTAGAAATCAAGTTCCTCTCTAGCAAATGGAAAATGGTCTGTTCAGAACTTCATTCCACCACTTTATACCTCTACCTTAGAATACCCTTTAAAGATTAGTTTCAAGTCATGACTAGTTGCTCAGCTGCTTAGATTCTTTTCTAGGGTCAATGGAGAGAGATTTGTCCCTTCATATGGCAATGACTACACTGGTGATTAGATGGATATTATTCTGTTTTCCCATATTGTTTAAGAATCTGATACCCCGATTTCAGAAACTGTTAGTACTACCATTATTAAATGATAAAATATGTGAAAGTAAATGAGAAATGAGAGATGTGAACAATGAGAGATGGGGAAAAAAACCTGAAGAGACAAAGATGAGATTTGGGGATTTGGTGAGGGCAAGGGAAAAGGAAATACAAAAAGGGAACAGGAAAAGAAAAAGAAAGTTAGAGAAAGGGGAACTCAACAGAATGAAAGTGAGGAACAGAAGTGAGGTAGAGATGATAACAGGAAAGGCTTTAGTAAAGGCAATGGGAAGGGATATGGAGCGTAAAGCAAATGAAGGGATAAATAGGGAAGGCCCTGCCACAGATCCTGACACATTAGAAATTAGTGTTAGTTCTGAGCATGCAAATCAAGATAATGGCACAATAATTTAAATAAATAATTTACCACAGGAATTTATTGCATCTATTTTAAAGGATTTGAAAAGTAGCAGTGGAGAGCTGGAAGCCTGACATTTAATAAATGCTTTAATCTACACATCCTCCATCCTGTTACACATGATGATGATGAGGACAACAGAAATCACTGTGCTAACATAGTACAAATATGTTTATATATCTGGCCTTTTTTTCTTGAGTGCAGCATTAGCTACTGACACAAGCATTTCCTTTCAACTAATGTGTGCTAAAAGCCAAGATCTAAAAAAGAAGCTGTTATCCTCAGGCTGCCAAGGGCTCATAAGAATGCTGGTCCAACAAATGCTTCAGAAGCCACTACCAGGTGCCAGGTTAATTTTTTCTTGAGACTGACTCGGTCCGTTTTTACAATTGATAGTGAGATTCTCAGTAGCTTAGGAGAAGGAGGAGGCACAACTGTGGGCAAGCGTATAGTACTGTGCAATTAGGAGGAGTCTTGAATTAAAAATTCAAGTTGCCCAAACATACAAATGGATTTGATGTCCTTAGGTTAGGTCCCAGTAAATGTGTGCTCGCATTGCAAAACCCAGCACATTCTTTGGTACAGAGAGCCAGTGTTCACAAGCGATTTGCACAGACTGAGCTACATAAGAACCTGGTAAGGACAACGACTCGTTAGCTGATACATACATATGAAACTCACACAACCCTTGCACAGATAGCCTGAGTCGCATCGGTGTTATTAACACTTCACTTCTGTTAATACAATGAGTCACATAAACCAGGAAAAGAGAAAGAAGTGTAGCTCTGCCTTACAGAACTGCTACTTAGTCTGTTTATTTAAAAATGTACACTTTCTACAAACTCTTATGGTACACGAGTTTAAAAAAATAACAAAAAACACTCAGAGAAGAACAGCTTCCATGCAGTCAGATAATGATTCCTTGTAGGTGACACTCTCATCCCCAAACAGTCAAAGGATAATGTGGAACACATTAGATGGGAGGACTGCACTCTAGTTTAACAATCAGCAACAACTGACAGTAAATGCGTAGGCCATTCTTACAACAGAAAAGGTTATACTCCAGTCTTGAATACTGTCAGATAATCTCACTGTAATTCACCGTGGCCTAAGAAAGTTTGAAAATAATATTTCATACAGCAGGCTTTACAACATGACAGGAAAATAAGACAGAAACCTATATTAAGCATCCTCCAGTTAGTCAAAACACAGAAAATACAAAGAATCGAACAAACAAGAAGCCAACTCTTATAACCCTTGTATAAAGATCAGCCTTAACAAACAATACTACTCCAAACACATGGAAAATAACTCACATGGAAACTGTTTACTGCATTATAACAGCAGCATGCATTGACTGTGATGAGAATACGATTCAGTTCAATATCTTACATGCACTATGCAAAGGTATAATAGCTCCCCAGCTCGCTCTGTGAAGTCTTATCCATTCATGTTTAGCTTTTAATTGCTAACAGTATATTCTGTTGGATCAGTGTCCAGTCTCCTAAGGGTGATGACTGCTATGATTCACATATACATTTTGTTCATTTTATGTAAATGCACAACTTCGCGTAGGTAGAATAGATATCTATACCTTATTCCATCTGTGATCTCTTTGCAACTATTAGTTTAAAATAGACCCTAATTTTAAAGAACAGATTGCTGCCTTGCACATGCTAGTTTGACTGTGGCTTGAAGAATGACCTAAGTGCCTTACGTAACAAATACCTGTAGTCTTTCCACCTCAAAGTCACTGGAAGAAGTAAGCTTCACTCCTAGTTGCAGACTGCCATGGTCATTGATGTTCTGCTCTGACAAAATCCCCTATCCTTGTAAGCTTGCTTTAAGCTACATGAATGTCTCAACCAGCAGAGCACAAAACGCACAGAAGGCAACTGGATGCCATTTGACAAGAAAAAGTACACAATAGATGACAAGCAGCCTGGCCTAGGAAGGACAAAACCTCACTAGGAATCGGAAGGAGCTTGCTATTTTACTGCTGGAAATTAAAATTCTCCTTTCACATAGAAATGGTTGTGCTTGTTTTATGAATAGATTTTTCCCACTTATGCTTTCGTGCCACCTCCTCTTCTTGCTCTGCATCGTCTCTCTTCTTGTACCAGTGTCGCAGGACTGTGTCACGTAGCTCCGGAAACATACACCCACCATCCTCTCTCTCAAACTTACAGTCTATATATAGTACATAGAAAGGTGTTGGGGGCTGCCTTACTTCCCTTTTCTTCTGAACAGAGGTTGTGGGTAACTTTCAAATATGACACCGCTGCAGAGGAAGGTCTTAGAGGAAGTGTTCTCATAGTCACAGAGAGCTGTGTGCTCTGGATGGAGCAGGAGAGACCTGAGGGGTACTACAGATAGATCCTCCTTTCCTGAAGATACTAAAGCTGTTCATTAACAATTTTGTGCCACCAAAGAAGCCACACTGTAAGGCTTGCAATTAAGAGCAGAAAGCAACCTCTGGAAAACAGAGAGACAATTCACTTTCCATCCTGCAGGAGAACGTCATTAAGTCACTTCTGTAGCAATTTAAAGCAAAATTTTTTGACTCTTTACTTAATGGGACTGTACTTTATTTCTGCAAACTGCAACCTCTTTATGACCTTGTCTTGCTGTCTTGGGGAAGAGATAATACCAAATACTTGGCAATTCTGTATTTCCTACCATCAAAGTATTTCAAGGGGGAATTAAGTATCTTCTGTTTCTTTCTCCATAACTAAGTCCATTGCTCTGATGATATAGAATAAAATGCTGTAAAGCATCCATGTGGAAAACTTATCCCAGAAGAATTAACTAACCATTGGAAGAGACTAAATTCTGTTCTCATCGGGAAACTCTGGCCCGTTCAGTTTATGGTTAACATGTATTTTTTTAAAAGGCCAAAGAAGCAAAGTACTAAAATACCAAGAAATCTGACTATCCATCTTCATCTGAGTGTGGTTCTTGAAAATGAGTCAACATGAGGAGAAGTATGAGAATTTTATTGAATTTTCTGCTGACTGTGGAAATAAATATTTGTGAAAATAGCAACTGTAAAGTGATGCAAGAATTACACTCCATCTGTGAGCTTCCCAGTCTTTAAGCACAGGCAGCTGCTGCTAAAACGGCACCTACAAACGATATTCCAAAAGCAAGATTTGCAGGATTATATGCACCCAAATCATGATCTTCAGGAGAAAACATGTAACACTACAAAGGGTGGTAAGGCATCACAGCCAACTAAAAGTCAGTGGAAGTTTTGGTTTATTCTCCTAGGTTATGCCCTGAAGCGTAACGATTCCTTATGTGCTACCTGCATTAACTGTACCTCATAGCATAAAGTATCACAAGCTAACAACAAAAGCATTTGCAGAATTTGCAGAAAACCATTTGTTTTAAATGCAGCATTGTATTTGTGTATGAAGTAGGGTTACATGCAATATGAACACTAGTAAATGGCTCCCACACATGAGGATTGATTTCCTCTATTTCTCATTCCTACTCAAGGGCACAACTTGTAATTAGGGTCAGATTTTCAAAGAGCGTAGGTGGCATTTAGGCATCAAAACAAATGGCCAGATTTTTGCAAGACTCGCCTCAGACTGTGGGATAAGATAGCGTTATGAATCACAGAGCTGCTGAGTGTTAAGCACTTTTAAAAATCAGGTCTTTCTTACATGCTTAAATTGAAGCTGAGCTCTTTCAAAAATCTTTCCACAACTGGAGCATTCTTCAAATGCCGAGTATTTGAAAAATGGGCCTTTAAAGCTTTGTGAGGTGCTAATTTTTACCTGAATAGGAAACTGCTCTATATAGCACCTATAAATCTGTCTGGCAGCAGTATTTAAGTAGTTCTGACTCTCCAGTATCGTACAAACTCTCCAATAGTACACATTCCTCAGGGAAGAGGGCAGATGCTCTGCGTCAGCGCTTACCTGTGTTAATTCTAACCCTTCTCAATCCATGAAATAAATATTTTGCTAGATAACAGGTGATGGTAAACACTGATGATGCATCAATCTCTTTTCAGATTTTTATATCCAACTACAATTGACATTTTTAAAATTACATGAAATTTTAAGCTTTGAACTCTCTGAGACATAATAAAAGAAGGGTTCTTTCTACACAACTAACAATATTTCTTTCCATGAAGAACAAAACCAAAAATATTTCTCTTACGCTCAAAAATTAATACAGTCTAGAAACTATATGAGGTTTTAGATTAGACTCTCCTTCCATCATTATTTGCCCTATTTATCTTTTTTTCCCATAGCTGGTAAGTTCAGCCTTGCAGAATCTATACTGCTGACTCAGCTAACTGAGCCAAAACTCATAAAAATCTATTTTTAAAAGGTCCAATGATTTTATTTTCTAATCATAAATATGAAATTTAATTAGCATCTCATTGCTAATGGAGTCACCGTGGAAGATGAGACTGAGGAATTAGGCACAGGGATGGAACGTCAAGCGTAAAACAAAACAACTGTTATGCAGGAGACAGATTAACTCCTGCTTTCCTCCACTCAGGTTTCAGATCTTTCAAGAATTATGTGCTGTGTTCACGTTTCCTTCTTTGATGGCAAGACCCTTCTATCTTCTATGGCAGTCATTACTTTAGCATGATATAGCAAAATAACGACAGATAAGGTTCACTCTGGATTAGAAACAGAAGTAAGATAGAACAAGTTGGATCTGAATTCAAAATCCTATTTTGTCATAAACCCAGGTCAGTAAGTGTTTCAAATCCTATAAAAGCAACACACTCATCAACTGAGAAAAGAACTCATATTATTCTTCAGGGTACTGCAAACATCAGAAACATTATAGGATTTTTTTTAAAGGAAGCATATGGAGAATTTAAAAAGCCTCTTTAAAATAGAAAATGTGTCCAGCCTTTTCATTATTAGCATTCCTAGAATGTATGTCCTAGGCTGACATCAGCACTGATGTTGCCATTACTGGGTGAAATTCTGTCTACTGTGAGCTACCTCTACCATCTTCTCTCTGGAGTTCTCGAGAGGACAGGAGCTCTTGATCTGTCTTTGCCCACCTGTGCCTGTATGAGAAGGTTGCATGAGTACATTTCCCTGCACAGCAACCCCGATGGTTACCTGAGGTGAAGGCAGGGACAGGCCGCCTTCTACTGTTGCTCCATGAGGTGCCTTGGTGAAGGAGCACAAAATACAGAACATCACAGAAGAGAGGACTCGGTGAGAAGTGGGCAAGTACCGTGGGAGAGCTCTGAAAGGGCTGATGAACTACAGTAACCACAAAACTGTACTTTCTCCTTATAGTCACACTGAAATTGTTCATAGCAAGTTAGTGTGGGAGGAAGTGTTTACAGGACCTGTCCTGAGAGCAAGTAATTATTAATAATTCCTGGATTGCTAGAAAAGCTTTTGGAGGAACTCTGTGTGTGGGCATGCCCATTGGTTGCTGTCAATGACAACATTCTCTAGGGTAAAAAGGGCTTTATTAGTGCTGGTCCTGGTTACTTATGGGTGGGCAACTTTTTAGTTCTTGTACACTCCCTGATATGACTTGAAAGCTGGAAACATCCAAGAATGTGGTTGCAGCGTTATAAAAGCTTACTGCTTTGCAGCGTGACAAAACCAGCTCTTCTTCGTTATCAGCAATGGAAAGCAGAAGTCATACATCGAGCAATGTTCTGTGTAGTAAGGCAGGAGCAATTCAGGGACAGGTGAAGCTTTCTTGGATGCTGTCAGACTAATTTTCTCTTGTCAGTCCCATAATGCTTTAAAAGTACTGGTGAGTTTTCAGGGCAGCCGCCATTGAGTACAGCAGTATTTTCATACCAGCTGTAAGGATCAGCGGACAGAGTGGGTAAGTGATACTCATGTATCCACATTGCCAAAATCAAGGGCACAGTCTACAGGTTCTGATGATCAGCTGTCCTGCTGTACTGAGAGCACCTCCCTCTATCTCTCACCTGAAAGCCTCCCAGTAGAAGCGACAGTTTATATTCTGGTGAAAAGCAGCAAGAAGCCTCTTTAGGAATCATTCTTTTTCTAGATTGTCTTCACTTTCCTCCTTGCAAACAGCAGGAAAAATGTTGGCTTTAAGAAAGAAAAAATATGGAAATAGAACCATATACCTTATTTTGACATCCTGACCATTTGTCTCCTTTAGAATTCGCCCTTTCTGTCCTAGTATTCCTGCCTACTGTGAGAAGGAAGACTGGTATTTCACCCTTCTGGTATTAATGGTTTTTGTCTTTTAAAATACATTTAATATATAAAAAATAATGGTAAAAATCACAAAAAGAGCCCAATTTACCTATGTTCTGTTTTCAAAAGTGATAAAAATACACAGGAGCCTATGTTCTCATTATGAGATTAAGGATAAGGATATGAGATTAAGGATCCC